>NC_136278.1:31001183-31422842 GCF_964198595.1 Lampetra fluviatilis | reverse complement strand
CCTTACACGTGCACACACTCCTTACACGCGAACACACTCCTTACACACGAACACACTCCTAACGCGTGAACACACTCCTTGCACACGAACACACTCCTTGCACAGTAACACACCCTTTAAGCATGAACACATTCCCTTCGCATGAACACACTCCTTACGCGTGAACACACGAACGCAAGCCGTTCACATGAACACCCTCCTTACACATGAACACCCGCCATGCACATGAACACACTTCTTGCGCACGAACATGTGCATTGCACATGAACACACCATTGCGCATGATCACACTCCTTACGCATGAACACATTCCTTACACACGAACACACTCCTTACACACGAACACCCTCCTTACAGACGAACACACTCCTTACGCATGAACACTCGACTTAAACATGCACAAACTCCTTACACATGAACACACTCCTTACACGTGAACATACGTAACACACACACACCTCTCGCACGTAACACACACACTCAACACACCACCACCACCACCACATTGCACGGGAACACGCGTCCAGCACACGTGCACCTCGCGCGCCCGCTCAACGTCTGGCCCGCTCGCTGCGAGGCAAGGCGACGCCTCTACCCTGCGCGCGTTCCGTCTCCTGGTGCCTCTGAGCGGCTGAGTTGCGTTGTAAAACGATGTAGGGGAGGGGGGGGGGAGAGGAGGCTTGGGAATAGTAACCCTGCCAGCAGGGCTGTCCATTTAAGGGGGAGGAGGTGCGGGGTACCGGGCCAACTCACACCGTGTGGACTCCCCGACGCCTTCAAACTAAACCGGCAGTGTTACATCCGACACCGTGACGTCGAAGCGCGGGGCACCCCCAAAGTGCGGGGCCCGGGGCGATCGCCCCGATTCGCCGTGTACCCTAGGCACGGCTCTGTCGCGCTCCTAACGAGCGGCATTCCACCCGTCACGCACCCCCCCCCCCCAGACGTTACCACGAGATGGCAGACATCACCTGACCAAGGATGACGGAGCCTTTGCACAACTGCATCTTCTTAGAGCGGCGAGCTGTTATTAGGTGGGGGTGATTTTTTTGTGTGCATAAAGACAAATGAGACGTTATTAAAGAATGAAGATGCGCTATTGTGATGCATAACTTAATTGTAGCGACCTTTGTCTATTCTGTGCTTACGCTGCTGCGTTGGCAGTGGTGCACAAACAACAACCACCAGCACCACTCTGTGTTTGTGTGGCCTTAAAAGTACATTTAGACAAATACTCGATAACGCTGTGGGCAATTCTCTCTTCCTCACAACACATAGAGAGGCGACAGTGTGAATACTCTACTGGGCCCCTGCCCGAAACGTCGCCTATTGTATACGTTTTTTTCTTTAAGGCCACACGCAAAGTGTAATTTGATGAACACGTTGAGTTTTTTTATTTGTGCTGACTCGGTGCTGCCCCCCGGGGGGTGTTGGCAGGCTGCCCTGGCTGGAGGCACCACGATGATCGTGGACTTCGTCCTGGGGGCTCGGGGCATCTCTCTGCTCGACGCGTTCTGCACGTGGCGAGGCTGGGCCGACCCCAACGTGTGCTGCGACTACTCGCTGCACGTGGGCGTCACGTGGTGGAGCGAGCAGGTTAGGAGGATGGCCAGGTGTGGGTGAGGGTGTGCGCGTGTGGGTGTGCGCGTGTGGGTGAGGGTGTGCGCGTGTGGGTGTGCGCGTGTGGGTGAGGGTGTGCACGTGTGGGTGAGGGTGTGCGCGTGTGGGTGAGGGTGTGAGCGTGCGCGTGTGGGTGTGAGCGTGTGGGTGAGGGTGTGTACGTGTGCGTGAGGGGTGCGTGGGTGGGTGAGAGCGTGCGCGTGTGCGTGAGGGTGTGCACGTGAGGGTGAGAGCGTGCGCGTGTGGGTGAGAGTGTGCACGTGTGGGTGAGGGTGTGCGTGGGTGGGTGAGAGCTTGCGCGTGTGGGTGAGGGTGTGAGCGTGTGGGTGAGGGTGTGCGTGGGTGGGTGAGGGTGTGAGCGTGTGGGTGAGGGTGTGAGCGTGTGGGTGAGGGTGTGCGCGTGTGGGTGAGGGTGTGCGCGTGTGGGTGAGGGTGTGCGCGTGTGGGTGAGAGCGTGCACGTGTGGGTGAGGGAGTGTGCGTGAGGGTGTGCGCGTGTGGGCGAGGGTGTGTGCGTGTGGGTGAGGGTGTGCACGTGTGGGTGAGGGTGTGCGCGTGAGGGTGTGCGCGTGTGGGTGAGGGTGTGCGCGTGTGGGTGAGGGTGTGCACGTGTGGGTGAGGGTGTGCGCGTGTGGGTGAGGGTGTGCACGTGTGGGTGAGGGTGTGCGCGTGTGGGTGAGGGTGTGCACGTGTGGGTGAGGGTGTGCGCGTGTGGGTGAGGGTGTGCGCGTGTGGGTGAGGGTGTGCGCGTGTGGGTGAGGGTGTGCACGTGTGGGTGAGGGTGTGCGCGTGTGGGTGAGGGTGTGCACGTGTGGGTGAGGGTGTGCGCGTGTGGGTGAGGGTGTGCACGTGTGGGTGAGGGTGTGCGCGTGTGGGTGAGGGTGTGCGCGTGTGGGTGAGGGTGTGCACGTGTGGGTGAGGGTGTGCGCGTGTGGGTGAGGGTGTGCGCGTGTGGGTGAGGGTGTGCACGTGTGGGTGAGGGTGTGCGCGTGTGGGTGAGGGTGAGAGCGTGCGCGTGTGGGTGAGAGTGTGCACGTGTGGGTGAGGGTGTGCGTGGGTGGGTGAGAGCTTGCGCGTGTGGGTGAGGGTGTGAGCGTGTGGGTGAGGGTGTGCGTGGGTGGGTGAGGGTGTGAGCGTGTGGGTGAGGGTGTGAGCGTGTGGGTGAGGGTGTGCGCGTGTGGGTGAGGGTGTGCGCGTGTGGGTGAGGGTGTGCGCGTGTGGGTGAGAGCGTGCACGTGTGGGTGAGGGAGTGTGCGTGAGGGTGTGCGCGTGTGGGCGAGGGTGTGCACGTGTGGGTGAGGGTGTGCGCGTGTGGGTGAGGGTGTGCACGTGTGGGTGAGGGTGTGCGCGTGTGGGTGAGGGTGTGCACGTGTGGGTGAGGGTGTGCGCGTGTGGGTGAGGGTGTGCACGTGTGGGTGAGGGTGTGCGCGTGTGGGTGAGGGTGTGCGCGTGTGGGTGAGGGTGTGCGCGTGTGGGTGAGGGTGTGCACGTGTGGGTGAGGGTGTGCGCGTGTGGGTGAGGGTGTGCACGTGTGGGTGAGGGTGTGCGCGTGTGGGTGAGGGTGTGCTCGTGTGGGTGAGGGTGTGCGCGTGTGGGTGAGGGTGTGCGCGTGTGGGTGAGGGTGTGCACGTGTGGGTGAGGGTGTGCGCGTGTGGGTGAGGGTGTGCGCGTGTGGGTGAGGGTGTGCACGTGTGGGTGAGGGTGTGCGCGTGTGGGTGAGGGTGTGCACGTGTGGGTGAGGGTGTGCACGTGTGGGTGAGGGTGTGCGCGTGTGGGTGAGGGTGTGCGCATGTGAGCGGGTTGTGACGCGGCACGCAGGTGAGCGAGGAGATGGGGGTGCTGGTGCGTAGCGAGGGGGTCAACTCCTTCAAGGCGTTCATGGCCTACAGGGAGGCGTTCATGCTGCGCGACCCCGAACTCTTCTCCGTGTTCCGTCGCTGCAAGGAGCTCGGCGCCATTGCGCAAGTTCACGCCGAGAACGGAGACCTCATCGCCGAGGTGACGAGGGGAGCGCCGGCGTGGTGGCTGGTGATGATGATCATGACGATGGTGACGATGATGGTCGTGGTGATAGTGCCAACGATGATGATGATGGTGCCGACGATGATGATGATGACGAGAGTGATGATAATGACGATGGTGATGATGATGATGACGAGAGTGATGATAATGACGATGGTGATGATGATGGTCGTGATGATGGTGCCGACGATGATGATGATGACGATCAATACCGTGATGATGACGATGATTTGAATGATGAAAGCGATAATGATTTTGACAGCGATGATGATTTTACAGAAGATGAAGAAGCTGGCGATAATGAGTAACGGTGAGTTTAGGATTATGATACGTTCATATCAAAACCACGTGTTGACAACAACTGCCGATGGTGATGATTTTAAACAACACGGATGTATATTTGCTAAGGGGTGGACAACCTTCTCCATCCCGAGTTCCAGAACCGAACTTTGTGAAACCCTTTGACAGGAGGCGCGCCACGCGGAGACACGTCCCAGCGTTATCCAATAGCGCCGCAAAACAGCAACAACAACACAACACGCGCCAGCGGCCGAGGATGTGGAGTCCCCTGTCGTGGCACAAGCGGCTGTGGGCGCTACACCCTGTACGCAGGGCCGTGCATAGCGGCGGCACGGGTTGGGGGGCCACGGGGTGACTCACACTCCGTGCCCCCCCCCCGACCGCGAGGCCTTTAAACTAATTAGGAAAATTTAATTCTATGGGTCTTTCGGTAAAGCCACGTAGATAGAAAAATAATACGAAAATATCACGACGTTTCGATCGCAACACACGCAATCGTCTTGACCTGTCGTGATGTTTTTATTTAGTTTTCTATCTGCGTGGCTTTACCGAAAGGCCCATAGAATATATATTCCTGCAGTCACGAAAGCTTTAGGTCAAGATCTAATTAGTAAATATTTAACAGATTTGTTTAATGCCCACTGAGCTGTGTAACTCTTTTTTCAGAAGCGACCCGGCTTTCACAAATGATAAGCTCAACGAAACGGCTGACCACGTAGGAATTTAATAGTAGCAGCCAAAAAAATACTCTAGAACGCGGTACGATGATTCTATATGTGGGGGAAACAGCGGAGGACCCGGACACAAAATCCACGCGACCGCGGGGAGAATGAGCGACCTCTCCACGAGGAGCTTCCACAGAAAGCCTTTGGTTTCTGGGGCGGAGAAAGCACGTGGAGGGGAGTAGAGTGAGATGAGAGGGGAGAGGTAGGAGAGTACGTGGAGGGGAGTAGAGTGAGATGAGAGGGGAGAGGTAGGAGAGTGCATGGAGGGGAGTAGAGTGAGATGAGAGGGGAGAGGTAGGAGAGTGCGTGGAGGGGAGTAGAGTGAGATGAGAGGGGAGAGGTAGGAGAGTGCGTGGAGGGGAGTAGAGTGAGATGAGAGGGGAGAGGTAGGAGAGTGCGTGGAGGGGAGTAGAGTGAGATGAGAGGGGAGAGGTAGGAGAGTGCATGGAGGGGAGTAGAGTGAGATGAGAGGGGAGAGGTAGGAGAGTGCATGGAGGGGAGTAGAGTGAGATGAGAGGGGAGAGGTAGGAGAGTGCTTGGAGGGGAGTAGAGTGAGATGAGAGGGGAGAGGTAGGAGAGTGCATGGAGGGGAGTAGAGTGAGATGAGAGGGGAGAGGTAGGAGAGTGCTTGGAGGGGAGTAGAGTGAGATGAGAGGGGAGAGGTAGGAGAGTGCTTGGAGGGGAGTAGAGTGAGATGAGAGGGGAGAGGTAGGAGAGTGCTTGGAGGGGAGTAGAGTGAGATGAGAGGGGAGAGGTAGGAGAGTGCGTGGAGGGGAGTAGAGTGAGATGAGAGGGGAGAGGTAGGAGAGTGCGTGGAGGGGAGTAGAGTGAGATGAGAGGGGAGAGGTAGGAGAGTGCGTGGAGGGGAGTAGAGTGAGATGAGAGGGGAGAGGTAGGAGAGTGCATGGAGGGGAGTAGAGTGAGATGAGAGGGGAGAGGTAGGAGAGTGCATGGAGGGGAGTAGAGTGAGATGAGAGGGGAGAGGTAGGAGAGTGCTTGGAGGGGAGTAGAGTGAGATGAGAGGGGAGAGGTAGGAGAGTGCATGGAGGGGAGTAGAGTGAGATGAGAGGGGAGAGGTAGGAGAGTGCGTGGAGGGGAGTAGAGTGAGATGAGAGGGGAGAGGTAGGAGAGTGCTTGGAGGGGAGTAGAGTGAGATGAGAGGGGAGAGGTAGGAGAGTGCGTGGAGGGGAGTAGAGTGAGATGAGAGGGGAGAGGTAGGAGAGTGCGTGGAGGGGAGTAGAGTGAGATGAGAGGGGAGAGGTAGGAGAGTGCATGGAGGGGAGTAGAGTGAGATGAGAGGGGAGAGGTAGGAGAGTGCATGGAGGGGAGTAGAGTGAGATGAGAGGGGAGAGGTAGGAGAGTGCTTGGAGGGGAGTAGAGTGAGATGAGAGGGGAGAGGTAGGAGAGTGCATGGAGGGGAGTAGAGTGAGATGAGAGGGGAGAGGTAGGAGAGTGCGTGGAGGGGAGTAGAGTGAGATGAGAGGGGAGAGGTAGGAGAGTGCTTGGAGGGGAGTAGAGTGAGATGAGAGGGGAGAGGTAGGAGAGTGCGTGGAGGGGAGTAGAGTGAGATGAGAGGGGAGAGGTAGGAGAGTGCGTGGAGGGGAGTAGAGTGAGATGAGAGGGGAGAGGTAGGAGAGTGCGTGGAGGGGAGTAGAGTGAGATGAGAGGGGAGTAGAATGAGTAGAATGACTCACATATGGCGCTCGATAATGCTGATGATGTTGTTGGTAGAGATGCTGCTGCTGATGGTTATGCTGCTGATTCGCACGGTTGGCTACGTACGGTACAAAAGAACATACATATGTACGACACGCTGCTACAGTCACTCCGCCACTGCTGCTGTTGACAACGCTGCTGCTGCTGCTGGCGATGCTGATGACGATGTTCCTGCTGCTGCTGCTCGGGCAGGGCGAGAAGGAGATGCTGGAACGCGGCATCACGGGGCCCGAAGGCCACGAGCTGTGCCGGCCCGAGGTGGTGGAGGCCGAGGCCACGAACCGGGCCATCACGATCGCGGGGCGCGCGCGCTGCCCGCTCTACGTGGTGCACGTGATGAGCAAGGCGGCCGCCGACGTCATCGCGCGCGCGCGCAGGGCAGGTGAACGAGCAGCCGCGGAGGAGGGGCGGTAGGGTGCATCGGCAAAATAATAACAACAACAACAACAAGAGCAAAAGCCACCTCCTCCGTATCGTGGGGCAAAGGGGAGGAAAACAAATAGAAGCAGATTCGGAGAAGCTGGAGTATAAGAGAGATGAAACGCGTGTGCCGAGGTGGGGTAGAGAGTCGGCAGAACCGATGGCTGGGGGGTAGGGAGTTACAGACGGTGGGGACAGCACCGGAAAAAGAGCGACCTCCCGCCGAGCGAAGGTTCACTGGGTGCTTCCACAGGAAGCGTTGGTGTGCTGGAGCGGAGAGAGCGCGTGGAGGGGAGCAGAGTGAGATGAGAGGGGAGAGGTAGGAGAGTGCGTGGAGGGGAGTAGAGTGAGATGAGAGGGGGGAGGTAGGAGAGTGCGTGGAGGGGAGTAGAGTGAAATGAGAGGGGAGAGGTAGGAGAGTGCGTGGAGGGGAGTAGAGTGAGATGAGAGGGGGGAGGTAGGAGAGTGCGTGGAGGGGAGCAGAGTGAGATGAGAGGGGAGAGGTAGGAGAGTGCGTGGAGGGGAGTAGAGTGAGATGAGAGGGGGGAGGTAGGAGAGTGCGTGGAGGGGAGTAGAGTGAAATGAGAGGGGGGAGGTAGGAGAGTGCGTGGAGGGGAGTAGAGTGAAATGAGAGGGGGGAGGTAGGAGAGTGCGTGGAGGGGAGTAGAGTGAAATGAGAGGGGGGAGGTAGGAGAGTGCGTGGAGGAGAGTAGAATGAGATGAGAGGGGAGAGGCAGGAGAGTGCGTGGAGGAGAGTAGAGTGAGATGAGTGGGGAGAGACAGGAGAGTGCGTGGAGAGGAGTAGAGTGAGATGAGAGGGGAGAGGTAGGAGAGTGCGTGGAGAGGAGTAGAGTGAGATGAGAGTGGAGAGGTAGGAGAGTGCGTGGAGGGGAGTAGAGTGAGATGAGAGGGGAGAGGCAGGAGAGTGCGTGGAGAGGAGTAGAGTGAGATGAGAGGGGAGAGGTAGGAGAGTGCGTGGAGAGGAGTAGAGTGAGATGAGAGTGGAGAGGTAGGAGAGTGCGTGGAGGGGAGTAGAGTGAGATGAGAGGGGAGAGGCAGGAGAGTGCGTGGAGAGGAGTAGAGTGAGATGAGAGGGGAGAGGTAGGAGAGTGCGTGGAGAGGAGTAGAGTGAGATGAGAGTGGAGAGGTAGGAGAGTGCGTGGAGGAGAGTAGAGTGAGATGAGAGGGGAGAGGTAGGAGAGTGCGTGGAGGAGAGTAGAGTGAGATGAGAGGGGAGAGGTAGGAGAGTGCGTGGAGAGGAGTAGAGTGAGATGAGAGTGGAGAGGTAGGAGAGTGCGTGGAGGAGAGTAGAGTGAGATGAGAGGGGAGAGGTAGGAGAGTGCGTGGAGGAGAGTAGAGTGAGATGAGAGGGGAGAGGTAGGAGAGTGCGTGGAGAGGAGTAGAGTGAGATGAGAGTGGAGAGGCAGGAGAGTGCGTGGAGGGGAGTAGAGTGAGATGAGAGTGGAGAGGTAGGAGAGTGCTTGGAGGGGAGTAGAGGGAGATGAGAGGGGAGAGGTAGGAGAGTGCGTGGAGGGGAGTAGAGTGAAATGAGAGGGGGGAGGTAGGAGAGTGCGTGGAGGGGAGTAGAGTGAAATGAGAGGGGGGAGGTAGGAGAGTGCGTGGAGGAGAGTAGAATGAGATGAGAGGGGAGAGGCAGGAGAGTGCGTGGAGGAGAGTAGAGTGAGATGAGTGGGGAGAGACAGGAGAGTGCGTGGAGAGGAGTAGAGTGAGATGAGAGGGGAGAGGTAGGAGAGTGCGTGGAGAGGAGTAGAGTGAGATGAGAGTGGAGAGGTAGGAGAGTGCGTGGAGGGGAGTAGAGTGAGATGAGAGGGGAGAGGCAGGAGAGTGCGTGGAGAGGAGTAGAGTGAGATGAGAGGGGAGAGGTAGGAGAGTGCGTGGAGAGGAGTAGAGTGAGATGAGAGTGGAGAGGTAGGAGAGTGCGTGGAGGGGAGTAGAGTGAGATGAGAGGGGAGAGGCAGGAGAGTGCGTGGAGAGGAGTAGAGTGAGATGAGAGGGGAGAGGTAGGAGAGTGCGTGGAGAGGAGTAGAGTGAGATGAGAGTGGAGAGGTAGGAGAGTGCGTGGAGGAGAGTAGAGTGAGATGAGAGGGGAGAGGTAGGAGAGTGCGTGGAGAGGAGTAGAGTGAGATGAGAGTGGAGAGGTAGGAGAGTGCGTGGAGGAGAGTAGAGTGAGATGAGAGGGGAGAGGTAGGAGAGTGCGTGGAGGAGAGTAGAGTGAGATGAGAGGGGAGAGGTAGGAGAGTGCGTGGAGAGGAGTAGAGTGAGATGAGAGTGGAGAGGTAGGAGAGTGCGTGGAGGAGAGTAGAGTGAGATGAGAGGGGAGAGGTAGGAGAGTGCGTGGAGGGGAGTAGAGTGAAATGAGAGGGGGGAGGTAGGAGAGTGCGTGGAGGAGAGTAGAGTGAGATGAGTGGGGAGAGACAGGAGAGTGCGTGGAGGGGAGTAGAGTGAGATGAGAGGGGAGAGGTAGGAGAGTGCGTGGAGAGGAGTAGAGTGAGATGAGAGGGGAGAGGTAGGAGAGTGCGTGGAGAGGAGTAGAGTGAGATGAGAGTGGAGAGGTAGGAGAGTGCGTGGAGGAGAGTAGAGTGAGATGAGAGGGGAGAGGTAGGAGAGTGCGTGGAGGGGAGTAGAGTGAGATGAGAGTGGAGAGGTAGGAGAGTGCGTGGAGGAGAGTAGAGTGAGATGAGAGGGGAGAGGTAGGAGAGTGCGTGGAGGGGAGTAGAGTGAAATGAGAGGGGGGAGGTAGGAGAGTGCGTGGAGGAGAGTAGAGTGAGATGAGTGGGGAGAGACAGGAGAGTGCGTGGAGGGGAGTAGAGTGAAATGAGAGGGGGGAGGTAGGAGAGTGCGTGGAGGGGAGTCGAGTGAGATGAGAGGGGAGAGGCAGGAAAGTGCGTGGAGGGGAGTAGAGTGAGATGGGAGGAGAGAGGTAGGAGAGTGCGTGGAGGGGAGTCGAGTGAGATGAGAGGGGAGAGGCAGGAAAGTGCGTGGAGGGGAGTGGAGCGAGATGGGAGGAGAGAGGTAGGAGAGTGCGTGGAGGGGAGTCGAGTGAGATGAGAGGGGAGAGGCAGGAGAGTGCGTGGAGGGGAGTGGAGCGAGATGAGAGGGGGAGGAAAAGACGAGGGAGACAAATGGAAGGTGATGTAGAGAAGCTGCAGTATGAGAGAGAGAGAATAAGCGCGTGTCGAACACAGCTGGGCATCGTGCCGAGCCGAGTCCGAGGGATACACACGGGGGGGGGGGGGGGCACTGGCTATCGACGAACGACGCCTTCACGATGATGGCACCGATGGTCGGCGGGGACTGGGGTCAAATCTGTCCAGATAACTTTCGAGAGCCCTCGTAGAGCGGAGTGAGAAGAGTCTTCATCTCCGCTCTGCGCATCGTCGCGAATTGGCCTTTGGAAGAGAGACTGGCGCACCGGGACTAGAATCTCTCCTCGAGATTGTGGGCAGGCGAGCGAGCGAGCGAGGTGTGACCGGCGTGACGCGCGCAGGCCAGGTGGTGTTCGGGGAGCCGATCGCGGCCGGCCTGGGCACGGACGGCACCCACTACTGGCACCGCGACTGGCGCCACGCGGCCGCCTACGTCATGGGGCCCCCGCTGCGGCCGGACCCGACCACGCCAGGATACCTCATGGACCTCCTCGCCAAGTGAGCAGGGGATTGCCTGCCGCGTGCTCACCGCCACGATGACATCAGCAGCAGCAGCACCGTCACGAGCAACACTACCAACACAGATACCCTCACCGCCAACACCAAAATTAGCAGGACCAAAGACAAAGATCCCCCGTATAGCCTTTACCAGACTGTTGGGGCAAGTGCTGTTAGCGAGCATCTATGAAGGCCGGCACGGCACACGAGGGGGTGGGTGGCCAGCACCGCGCCCGGCCGCCTTTGTCTCCCGAGTGGCGATGTTTACGACACACCGCATCAAGCACTCATTTGAGGCCCAGGACCGGTTCAGATATTCGTCACTGGTTGTTACCGTGAGCGGGAATTGAACTCGGGTAGCCGGGTTCGTAGCGCAGCGTAGCGCTAACCACTACACCACCGCTCTCAGTACCACAACCACCACCAACTAGCAGCAATATCCCGATTAGCACCACCACCACCACCACACAACCACCGTCTGCAGCAGCTGCAGCAACACCACTACCGTCACCACCAGCTTACTCGCCGATCTCCGTCCCATGTCTGGCCCGTGTCACTAATCATCACCAGCTAATGCCACCGGTCCGTCTCCCTGGTGGACATTGTCCTCGCCCGCCCCGTCATCGCCCCACTGAGCAAAGCGCCCTCCTGCCCAAGGCCACTTACTTGATTCACCAGTCAGTCACTGCACTCTCAACCAGACGCGCGACTGACCGTTAAACGACCGACACTCTGATTGATTGACCGATTGACTGACCGACTGATTGACTGACTGACCGATTGACTGACCGATTGACTGACCATCCGATTGACTGACCGACCAATTCACTGACCATCCGATTGACTGACCGACCGATCAATTCACTGACCGACCGATTCACTGACCGACCAATTCACTCACCGACCGATTGACTGACCGACCGATCAATTCACTGACCGACCGATTCACTGACCAACTGATTGACTGACCGATTCACTGACCAACTGATTGACTGACCGATTCACTGACCGACTGATTGATTGACCGATTCACTGACCGTCTGATTGACTGACCGATTCACTGACCGACCGATTCACTGACCGACTGATTGACTGACCGATTCACTGACCAACTGATTGACTGACCGATTCACTGACCGACTGATTGACTGACCGATTCACTGACCGACTGACCGATTCACTGACCGTCTGATTGACTGACCAACCGATTGACTGACCGATTCACTGACCGACCAATTCACTCACCGACCGATTGACTGACCGACCGATCAATTCACTGACCGACCGATTCACTGACCAACTGATTGACTGACCGATTCACTGACCAACTGATTGACTGACCGATTCACTGACCAACTGATTGACTGACCGATTCACTGACCGACTGATTGATTGACCGATTCACTGACCGACTGATTGACTGACCGATTCACTGACCAACTGATTGACTGACCGATTCACTGACCGACTGATTGATTGACCGATTCACTGACCGACTGATTGACTGACCGATTCACTGACCAACTGATTGACTGACCGATTCACTGACCAACTGATTGACTGACCGATTCACTGACCGACTGACCGATTCACTGACCGTCTGATTGACTGACCGATTCACTGACCGTCTGATTGATTGACCAACCGATTGACTGACCGATTGACTGACCGACCGACCTGCAACCGACCGATAACCCAGTCGGGTTAACCTGGTTACCGGGTGCGTGGTGCAGCGACGACCTCTCGACCACGGGCACGGACAACTGCACGTTCAACGCGTGCCAGAAAGCGATGGGCAAGGACGACTTCACCAAGATCCCCAACGGCGTCAACGGCGTGGAGGACCGCATGTCCGTCATCTGGGAGCGCGGCGTGGTGAGTGCCATGCGCGGGCCACGGTGGCTAGGAGATGTTAACTACCTCGCCTGGTATGCACGATGATGTGGGTTCGATCCCGACCCAGACGCCTGCTTCTGTATATTTGGAGTTTGCAGTGTCTCTCTCATCATCATCATAATCACGGTGGCTAGGAGATGTTAACTACCTCGCCTGGTATGCACGATGATGTGGGTTTGATCCCGACCCAGACGCCTGCTGTATATTTGGAGTTTGCAGTGTCTCTCTCATCATCATCATAATCACGGTGGCTAGGAGATGTTAACTACCTCGCCTGGCATGCAAATAGGTCGTGGTTCGATCCCGACCCAGACGCCTGCTGCTGTATATTTGGAGTTTGCGTGTCTCTCTCCCTGTGGTCGCGTGGATTTTTCTCCGGGTCCTCCTGTTTCTATCCCCTCCACGTTTAGAATCAACATCACGCGTTCATAATGTTTAGCTCCTATACATTTCCACATGATGAGCCACTTCGTTGAGCTATCATTAGTGATAGCCAGGTCCTGAAAAAGAGCTGTACAGCTCAGTGGGCCTTACCTGGTAATATAAAATGTAGAAAAACATTGTTTACTTTTTGACGATCGGACCTGGTCGAATTGAAAACGCAAAACATTACTCAATGACGCCGCCATTGAGTAATTACCGACCGACCGGTTGGCAGTTCTTTCGTTTAACACGCAGGCATTCACGACCAAATGTTATCCGTAAGAGGATTATCTTGGGTTAGATCGCCAAAATATAAATGTGCCGGGTGGTAGCGAGCTTAACGACACATTTATATTTAACGCGATCCAACCCCCGCCCCTCCTGTCCCCACCCCCCCAAAAACAACCCACCGCTATTCTGGCCACTTTTTAGTTTCAAATCGGTGACCCTCCCGAGCGTTGTGGGCGTCCGAGCAGCACAGCGGCAAGATGGACGAGAACCGCTTCGTGGCCGTGACGAGCACCAACGCCGCCAAGATCTTCAACCTCCACCCGCGCAAGGGCCGCATCGCGCCGGGCTGCGACGCCGACCTCGTCGTGTGGGACCCCAACGCCACCAGGTGGTGACCCCGGGCGACGGGGTGGGCGGGGGGGGCAACAGTGGGGGACAGCGGGGGGAGGGGGGGATAACAATGGGGGGCAGCGGGGGGAGGGGGGATAACATTGGGGGGGGGGAGAACAATGGGGTGGGGGAGCAAAAGTGGGGGACAGTGGGGGACAACAGTGGGGGACAGCGGGGGGAGGGGGGGATAACAATGGGGGGCAGCGGGGGGAGGGGGGATAACAGTGGGGGGCAGCGGGGGGAGGGGGGGATAACATTGGGGGGGGGGGGGAGAACAATGGGGTGGGGGAGCAAAAGTGGGGGACAGTGGGGGACAACAGTGGGGGACAGCGGGGGGAGGGGGGGATAACAATGGGGGGCAGTGGGGGAAGGGGGGCAACAGTGGGGGACAGCGGGGGGAGGGGGGGATAACAATGGGGGGCAGTGGGGAAAGGGGGGGCAACAGTGGGGGACAGCGGGGGGAGGGGGGCAACAATGGGGGGCAGCGGGGGGGGTCAAAGTGCGTGGGTGGGGTCGAGGCGCCCCAAATCAGGGAATGGGATGGATCAAAGGGCGACGTATTTGCAAAACGACGTAAAACGGGGAATTACTCGACAATGTTATGGAATGCGCTGCTTTTATGGGCTCGGAATAGACACTGCGCTACGTGGCGGGACATCTCCACCCCCATCGCGCCTCTCTCTCCCTTCCCGCCGATGGGGTTCCATCTGCGCTCCCCTTTCGCCAAGCCCCACTGACCACAGCGCAATGAAGTACGGCCAAACAGCTGGGCGAAGGGTGGCAGTGATGGTTGTGATGTATGTACACGTGTGTTGAACTTCTTTTGCACCGCACGTAGCCAAACGTGGTCATCCGAGGTGCGTGTGGACGGACGACGAACTAAACACAAAAAGCAGTTTTAAAGATATGAGTTTCCAATGTAGACGATTGATAAGTGGATTGCGCCAGTGGCTCACAAATATCGGAACGAAGAACGTTCCAGACGGCCGCAGAAGCGCATCTGAAAGCGCGCGATTCATGCAACCGTCATTGTTCGATGGCCAGCCAAACGCTGCTACTGCGAGGATGACTTAACCCCCAAACCGAACCCCGGTCCCCCCCCCCCGGCCCCCCTCTAACCCGGCGGGTGTCCACGTGCCCGCCAGGACCATCTCGGCGCGCACCCATCACCAGGCCGTGGACTTCAACATCTTCGAGGGCATGGAGTGCCACGGCGTGGCCGACGTCACGATATCGCGGGGCCGCGTCGTCTGGGAGGGGGGCGTCCTGGCCCCGGACCTGCGGGGAACGGGCCGCTACGTGCCGCGGGCTGCCTTCCCCGACTACGCGTACCAGCGCATACGCGCGCAGGACCAGGTAGGCGCCTACGCAAGGGGTAGGCTACACACCGGTGCCGAACAAACAAAAAAAACTACAACCACGGGACGGCGAACATCGGCGGCGAGAGATATCTGAACCCGGCCTGGGCCCTCGCTTCACCGACTGGTACTGACCAGCGCGGTGAAGTATGGTCAAGCCCATGTAATTGACGGCATGGGGAGGCGCCGTCATCCAGCAGTGGATTGGCGAAGGCCTGCCCAACTGTTGGTAGTTGATGTTTACACTGAACACTTTTACCTTCTCGATTCCAAAATTCGGGTTGTTAAAATTGTTGTTTTGCGGTACTGGTGACCGCATTAAAAAGCGGACACCAGTTTGCCGCACGTCCTGATTTGTCAAGCAACAAAACGTTTCACCAAGCCGTGACTTACACCGCCGTGTGGTTTGCACGTTCCGTGGGTGTCAGTGCATGCATTGCATTCGTGGGGAGCGGTGGTGCAGCAGTTAGCGTTACGCTGCGCTACAAACCCGGCGATCCGAGTTCGATTCCCGCTCACGGCCAACACCAGTGACGATTATATGAATCGGTCCTGGGGATCCCCTAGGTTCATTCAGCCTCAAATGAGTACCTGGTGCGGTGTGTAAAATCATCGCCACTGGGGAGACAAAGGTGGTCTGGCATGGTGCTAGTCACCCACCCCCCCTCGTGTACCGTGTCGGCCTTTATAGGTGCTCGCTAACAACACTTGCCCCAAGAGTCTACTCAGGCTATCCGGAGGATCTTTGTCTTTGGAAACGATTCCTGACTTCTTAAAATCCGGTAACCGATTCTAAAAGCTGTTGCTGGTTTACCGGTTACCGATTACCCTACGGCACACAGAAAGGGATGACTGACAGAATAATATAATCTCTGGTGGGTGGGGGGGTAACGTTTGCAGGGCTGCACCGCTTGGGTCTTACGCAAAAACAAGTTTGGATAAGGTGGATATAAGCGAGCACTATGGTTAATATACATTTTAAACGAATTGCGCTACCCTATATAATAGTGCATTATAATACGCAGTATAACGTGCGTATGAAATTAACTTCAAAATGCATATTAACACGTAATGTTTAATTAATGCATTAGAATATGGGTACTGCCCTTTACGTCAACCCACTGCTGTTTGAAGGTCTCCCTTCTGCCGTGTGCATCGTGAGGGTTGTTTCACCATGCTTCATGCTGCTCAGTGCGTCGAAGGCAGGAATCACAGACGTCAAAACATTAGTTCCCTACAATGGATCGTGCTGCCCGGCCCTCCACGTAGCCCCTGCAGCCTATGACAACCTCTCTGCATGGTCACCCACACGAGCAATGCGCAGACTCAACCCCGATAAGCTTCCGAGATCGGGCCATATATCGGCCGCATTCCGCGCGATTTGGTCATCGGCTGAGTGAAATCGGCCGTGCGGTGCAGCAGACGGCGCCTCTTCCCCCCCCCACCTCCAACCGGGGTTCACGCGAGCCGCTGCGATCGCGCGTGCAGGTGAACCAACCGCGCGCCGTGGAGCGGGAGCCGTACCAGGGGCCCGTGTTATCACCGGACGCGTGATCCGACGCTCCGACATCGCCGCGATTGCAGAATCAAGGCGGCGGGAGTCGCCACCTCCACTCTGCTCCTCCCTGCGGCACCGGGCGACCGGGCGGCCCAGCTGTCGGGGTCACGCTTACCGCCCTCGGTAGTGGCGTTTGCCTATCCATTGCTGTCCTGTTTTTGCTTTTGTAATTTTGGTGACTCGGGTCACCGTTGTAAATGAGACTTTCATCCTGGTCTCTTTTAGAGTTCTCATCTGGTTAACCAAATACATTGCATTTGGGTCGTTTGGGCTCAGGCTGAGCGACGCAGAGAAGAGGTGGGAGATAAATTACACGCCATGCCGATGCAGACCACGCTACACGACAGACCTAATGATATGGATCTGGGGATAAGGAGGCGCAAACTCCTGGCTCTCCGAGACGAAGATTGAATCACTTCAGCGATTTCAATAAATCAACACAGCCGAGTATCGTTTGAAGGTGGCAATGCATTCACACATCTTTGAGTATTCGTCGCGAACTGTTCGCACACACGGTTCCCGATTTCTCGCCGAGGTGGAAGTGTGTGTAGGAACTCTGGACAGAGGTTCGACAACACGTGGGAGTTCACACTCATTCTTGAGCCAATAAGGGCCGAGCATTCCGCTGCGCTGTTGCTGCAGAGCGTTCTCACTTTGCGTTTGCATTCTTTTCCTCCCTATCACCACCTTCGAGAGAGCTTTTCTTCATTTTTACAGCGAGCAGTGTGCATCGCCCCGTGTCAGAGAATGGCCCAAAAAATTACGTGACAAAACTACCTTTGGAGTAATTTGAACCGGCCTATTGAGGTCAGATAAGACGAAATTTAGAGCTCTCATTGCGATGGAACTTGGCTAAGTGATGAAAAAAAGGCCATATTTCTGTGCTAAATCATTCGTTAACATGATGAGACCATCAAACTTGCTACACTTGAGAACCCAATTTAATCACCGACATCTGCCTCACCTCAAACCCAGGAACTCAACAGTGCAGGCTCAGTGCTCTGACCACCGAGTTGCCTGCCAACAATATTTATCCTTCACTACGGAGCACCTTAGTTGATCTAATCGGATATTTATGAGGGGGGGTGGGGATATTTTCGAACAAAACACAATTGTGTTACTTCTGCCGCTGAAAGGGCCTCTTGCAGTGACAGAAGAGACTGTGTCTTGATGCGTGAGTTCACGAAAGGTGTTTGAAAGTTTTATATCCCCCCCCCCCCCCAGTAAAGAAAAGTTGCCCATACCCTCAAATAAACCAGCCCTGTAAAACCAGGTTAGAAAATTATGTATTTCTCAAAACGTTGCAAGTTGTAACCCACTGCAGGGAAGAAATCTGTCCGTTGAAATGTTTTTGGTTTAAACGGTTGATATGTAAATGGGGTCATGTACGTTAAACGTCTTTCGCACCCTATGTTGCCAACCATGTCACCAACAAAAGAAAATCCAAAACCCAACACAAAACTTAACAAAATTCATTTACTTTTAACGGAACTATAAAAACGAGTATTGTAAAACAAATTTACCCTCCATATTCAGAGCACAAAATTCATAGCGAGCGTGCGAGCATAAACAAGTCCCAGGCGAAGAGCGGAGAACGCTGGGGGAGCGCCGCGTTTGGCTGCTCCATTCCACTCGGCTCCTGGGAGTCGAAGAGGTTCCGTCATCCCATGGGACACTCGTTCACTCAACTCACCACGCGCTCACCGACATATCCACTCACTCACCGACCTCACCACGAGCGCACCGAGCACACAACTCGCTCACTAATCTCACCGCTTGCTCTCCGACCTCACCGCTCGCTCAACAAGCTGCCCACTCGCTCCTGAGGACTGTGTGGACACACACACGCATGGCTGTGTCAATTATCATTAGAGTCTGTAAACGCTGGCTCCCTGCGCAGTGGCGCGCGGTGTTTGCATGGCCACGTGTCCTTGCATCCGAAGGTCACGGCCACGAGTTTAGTTCGGGCGTCACGAACGCGGGGTCAGCTCGGGTTTCCGCACCCCCGGCTGCTGCCACGCACGGTTCACAGGAGACCGCTCACGCATCCCTCTCCTCCTTCTCCTCGGCCACCTTCCTTTGCGAATCCAGCAGCGCCAAGTATTCGCGGCCTGTGATTTTCTCGGGTAGAATGTCTGCCAGTGGGGGGGGGGGGGCGGATTGCGTGCAGGAGAGAAGCAAAGCAAACAACTAAAATGTAAAATTGTGAAGTACAACTACAAAGTTATCGTAAAGTTATATCGCGCTGATCGGCATCGTTAAATTTGATGTCGTGAGTGATGCTAACGACTTGGGGAGGACTTCATCCAAAGGTGGATTGATCGCGGTTATGTATGATCGTAGGTATCGTGACAACTGACATCGTGGCAACTCCACGCATGGAGACGGTGGGGGGGTCGTGGAGAAGGGGGTCGTGGAGGTGGGGGTCGTGGAGGTGGGGGGTCGTGGAGGTGGGGGGGAATCGTGGGGGGGGGGGGGTCGTGGAGGTGGGGGGGGTGGAGGTTGGAGGGGTGGTGGGGGGGTCGTATGAGGTGGGGGGTAGAGGTTGGGGGGGGGCGTGGAGGTGGGGGGTGGAGGTTGGGGTGGTGGGGGGGATCGTGAAGGTGGGGGGTTATCGTGGGGGGGGGGGGGTTCGTGGAGGTGGGGGATAGAGGTTGGGGGGTGGTGGGGGGTCGTATGAGGTGGGGGGTAGAGGTTGGGGGGGGGGGTCGTGGAGGTTGGGGGGGGCGTGGAGGTGGGGGGTGGAGGTTGGGGTGGTGGGGGGTCGTGAAGGTTGGGGGGGGATAGTGAAGGTGGGGGGGAATTGGGGGGGGGGGTCGTGGAGGTGGGGGGGTGGAGGTTGGGGGGGGTGGTGTGGGGGGGGTGGTGTGGGGGGGGGGGTGGTGTGGGGGGGGGGGGTGGTGTGGGGGGAGTCGTAGAGGTGGGGGGTAGAGGTTGGGGTCGTAGTGGGGGGGGTCGTGGAGGTGGGGATCGTGGAAGTTGGGGGGGTCGTGAAGGTGGGGGGTGGAGGTTGGGGGGGGTGGAGGTTGGGGGGGGTGGAGGTTGGGGGGGGTGGAGGTTGGGGGGGGTGGAGGTTGGGGGGGGTGGAGGTTGGGGGGGGTGGAGGTTGGGGGGGGTGGTGGGTCGTGAAGGTGGGGGGGGGGGGGTCGTGGAGGGGTGCGCACCGGACAGAAAGTGCAGCGTCTCGCTGAGCCGCACGCCCCGCGCCAGGTCGGCGTACTCCAACTCCCCCGCCTGCTCCGCGACGCCGAGCGCCTCCCGCGCGAGCAGCTCCACGAACAGCTCCTACAAGGCGGGAGGGAGACACGGGCGTCACGCGCTTCACCGGACTTTCCTAGTCACTCCCTACCGACCTCAGCGAGTCCAGGCCCGCAGAACCGCTAGGCCAAAAAAGGTTGGGGGGGGGGGGGCGGTGTCAGGCGTCCGCTCACCGTGGACTTGGCGGTGAGGAAGAGCGCCTCGGGGCTGATGGAGGACACGTCTGGCGAGCTCTTCATGATGAGCTTGACGCGCGAGAGCGGCAGCGAGGAGAGCCGCTCCGCGCCGCCCCCGCGGGACGCCGACTCCGACACGGACGCCTCCTCGCTGTCCGCCATGACACGCGCCGCCGCCGCTGCTGCTTCCTCCGCGCGGAGCATGATGGGGGGAGACGCCGACTTCCGGCTCCCAACCGCGCTTCAGATGCGAGACGCGCCAGGAGTGGGGGGCGTGCAGCCCCGCCCCCTCCCCCCGTGTGTGTCAGGGTAGGGGGACACGCAGCCCCGCCCCCCTCCCCGTGTGTGTCAGGGTAGGGGGACACGCAGCCCCGCCCCCCTCCCCGTGTGTCAGGGTAGGGGGACACGCAGCCCCGCCCCCCTCCCCGTGTGTGTCAGGGTAGGGGGACACGCAGCCCCGCCCCCCTCCCCGTGTGTCAGGGTAGGGGGACACGCAGCCCCGCCCCCCTCCCCGTGTGTGTCAGGGTAGGGGGACACGCAGCCCCGCCCACCAACACGTGTGTCAGTCCGTTAAGTCAATCCACTGCTGGATGAGGGCCCCCCGACCCGCACTACTCATGCGTGGTCACTGCGGGTTTCTGAAGCCGGTTCTCATCAACGCTTTTAAATAAAAGTCCCAACGTTCCAGCTGCATGAACAGCGATCTCGGGTTTGAAAAGTCTTGGTGGGTGGGCACTTTTCTATTCATGACATGGGCCCCCCCACCCCACCAGCCTCATACCAGGGTGACGGCGAATTGCTTTGCTGAAGTGAGGCTCCACGCATCAGGCAATATTACCAAGGGAGTGTCATTTATTATTAGAAAGAGTGGCCGAGCTGACGATCGCAACCGGCACGCACAGAAATCGACGGACAAAATCACGCGGGCGACACGGCAAACAGCACCCACCCCGGTTAGCCGGATGGGCCCTTTCATCTGAGCCGCAGAAAAGTGCAATATCATCAAACAAATACCGAATCCCTTATCTCCACCTCTTTAAGATTAAAAAAGCCTGAAGATACAAAAAAAACCGTGGCGATTTGGCGGACACGGCCGTGAGCAGCGTGTGGCGGAGGCGTCGCTCACTCGGCAGTGACGGCAGAGCTGACCTCAGCAGTGACCGGTGACCACGTGTCAACCTCTTACTCTACCCCACCAGCCAATCAATCCTTGTCAATAACCATACCGCACTCGCGACCAGACCACACGCCAGTGTTCTTCGTTGCAAGACCCACTGGCCACTGGCGGTCCTTCGTGACCTTTAGTGCGGCCGCCGACAATACACAAATGGGAAACACCCCCATCATAGTGCTGTCAAACCCCAATGGTTTTAAATGTGTGGCGGCCCTCACACTGATGTATTATCGGCGAAAGTGGGCCACCCCTCTCTGAACATTAGTGAAGAACACTGTCCTACGCATAACCATACACCACACCAACCAACCAGACCCTACCCCTAATCATACACCGGCCAAAGACACAAGCAGCACCAGCCCCACCCTCGACACCAACTACAGCTTCCCCATGTGGGGCATTTTGTGTATCCCCGCAGTCCGCCCACCCCCTTCATTCACCCTGTTCGCTCTTAATGTGCCAGCCCACGGCTGGGCTGAGCGGGCATGGAAACGGTGCTGGCTCGGCGTACGGCAGCACAACCAGCGTGGGACAATCACTCCCGTGGCTGCCCAGGGCTTCCCACGACTGGGTGAGGGGGTGAGGGGGTGAGGGGGTGAGGGGTGGGTGGAGGGCAGCGGTCTCCCCACCACCACAACCACCGCCAGCAGTCTCGGCCGAGCCGATCAAGTGCGGCGTCTCCCCCCGCCACGTCTCACAGCCGGGAGTAGTGTAAACAATCAAGGCACTTATGGAGGTTCCCGTTGCCCACGCAGGGAGGTCACGTGTGCGGGCTACGATTGCACACGCGTGCGTGTGAGGTGTGTGGGTTTGACGTGTGTGATATCACTGTGTGTGATATCGCTGTGCGTGCGTCTGCGTGAGGTGTGCGCGAGAGGTGTGGGTGTGATATCACTGTTCGTGCTTGGTGTTGCGTGCGTGGTGTTGCGTGCGTGGTGTTGCGTGCGTGGTGTTGCGTGCGTGGTGTTGCGTGCATGGTGTTGCGTGCGTGGTGTTGCGTGCATGGTGTTGCGTGCGTGATATCACTGTGCGTGCGTGGTGTTGCGTGCGTGGTGTTGCGTGCGTGGTGTTGCGTGCGTGGTGTTGCGTGCGTGGTGTTGCGTGCATGGTGTTGCGTGCGTGATATCACTGTGCGTGCGTGGTGTTGCGTGCGTGATATCACTGTGCGTGCGTGTGAATCGGCAGGTCCTTGGCCCAATCCTGCAGCTCCCCGGAGCCCAGCACGAGGTAGGCGAGTGCCCCGAACGCGTCCACGCTCGCCGCGATGTTGAACACCGTCTGCCACTCGGGCAGCGAGTGCTGCCCACACGCACGCACGGGTAAAGCGAGCTCGTCAGCGCCACAGCTTCGCAGACCTCCGCCGCGACCGGCGATTTCACAGTGACAATTATCGTTAAGGGTTAGGCTCCTTTCCTCTTAAGATCGGCAGTTCATCAGTATACTTTGCACTCCTATCGTGTTTTTGCATTGTTTGTTGTAACGTTCTGACCCCGTGCCCCTACTGGACATTTGTGTAAAAGAGCTGAAAGCTCATCGGATTCCTCCAGTATGAATACATATTCTGATTCTGACTGATTCAAGTAAGCCTGAGGCATTGTACGGCGAAACCGGTCCACAGTTTGCTTGTCTTGAAACGACGCCGCTGTAATTTTGCATTCCCTAAAGGCCGTATGGCTGATGGGTTGTATCAAAAAATACTTTAACGTGGAGAGATGGACATGTGAAGAAGACATTGCTTGTTTATTTTGTCATCATGTGATGGATGGGCTTGGAAGTGACCTCTCACCTCGGGGGTCAGGTACCCTACGACCAGAGGCCCCAGGAAGCCGGGGATCGTGGCAAACGTGTTGGTGATGCCGAGGAGAATGCCAGCATATCTGTACAGAAAAACAAAGATACCCCCATGTCGCCTTTACAGACTGTTGGGGCAAGTGCTGTTCGCGAGCACCTATTAAAGCCGGCACAGAACATGTGGGTGGCCAGCACCACACCTGCCCACTTTTATCTCCCCAATGCTGTTGTTTACACACAACACCAGGTTCTAATTTAAGGCTGAATTAACCTAGGATAGGCCCAGGACCGGTTCAAATATTCGTCACTGTTATTGGTCGTGAGCGGAAATTAAACTCGGGTCGCCAGATTCATAACGCAGTGCGCTAACCACATACATGTACAAAGACAAAGATCCCCTATATAGCCTTAACAGACTGTAGGGGCAAGTGCTGTTAGCGAGCACCTATGAAGGCCAGAACGGTACACGAGGGGGTGGGTGGCCAGCACCACACCCGAACGCCTTTGTCTCCCCAGTGGCAATGTTTACACACCGCACCAGGTACTCATTTGAGGCTGAGTCGACCTAGGGGAGACCCATGACCGGTTCAGCTAATCGTCACTGGTGTTGGCCGTGAGCGGGAATCGAACCCAGGTCGCCGGGTTCATAGTGCAACACGCTAACCGCTACACTACCGCTCCCCACGAGCTCGACCCGCTGGCGAGCGCCGACTACGCGCGGCGGTCCCGCGTGCCGGCGGGCACATGCCGGTGTGCGGCCCTCACTGTGGCGCGATGTCCAGGTGGTTGATGTTGAAGCCGGACATGCTGAGCCCCCCCATGGAGGAGGAGAGGGTGAGGAAGGCGACCGCCAGCGTGTAGTTGCAGCCCACGAAGCCGGTGGCCACCAGGAACACGCCGGGGCCCAGCAGGCCTGGGCGACGGCGGGAGCGGCCGAGAGGGCGGGTGTGAGGGCGAGGGACGGACGCAAGTCACGAATCGCGAGTGACGGAGAGAATGGGTGACGGTGAGAATGGGTGACAGGGAGAATGAGTGGAGAAAATTAGCGACAGAGAGGAGTGACAGAGAGAATGAGTGATGGAGCGAATTAGTGATAAGCAAAATGAGTGACGGAGAGAACGAGTGACTGAGAGAATGAGTAAGAGAATGAATGACGGAGCGAATTAGTGACAGACAGAACGAGTGATCGAGAATGATTGGCGGAGAGTAAGAGTGATCATGAATGTGACGGAGAGAACGCACCCAGCGTGGTGAAGACCTTGCGCGTGGCCGTCACGGACAGCAGGTGGCGCATGCGGATGTGGTCAGCTACCTGTCCTCCCAGCACCATGGCCAGCCAGCAGCCCAGGTAGGGCAGAGCAGACAGCAGCCCGTTCTGCTCACACAAACACAAAGATCCCCGCCCCCCGTATAGCCTACACCGACTTAATTCTAGATTTGAAGCTTTCGTGACTGCAAGGATTCATACTCTTAGGTTTTTTCGGGAAAGTCACGTAGGTAAAAAATAATAATAATTGAGAAAATAATAGAAATAAAATAATAAATCACGACGTTTCGGAGGCAACACAAGTCTCCGTCATCAGGTGGGAGCGTCACAGCTAAATTTACTGTATCAAGTGAGGAAATATCCAAGAGACAAGCTCTTAAATACAAGTTAAGGGGGAGGGGGGGAGGGGCTTATCTGAATGTGGTAGCCAGGGAATGGAACGGTGGGGGGGGGGGGCTAAAAGAGAACAATTGGTGCACATCAACTCGGGGTTGTGGCCGGTGTTAGCTGATAATAAACATAATAAACAACATAAACATATTTTTCGATTTAAAGCTTCCGTGACTGCAGGGATTCATCTTCTTGGTTCTTTCGGTAAAGTCACGTAGAATAGAAATAATAAAACAATAAAAAATAAAACATAATAAACGTCGTGAGAATTATTTAATTATGTTTTATTTTTATTATTTTATTATTTCCATTCTACGTGACTTTACCGAAAGAACCAAGAAAACATAAACATACACCGACTGTTGGGGCAAGTGCTGTTCGCGAGCACCTGTTAAGGCTGACATGGCACACGAGGGGGTGTGTCACCAGCAGAATCAGCCTTGTTTGCACCAATGCTGGTGACCTGCCAGACGTTTTACAGGCGTGGGCAAAATTAATCGGCCGACAAGACGGAAGGGGAGCGACGTGCACGCGGAGCTGAAAGGCGAGGGGGGGGGCGGTGGGCAGCACCTTCTTGATGTTGAAGTGCAGGACGTCGTTCATGTACATGGGCAGGCACGTGAGGAGCGTGTAGAATGCCCAGTTGTAGCAGAAGTGGGCGACAATGATGGCCCAGAGGCGCGGGGACAGCGCCATGCTCCCCCAGGGCACACGCCGGTGACCCTCGCCATGCTGCGAATAGGACGACAGTCGTAGCCGTTAACGAGTGGCACCTGCGAAGGCCGGAACGGCGCACGAAGGGGTGGGGTGGTCAACATCGCACATGGCCGCCTTTTCTCTCCCCAGTGCTGATGTTTACACACCACACCATGTATGTTTAACTTCTTTCGCACCGTGCGTAGTCAACAGTGCGAAACGGATACTCTAGGGGAGGCCCAACTCATTGGTCGTGAGCTGGAATTAAACTGCAGTTACCGGGTTCGTCGCGTAGTGTGCTAACCACTGTGCCACCGCTCCCCCCGTGCTTTCGTGTGTGGTCACACACATATAGGCACAGGCCCATCTGCACACCAACATTCATTGCCAGGTGCTCACTCCATGGATAGCTTGCTGCGCGTACACACCCACCGCCCAAGTGACACCCGCTCGTGTGCTCACACCTCCATGTGCCGAAGTGAGTCCTTGATGTAGCTCCTCTCCTGCTCCGAGATGTGTGGGTGGCTGTCGGGGGTGTCCCAGGCCAGCAGGAACCACAGGACGCACCACGCCACACCCAGCCCGCCTGCCGCACCCACCCAAGGTCACTGAGGCCCTGTCCCGCTCACTCACTCGTTGGCTCGCTCGCTCAGTCACTCACTCGCGTCCCACAGAGCATCATCTACTCACTCACCTACCCACCCGCTTAATCGCTCATTGACTCCCACCCACCGAGCATGACTCACCCACTGTCTCGCTCACTCATTCATTCGTTCAGTCACTCGCTTACCCCCACCCTGCCTCACTAACTCACTCGCACTCACTTACGTAGTGTCACTCGCTCGACTCATTTTTGTACTCGTTCACTCACTCAGCATGACTCACCTGACCCATTCACCTGCTATCACCCACCCAGCTTCACCGTCAACCTGCGCACCACCGCTGCCACCAAACCAACGCACACCACACACCGCCACCACCACACACCACCACTCCGTCACTGCCACCGTTATTGGGTATAGTGTGACCCAATTCCTGATCAGGTGCCTCTGCTGGCAAGGACCCGGCACTCACCGAATATGTAGAAGACGGACGGCCAGCCCAGGGTGTCGATGAGCAGGCCCGACAGCGGTAGAGAAACGACCGTCCCAAACTGAGCACCTGTGGCGATAACAGAGCCCCCCCGCCACGGTATAATAACAACACGATTACAGTGTGGAGTTACGCAGCAATTAAATGCGACTGCATTTCAAGACACTGTACATGAGTGGGGCGTAATGTGTCTAGCCAGAGGAGAAGAGGAACGTCTTGAGTTTGGACTTGAGCAGGGGCAGGGAGTCGATAGTACGGATAGCAGGGGGGGGGGGAGGAGATCCAGACGATGGGGGCAGCAGAGGAGAATGAGCGACCTCCCACGGAGCGAAGGTTGACTGGGGGATTCTGTCGTCTTGGTTGCTGCAGCAGAGTGCATGGGGAAAAAATGAGAGGGGAGTGGTAGGAGATAGTGTGTGGAGGGGAGTAGATTGAGATGGGAGGGGAGAGGTAGGAGAGTGCGTGGAGGGGAGTAGAGTGAGATGAGAGGTAGGAGAGTGCGTGGAGGGGAGTAGAGTGAGATGAGAGGGGCGAGGGAGGAGAGTGCGTAGAGGGGAGTAGAGTGAGATGAGAGGGGAGAGGTAGGAGAGTGCGTGGAGGGGAGTAGAGTGAGATAAGAGGGGAGAGGTAGGAGAGTGCGTGGAGGGGTGTAGAGTGAGATGAGAGGGGAGAGGTAGGAGAGTGCGTGGAGGGGAGTAGAGTGAGATGAGATGCCGGAGAGTGCGTGGATGGGAGTAGAGTGAGATGAGAAGGGACAGGGAGGAGAGTGCGTAGAGGGGAGTGGAGTGAGATGAGAGGGGACAGGTAGGAGAGGGCGTGAAAGGGAGTAGAGTGAGATGAGAGGGGAGAGGTAGGAGAGTGCGTGGAGGGGAGTCAAGTGAGATGAGATGGGAGAGGTAGGAGATTGCGTGGAGGGGAGTCGAGTGAGATGAGATGGGAGCGGTAGGAGAGTGAGTGGAGGGGAGTAGAGTGAGTTTTAGAGGTAGGAGAGTGTGTGGAGGGGAGTCGAGTGAGATGAGATGGGAGCGGTAGGAGAGTGCTTATAAAGATGTTGAGTGAGATGAGAAGGGAAAGAGAGGTAGTCACAGCCGATTCAATGGAAGACCTTCAACACGCTGAGTGCAAACCATGAAATAGATCCGGGATTCGTTTGGGAGCCAGTGGAGGAATTGGAGTGTCCGGGTGATGTGGTCTCGTGTCTGGGTGTGTGTGAGGATTCTCCAGTGTCAGCGGACAGTGTCCCGATGTGCAGCAGAGTTAACGGGCCGGTCCATCGGCCCAGCAGGTGGCTGTCACCATGAGAGGTGGAGGCACAGAGTGGCACTACTCGGTCTAAGACTGCAGTGGCAGAAGAACTGGCCCAGGAAGCTTGAGCACATGGGGAGCAGCGGGGAGCGAGGGGATGGAGTGAGGGGGACGAGGCGTGGGGGGCGCCCACCGGCGTAGGAGATGGTGAGCAGTCGGCTCCTCTCCAGCGGCGGGGCCCAGTGGGCCCACATGGCGTGCATGGTGGGAAAAGTGGCTCCCTGCGTACGGGCAGATGCAGACACGTACAAAGACATCTCTACATCCGCTTGTAAGTCCCAACATCTCCCTGAGTGTTTCTGTGTGCGCTGGTGTCTCCGCGTAACCAACCCCCTCCCCCGGGTGCATCCCTAGTGTCATGTTGTCCATTACGACATGTTTAGTGTCTTCCCTTTTCTCTCTATGATCTCCCTGCGCCCCGCCCCACGCACCCCCCACTCTCTATCTCCTCCTTGGCTCCTCCCACCCCTCTCTTATTTATGAAGCGTCTTGTTTCACTGCAGATTTCTTGCCCAGTTCAGCAGTTGCTTCTAACTGTGGTGTCCCACCTGATGACGGGCGCTTGTGTTGCGCACGAAACGTCGTGAGTTTATTTATTTTTCCACCTACGTGACTTTACCGAAAGAACCGAAGAGCGTGCATCCCCAGTGTCTCCGCGTATCTGTGCGAGCCTCCCTGTGCCGCGTTCCCCTCGGAGCCTCCGCGACCTCCCGTACCTCCCCGAAGCCCTCGATGACGCGCACCACGATGAGCCAGGGGACCCCGAAGCTCGCCGCAGGCGGCGTGGCCAGCGTCAGCAGCGTGGTGCAGGCGACGCCGATCCCGAACAACATCTTCCCCCCGTAGCGCCCGGCCAGGTATCCCCCGGGCACCTGCGCACACAACAAGACAAAGGTCCCCCGTATAGCCTCAACAGACTGTTGGGGCTGTTAGCGAACACTTTTAAAGGCTGGCACGGGGCACGATGAGGGGGTGGCTGGTCAGCGCCCGGCAGTCTTTGTCTCCCAAGTGCCGATGTTTACACACCGCACCGGGTACTCGACCTAGGGAAGGCCCAGGACTGGTTCAGATAATCGCTACACCGCCTGCGCACCCACCACCACACGCTACCTGTTCCTACATGCAGGGCATCTTCCCTGCACACAGGTGTGATGGTGGCATAGCGTGGTTGGGTGGCATGGCATGCTGATGCAGGTGTGTTCCAGGCATTCGTGTCCGGCGTGTAATTTAGCGGAGAGCAAGCGGGGGATGCGCACTCACCCACCGTGCCCTCCCGCTAAGCGACCACGCACCTGTGTGATGATGTAGCCATAGAAGAAGGCACTGAGGATCCAGCCCTGGGTCTTCACATCCCAGTTGTACTTCGGTCCCTGAGCAAGGACCACACGAGGGGGGGGGTGAGAGGAGAAGAAGGCTTAGGATCACGTGGAGCGTGTCAAAATAAACCACTGACAACTATAAACAGAACCCTGTGAAATCACATCCTTGTCCCGTTTGTGGAGGGGCGGGGAGAGGCAGAGGGCAGTAGCAGCGAGCAATTGGAGAGACGAGCAAGGTGAGCAGACTGCACAAGATGCGGGAAGCGAGAAAAACCAACGGGCGAGCAGGTGAGCAGAAGGCAGGTGTGGGTGAGCGAACGACCGAGCAGGCGAGCGAGTGAGTTGGTCTGCGAGCGGGCGAGCGAGTGGGAGATTGAGTGAAAGGGCGTGCAAGCGGGCGGGCGGAGAGTATACGTGGGTGCACGAGTGAGTGAGCAGACAGTCCCAGTTGGTGAGAAAAACGGGTGAGCGGGTGGACAGATGGACGAGCGAGTGAGCGAAGAGAAAGATTCCTCGAGCAAGTGGATGAGTGAGTGGTCACGCGAGGAAAGGAAAGTAAACATCTGTTCCTTTGCTCCTGTTCCTTTGCAGCAGCAACCGGTTGAGCAGTGGCGGCTCCTGCAAAATCTCTCAGGGGGGGCAAATGTCTGGATGATTGATAAGGATAAGGTCCACCCATGCAATGAATAAATTAACAGCTTAAGCATGTAAAGGCAACTTCACTTCTTTAATATTAATGAAAAATAAAGTGACTCTTACAATACATCTTGTTTGTTTATATACTCACTATTAAAACAAACCACTCAAATTTATTTTATTAAAGATTCCACTAGGTGGCGATAAATTATATTGTTGGATGAAACGTGCTTACGTATGATGACGTTAGCACGTATGATGACGTAAGCACGTTAGTGCATGCCCTCCCGGAAGCCATAGAGAATGCATTGCAGCGCCCCCGTTCGAAAAAAAACATCTTTGAATGTAAGTCTATGGGGCCACTCGGGGCGATTCTCAGCCGTAGTGAAATCGCCCAAAAAGAGGCGGTACTCCACAGAACGTGACATGACGCTGATTGGACTATATCCAGAGGCTGACAGTGACGGCTAGCGTGACTCTGTGGTTGAATGACATTGGTGGTGCGTCGCCCAATCGCCCTAATGAAGAAACCGCCCCTGCGGTTGAGCGAGGCGGTCAAGCGAGTGTGTGGTGGTCGTGTGAGCGAGTGGGCGAGTAAGGGTGAGAGAGTGGACCAGTGAGTGGGCGAGCGAGCGGGAGAGCACGAGAACGAGGGGTGCAGATACCAGGAAAGGCGAGCGCTCGGGTGAGCAAAAAGTGAGCGGGCGAGCGGAGAGACGGCGGCGAGCAGGGCATCGCTCACCCGCCCGGGCCCCGCGTCCGTGCCGTTGTCCACCACGCGCCCCGGGCAGTCCACGTCGCCCGCATGCCACGGCGACGCAGCCGTGACGTTGCCGTCGGTGGTGTGGTTCACCATGGCGACCAGGGCGACGCTGAGGTTAACGCGCAGCGCGTAGACCATGAAGAAGCCGAGGAAGGAGAGCACCGCGAGGTTGTAGCGTGCGGAGCAGCACATGGGCGCTCCTGCATGCGCGGGCGACAGCGATGGTACAGTCACTGATAACACAGATATCAGTAGACTCGCTGACACCACAGATACCAATACAGACTGGCTGACGTGCATACCACGAGGCATCAACACACACTGCATTGCAGAAACCGAGGCAAGCGAAGCCCACGCTGAGAGGCGGCAGCACTAACAGGCATCTGTAAGGGGCCGTCCATAAATGACGTCACGCACCTGGGGGGGGGGGGTCAGACATTTGTGACGATGTGTGACGAGGGGGGGGTTGAGAAATGTGACGTCACATCAAAATGCGCAACTTTAAATACATATAAACACGTTCTACTTAATTAAATATACTTTTTTAATAAAGTTTTCTCCTACAACATCAGAGTGCAGCGCCACATTAAATACGCACTACAATGACAATAGTTTAAAGCGATTTGAAGCATGTTTTATATTTTTTTTGGGGGGGGGGGGCAAAGCTTTGTGACGTCATATTTGAGGGGGGGGGGTCTGACTTTTTGTGACGCCGCGTGACGAATGGGGGGGGGGGGTAAAAATCGTCAAAAATCGCGTGACGTCATTTATGGACGGCCCCTACCGACAGTACTAGCCATACAAAAGAAGACTGCCAGTCCTATTAAGGCAACAGTACTCGCGTCAGAGCAGTACTTGCATACAGGCCGCTACTGATGAGCATGAGGCGGCAGTCCGAGCAGAGAGAGACACTCCAGTCGACACCGCCCCACTTTGTACAGGAAGAAGCAGCGCCGAGACCTCCACATCGCGAAGATTGGAGATTTGGACGCAGGGCCGGCCCGAGGCATAAGCGAACTAAGCGGCTGCTTGGGGCCCCCTGGCCACCAGGGGGCCCCCGAATCGTTTTTTTTTTACAATTAAATAACTTAAACAAGTGATATAAATGAATTAATGAATGAATGAATAAATGATTCAAGACAAGAAAATTCTGTCGACAACTGCTGCTTTGTCACGGCTCACGGATGTCACGGCTCATTGACAATTCGCGTGGGCGCGGGCGCGGGCGCGGGCAGGTGCGCGCAATTGTACGTCACGATAATAAATACGCCTAAGCCATGTCACAAAAAAGGACGTATCCCTCTGGTGCCGAAAAAAGAAAAAAGAAAAGGACCGAGGAGGAGAAAAAAGAGCGAGATAAAGGTATGTTTGCATTATTATTTACAGTATGTTTTGTGCAGCAGCAGCACAAATTGTGCTCACGTCACTTGAGGAAGCAGCTAGCTAGTCATGACTCATGATATTTTTATAAGCCATAAAAGTGGTAATATAACGCACCAGAGCTAAATCCCCGCCACAACAGTGAAATGTTATTAATATACATTTATCTAGGTAGTAGGTGTGTATTTCACGTTGATAGATATCGGTTTAAGTTGGAGAAAACAGCGATGACAAGCTTAGCTAGCATTGCTGTTTGTGTTGAAGTGAATATTCCAGCTTCATAGGCAAAGCACGTGCGGTCTCTGCTTTAAGATCTTTGGCAAGCGATGGTATTGATCTTTATGAGAAAATATACCAAAGCCATGTTAGGTGGGGAGACTTCTGTAATGAAAATAGACTTCAATTTTATTAATATGGTGGCAACTGATGTAGCAGTGCTATCCTCATATTTATAGGCTGCAGTAGATCACCATGTTAATTTTTCACCATACTGCAATTATGCCTCATTTGCCAATAGAATATGAATTGTTAGGTGTGGTGTGGAATTGCTTAGTAATGATGGAAAAATAAACTCATTCTGCTCGATCAACTATGCATTTATGCAATGCTATTTTTTTTTTCCAGGAACACTGTTGAAGTACTTTGGAGCACAACCAATTTTACCTGCCCCTACTGACATATCGAGTGTCAGAGCCTCCACAGCTGATGATACAGCAGGTGAGGTTTTTCTTGATGGCAAATGGTTACATAGCCTGTTAATATGACATGACACATTTAGCTTTTTATTTATTTATGTATTTATTTGTTTGTTTGTTTATTTTATCATTGCAGGTTCATCCACTGCAGAGTTACAAGCGACTGAAAGCGAGGAGCAGTTACAAGCGACTGAAAGCGAGGAGCAGTTACAAGCGACTGAAAGCGAGGAGCAGTTACAAGCGACTGAAAGCGAGGAGCAGTTACAAGCGACTGAAAGCGAGGAGCAGTTACAAGCACTTACATTCACTGATACATCGGTTTCAACCTCAGCCAGCATGACAGGTCAGTTAATCTAAAAGTTTTTGTTTTGTGTTGGCTTTACTATAAAATATTCTGTGTTATTTTAGACTGTACACCTGATGTTAGTCACCATGAACAAATGTCTGTTGTGGTGCGCACAGTCACTCTGGGCAAAACACCAGAAATAAAAGAGCACTTTTTAGGATTTCTGATAGCTCCAGAATCCACTGGCCTGGGTTTGTCCAATCTAATCCTTAACAGGCTTGAGGAATTGAACATCCCTTTTCAGGATTGTCGGGGGCAGTCCTATGACAATGGGGCTAATATGAAGGGAAAAAACAAAGGTGTGCAGGCTAGGCTATTAGTTAAGAATCCAAGAGCTTTTTATGTGCCTTGCAGTTCTCATACACTAAATCTGACCGTTTCAGATGCGGCTAAAGCATCAACGGATGCTTCTTGTTTTTTTGGAAATGTGGAGAAGCTGTACAATTTGTTCGCTGGGTCCACTCAAAGGTGGGCCATCTTACGGAAGTTTGTTGACATCACCCTCAAGTCCTGGAGTGAGACACGCTGGGAAAGCCGGATAAAAAGTATTGAAGCTTTGCGCTACCAGTCAGAGAAGGTGAGGGAAGCCCTGCTAGAACTGAGAAGTAAAGCGACTGACCCTGTAGTGGCTGTTGAAGCCAACTCCCTTGCGGAAGAGATAGGTTCATTTAGGTTTCAGATTTGTTGTGTTGTCTGGTGTGACATTTTGTCTAAAATTAACATCACGAGCAAGCTTCTACAGTCAACCAACATGCAGCTTGATGTAGCGGTTAACCTTGTAAAAAAGAACAAAGGCGAACTTATCAGTTACCGAAAAACAGGCTTCTGTGATGCACAGACATCTGCTAAAGAAATTTGTGAGCGGATGAACACAGAAGCAGTGCTGAAAGAGAAGCGATTGCGTTCTACAAAAAGGCACTTTGCCTATGAGGCTGCAGATGAGCCGATAGTGGACGCTATGAAGAGGCTGGAAGTGTCATTTTTTAATGCTGTAGTGGACCGTAGTATTCTGTCATTGGAGGATAGATTTAAGTCTCTAAGTGAGGTTAAAGAGAACTTTGGAGTGCTGCTCAATTTTAGGGAGCTAGATCAAAAGGTCCGGAGGGAACAATGTGAGCTTCTTGGGGAAAAACTCTCTTGTGGAGAGGAGGCTGATATTGATGGTAGCGCACTGGCAGTAGAGATAGAGAGTCTTCCTGAACTTCCCCAAACTATGATGACTGCCTTTGAGCTTCTCACATACCTCTCACAAAATGAGATGTGTGAGCTTTACCCAAATCTTTGGGTAGCTCTCAGGATAGCCTGCACTCTGCCTGTGTCAGTTGCCTCAGCAGAGAGGAGCTTTTCCAAGCTCAAATTGATAAAAACATATTTGAGATCATCAATGGCCCAGGAAAGACTAAGTGGACTTGCAGTCATTAGTATTAATAACAAAGTTGGCCAAGCAATACCATACAATGATGTCATTAGTGACTTTGCCTCCAGAAAAGCTAGGAAGGAACGATTTTGAGGTCATTGTTGTACAGTTGACATTGTTGAACCCTTGCTGTTCTTATGTTTGCTTTCATTATTTAAGTATCTTTTTTTTTGTAACATTCTATTTTTGATTAGATTAATGTTTGTCTATTTTGGTTTTATTTAAAAGATTGCACATTTAATGCACATTTGCAAATAATTTATTTAATATGTTTTTTGTGACCGTTTGTATTCAGAAGTTTTAATAAAAGAGTGAAGTATTTTAAGTGTTGTTTTTATTTTTTATTAATACATAACCTCACTGTATTCGTTTATAATATTCGCTATAACATTATAGTGTGACATTTGTGTCAATAATCTTCTAGCACAGATGAGTCTGCGTGGTGGGAGGGGGGCCCCCAAATCAAATTCTGCTTAGGGCCCCCAAGAGGCTCGGGCCGGCACTGTTTGGACGGGAATGATGGCGATATCGATGGCTATGATGTTGATGATGGTGATGATGGTAACGAAGGTGGTTGTTGATGGGTCATGGAGTGGGCGGTAATGATGGCGTTGTGTGTCGATGGTGACACGGGAGTGGCCTCGTACCGGGGGTAGACACATTGCTGCGAGGGAGCAGGGGCTGCGTGTCGGAGAGACTACTCGGTGCTCTCTCCTCCGTCGCCTCCTCCTCCTCCTCGCCATCCGAGACTCCGTTCTGCGCCATCGTTCAACGCTCACGTGAGGGCTGAGGTAGCCGGCACCACCCCCCACCCCAGGCCATATCCTCCCGGAGTAAGATGGCCGTCTCCCGGGCCACATCATCCCTGAGTAAGATGGCCGTTTCCCGGGCCACCTCGCCCCTGAGTAAGATGGCCGTCTCCCGAGCCACCTCTTCCCCGAGTAAGATGGCCGTCTCCCGGGATGTCCCTGAGTAAGATGGCCCCTACGACGGCCATTCCCAGATGTCGAGCCATTCCCATGGTAATTTGGCACGAGCAAAAAAATCATCACAGCAGTGTTGAGCCTGGTATGGTGCTTTGAATGAGCAGAATCAGTCTTTATTTAGACCGGCGGAATCCGATGAGCTATGAAGCTCTTTTTCACAGATGTCTAGTAGAGCAACAGCCTTGCCTGACACAGGTGATTGCAGCCTGCTGCTGTGCTCCCCGAATTCACCAATTCTGCAGCCACGTGGAGGGCCACGTGGCCATCTTCAATCACTGGGTGGATGTGGAGGCACTCAACCTGCGGTCCGCGAACCCCTGGTGGTCCGTGGGAAAAAATAAGTAAAATACTAGCAACACCCCCACTAAGGAAATGTACAATTCCAAATATAACTACGAGAGCAGCGTTTGGTGGTCCGCGAAATTTGTGGAGTTGAAAAGGTTGGGAACCACTGCCACAATACCCGTGATGTAAACTATTTTTTACTTTACCAGCTCAAGACCACTGAGATATATTCCTTTTTTCTGAAGCGACCTGGCCACAAATGATAGCTCAACGAAGTGGCTCATCACGTGGAAATTGATAGCAGCCCAATACTGGACTCTAAACGCGTGTTTCTCAATGTGGAGGGAAAACCCGGAGGACCCGGAGAAAATCCACGCGACCACGGGGAGACACTGCAAACTCCAAATATGCAGCAGTCGCCTGGGTCGGGATCGAATCCACGACCTCCTGTATAGCAGGCGAGATCGTTAGATGATGATGATGAATTCGGGTCGTCAGGCAAGTGCTGTCTGAGATCCAATCTCACCTCACGACCTGCTGCTCCACACACTAAACCACAATATGGCTCAGAGTGGTGCAAAAACACATGTTGGGGGACGACACAACCACGCACGCACGCACACACGACGCATGCAGAGACAAATTAACCCACCCCAGCACCAGTGTATAAAAACAGAACTGTTTTTTATTTGGATTTCAAAGAAAAAACATGAAACTCGAACAAATACCCCACGGCAGGTTGAGACTAAACCACGGAGAAACCTCAACACTCACCCTCTCCTTCACAAAGTGCTCAAACTTGTTACAATATTCACGTGGTGTTAACATTTCTCTCCCTGTGCCCCTCAGCGCTGTCAATCCTTCTGCTCCTCGCTCTCTAAATCACTTCAAATCCTCAATACTGGAAGGCTCCTTGCTGCCTTCACGACTTCCAACGTTCATCGCCATACTCTACTCCGGTCATCCTCGCAGCGGCTTTTGCCGAGCTATCGAACCAAGATGGTCACCGCATGGCGCGCTTTCAGAAGCGTTTCTGCGGCCCTCTGGAGCTATGCACTTTTAAATTTAGATTTAAAACTAATTTCTTGAGAACTGCTGTGTTTAGTTTGTTGTCCTTAGCACGGTTGGCTACGCACGGTGCGAAATAAGTTCAACATACAGATGTAATGATATGATGACACCTGCTGGTGGGAAAAGGGAAGCACGGGTACGGGCACCACTAAAACATCATCCAATCCTAAAGGGAGAGGTATCTGGGCCAAAGGTAAGGGGCGGGGCTAGCCGAGATACTCCGGGAACCCGCTGGAAGGTTCCACGAGAGGGCGGAGGCGGAGCCTAGCCGGGCCTGCGGCAATATAAGCGAGGGCGGAGGAGGACTCGGTCGGTGTGTGGAGTCTTGGGTCCGGACTGCGTCGCTGCTCGCCGTCATCTTTCTCCATCGTTTGGCCACATGGCAGATCTCCTGCGGAGTTCCACCACCATTACCGGCATGCCATCAGCCAGCGGCGAGGCCGGGAGTGGATGGATGGAACCACGCCGAATGATCGACCGTGTGCGTAGTCTGTAAGGATGCTAACATCTGTGTACTCGGAAATATAAGAAGAGAAGGTTGGCCTGTGTTGTGCCCGTATGTGAAATAAAGAAGAGTACCCTCTACTCGGCGTGCCGCGGAAGTCGCTCATGACACATACATACTCTCACCTCACCAAAATCTCCCCACCTTCAGGCGAAAAAATTAATTCGCAGCTGGTCTGCAATCCTCAACTCTTTCCGTTGTTGACGTCACATTCTCCTGTGCATTGGCTAAAACAAAAAAGATTGTCCACTTTAAAACCCTTCGCGTGTGTGTACTGTACTAATACCCTCGCTCTACATCTCTACAGCCAGGGTGGGCGTGTATTTTAAAGTCATGTTCCTCGCCTAAGGAATGTACAGAACTGGGAAACATGAAGTACCTTACCTAATGCAGGTTACATTTCAAAGACAACGACGGTCTTAACGCCAGCCTACGACCCTTTCAGCCAACACGTGTCATGCGGAGGCCTTGTGCGGGGAGGGCAATGGTGGTTCAGCTACTGAAACAAGAAAACCGTGGCCGGGTCCCCATGGGACCCGGGAAGCGTGCTGCCCCGTTCCCGTCGCGATCGCGACGTCGTGACCAAAGCGGTGAACACACACGGGACGCGTCGACACACCACGGGGGAGATGAAACATTCTCGCGCACATGCATGCACGCGCGGGCCCGCCACTCGCCTGCACGGTGGCGCGTCAAGCGGGCCTGCCTTAAACGGACACGCCACCGCCTACAGCACCAGGTCAAAGTGTGCCAGCAACCCCCAGTGGTCGCTGGGGAACTTCCCACATGCCAGACGCTCGGTCCCCACGAGGCGCAGCGAGCGCGGCACGACCGTGGCGTCCACGCCGCCGCCGCCGCCACCGGGTGGGCTGGAAGGTCCGGGCGAGCGAGCGGTGAGCGGCTGCTGGTAGAAGAGGCGGTCGAAGCGCAGGCGGGAAGAGCGAGCGCCCCCCAGCTTGAGGTTGTCGTTGAGGGTGGTGTCCCAGGTGTAGCGCGTCTCCTCGGGGCGGCCCAGCAGCTCCCACACGTCGCCCACGCCGGGGGGCAACCCCCCGATCTGAGACACCTGCACGCACGCCGGCACCGCCCTCAAGCATCGCGACACACCACCTGCGTCGGATAGGGTTGGCACGGTATGGCCAAACTACGGTATGTGTAGTATGGTACAAGGACCCATGACAATCGTGTCGTCCGTTTTGCTAAATATCGTCATATCGTGATTATCGTTGCTCATTTTATGCTTTGAAGGATACAATAAACTTGTTCATTTTGTTGTCAGTCGGGCTTTAGTTCTTTGGTAGGTCGCAGTCGTAGTCAGCGTCATGCTTGATCATTTTTCGTCCACTCACGGTCATCGTTGACCAAAATAAAAAAAAAATAACACTCGCCGAAGAATACTTTTGCCACTAATTCCATTCACAAATGTAAGGCAGGCAGGGCGGTCAGCGGGGAGGGAGGAGGGTGGGACTCGCCTCCTTGTCCCTCAGGTTGGTGTCGCCCCCGAAGATGGTGGTGGCGTTGCTAGGCGCGAGCGCAATCCTCTGCAGCACCTGCTGAAGCTGGCGCACGCGCTCCTTGGTGTGCGAGACGGTGCTCTCCAGATGTGACGTCAGCAGGTACAGCGGCACCCCCGACACCTCCGCCTGCACGCAGACAGGTAGAGCCTGTGTGCATGGTGCTGTCGCTGGCTGATGGATTATACTACGAAACTAACTAAACTTTTTATTTTATCAGGTAAAGCCCACTGAGCTATATAGCTTTCTTTCAGAAGTGACCTGGCCACAAATGATAGCTCAACGAAGTGGCTTTTCACATGGAAATGTTTTACATCCAAATACTAGAAACGAATGTTTCTAAATATAGAAGGAAAAAACAAAGGACCCAGAGAAAAATCCACGCAACTACGGGGAGAACATGCAAACTCCAAATATACAGGCATCAGGGTCCGGGTGGAGCCCACGTCCTCCTGCATACCAGGCGAGGAAAAGAATATCTCGCCACGGGTGCTGGGTACTAGACATTGGGTGCTGCAGTCAGAGCTGTGGCTACTTGCTGGATGCTACTTTGCTATAGTTGGGTGATAGTTGCTGCAAGCCATGGCTGGGTGCAGGATGCCACTGGGCTTACCCTGACCGCCAGTAGGTTGCGCCCCATGACGGAGGTAGGAAAGGGGATGACCTCGTGGGAGATGAGCCGCACGCGAGACTTCTTCAGCATCACGGCAGTGAAGTAGCCCTGCTCATCAGCTGCAGAGTGCGGCCCACAATCACCGCAACCCCCATTGTACAACATCGCCACATCACACAGCACCGGCAGTACTACGCACTTCACGTTTGTTACGAGCACGCAACCGCAAACCCCGCGCAGCGCGACGTCCCGATCGGAGCTCACGAAATTTGCCGCGGCACCGCCAAATTCAGCCACACACCGGGGATGATGTGGTAGCTGGTGGCTCGCTGCTGCAGGTAGCCGAGGTAGGGAGGCACCAGCTCTTGCAGATAAACCACGTCGGGAGAGTGTCTGCAGCATCAGGCAATGAGCACACGGGTGGGTCGTCAGTACCGCCCCCACAACACGTGTGGCGCCTCTGTGTAGCGTGCGACATGCAAGCCCAGACCTTAACATATCCAGACAAGCCTGATACACTAAAGTATGAGTCTCAAGAACCCCTTTCAGGAGTCATATGTACATTACACTGCAATGTTTGGATAAATTCCTGAATGAGTCTTACAGGAATAGCATTCACGGCACATTGCCAAAACAGAGCTATGGGGCCCAGCAACAGACCTTAGAATCCGATTCATTTGAACCAGTGAATCGACGTGTTGTTACACGCCTAATGACGATTGTTGAAGTAGGCGTGCACCCAACATCCTCCACACTTACAATGCGATGATGTTGCAGGCCCCACGAGCTCGAAGCTGGATCTGCTCCTCCATCAGCCCGTCCAGGTTCCAGCAGAGCAGCGACAGAGACCCCTCGTCCCCGCCGCTAGCACTGAGCGCAGCAACCCGCGACACGAAAAAACCGATACGAATTTTCATGCACACGGTGCTTAAAAGCCTGAGAAACTCAACGCTTCTTACATTGTATCTCAATCACAGTCTGTTCTCCTACCACGCATGTTTTCATAACGCAAATTGGATATAACGCTGCCTCAGCGTAGCATCGCACAAGGCGGGATGCTGCTGGATGCTTCTAGATGCTCTCCGCGTGCCTCAGTCGTTGTTCAGCCTGTGGAAGCATCTCACGTGTTATCGCGGACTGTGCTTTACCCTATATTATACCTTCTTTATTATAACGAGATTTTACATAACGCGGTGTTCTTCAGGAAGGCAAGAATGCCTACTGATGGAAGCTGTCCCAGTGCAGTACCAGCCTGCAAGAGGCCATCAGTCTGCCAGTGATGGCCCTGTGTGTACTCCGTAGCAGAGTGCTGCGAATGGGTAAGGACCGGACAAAGCCACACTCGACTTGCTGATCCTCAAGTCGAACCCAACGCCGTGGCTTCCCGTGCTGTCGCACATCACCCCCCCCCCCCCATCCAATCGCCACAATGCTGCGAACCTCGAGGAGGTCCAGTGAATTGTGGGAAACGAACCTCTCCACATCCGCCAGGATCTCAAAAACGTTCCGAACCACCGCTCAAAGTCGCGGGCTACCCCTTTTTGGACCCGCAAACTTTGACAATTGGAACTTTGACCCTGACGACGCTTAGGAAAGCTAAGTTCACGGGGGCATGCTTGAACCAGAAGCCTCTGCAACGAGCGGCCACGCGACCAGGAAGCGTGACGTAAGAGGTGCACCCAACTTGACCGTCGCCTCAGACACCGACCCCACGAACCCAAGACTCCAACCCTATTTGACTCCTGCCAAGAATATCAGAGACTCACACCAGACACTCCTGTGACCCTAGACTGCGACCTTCGGACTATCCGGTGGCCACCACCCTTGCTCTTTTCGTCCCCCTGGTGCCCCCCTGGGGAGGGCGTCACCTGTGCAGGTTGGGGGGCAGCGAGTTCTCCTCGATGACCTCCAGGTCGGAGCTCACGTCCAGCACCTCCACGGGGGGCGGCTGCATCGCGGAAGCCACCGAGCTGCCCGGGTCAGTGTCCCCCTCAAAGTAGGTGTTCAGGGCGTGCTGTGGACACAGTCACAAGCACACCACTAAGGGCTTAGGGGCCCAGCATGGAGCTCAGGGGTCTTGCAGAGATGGGGGCGTAATTGGGATTCACTGGCCCAAGACCGGCCCCCCAACCCATATCTGTCCCCCCCACCGTGCCCCCCCCCCGCGGTGCCCCTCCCCGCCGTGCCCCCCCCCCCCCCCCCACCGTGCCCCCCCCCCCCCACCGTGCCCTCCCCGCCGTTCCCCCCCCCCACCGTGCCCTCCCCGCCGTTCCCCCCCCCCCCCCACCGTGCCCACCCCGCCGTTCCCCCCACCGGTATGCCCCCCCCCACCGTGCCCCCCCCCCCCACCGTGCCCTCCCCCACCGTGCCCCCCCCCCACCGTGCCCCCCTCCCACCGTGCCCCCCCTAAGTGTATCACACCCCTCCCCAGCGTGTCCTTCCCAACCACCCCCCCCCCCCCCGTGCCACCCCCCGTGCCCCCCCCCCGCGCCACCCCCCCCCCGCGCCCCCCCCCCCCGCGCCACCCCCCCCCCCGCGCCACCCCCCCCCCGTGCCAACCCCCCCCCCCCGTGCCAACCCCCCCCCCCCCCGTGCCAACCCCCCCCCCCCCCGTGCCAACCCCCCCCCCCCCGTGCCAACCCCCCCCCCCCCCCGTGCCAACCCCCCCCCCCCCCCGTGCCAACCCCCCCCCCCGTGCCAACCCCCCCCCCCGTGCCAACCCCCCCCCCCCGTGCCAACCCCCCCCCCCCCGCGCCCCCCCCCCCCCCCCCGCGCCACCCCCCCCCCGCGCCCCCCCCCCGCGCGCCACCTGCAGGTCCCAGGCGGCCCTGCCCAGGTATCGCTTGGCGAGGCCGCGGTCGGCGCCCGTGATGCTCCTGAACTCGGCGCAGAGCCTCTCCTCGGCGGCGCCCTCCATCGCCTGTCCGCGCCGATCAATCCACCAACCCCTCTACCTCACCACGGGCGGATCGATCGATCAATCAACGACCCAATTAGCGCAGAAGGCAGTGATCAGACGGGGCAGGCGCGCGCGTGCGTGGCCGCGTATCTCAACACCCCCCCACACACCTCTTCACAATCCCCAGTTCGCTTGAGCGACGCGAGGGGGCCGTGACAACTATCCGCATTGGGAAATGTAGAGGGAGCCCGGCCAGACGGCGGCTCGCGAGGGCTGTGTGCCGAGCGCGTTTCGTATTTCGGGAATTAAACCTAAATCCTGTGTCGTTGGCAAAAGTTCGGAGATAAGGGGCCGTCCATAAATGACGTCACGCGATTTTGGACGATTTTGAACCCCCCCCCCTTCGTCACACAGCGTCACAAAAAGTCAGACCCCCCCTCAAATATGACGTCACAAAGCTCTGTCCCCCCCCGAAAAAAACATGCTTCAAATCGCTTTAAACAATTGTCATTGTAGTGCGTATTTAATGTGGCGCTGCACTCTGATGTTGTAGGAGAAAACATTTATTAAAAGTAAATTTAATTAAGTAGAACGTGTTGTCTATATTTATTTAAAGTTGCGCAATTTTATGTGACGTGACATTTTTCAAACCCCCCCCCCCCTCGTCACACATCGTTACAAATGTCTGCCCCCCCCCTAGGTGCGTGACGTCATTTATGGACGGCCCCTAAGCTGTCAGCCTATACGGTTTAACATGGGACCTTTTTTTAGGACAGTATCATAGTAGGAAAGAATACGGTTTTAATATTTCTGGCAATAAAACAGGAGTTGTGTTAAAATGTTCAAACGCCAAATAGAAACTCCTTTGCAAAGAATCCTGTCTGCATTAATTACACTACCGCCTTTGACTCCCTGGTGGCGATGTTTCCACACACAGCACCGGGCACTTCCTTTGAGGCTGAGTCGACCTAGGGGATGCTCAGGAGCGGTTCAGATAATCGTCACCGGGTGTTGGCCGTGAGCGTAGCGCTAACTGCTGCTGTGCCACCGCGCTTTGTCTGTTATAATCTACGACGATAACGAGCCAACAATGTCTGTGTGTCCCGCGCGTGACGTCACTCTTCGTCGGCCAGCCCCCCTCATTAATAATCATGAACAGGTGACGTCCTCCACATGGACCCCCAATCCCTCATTAATAATCATGAGCGGATGACATCACTCCACATGTAGCAACCCCCTCATTAATAATCATGAGGGAGTTGACGTCACTCTGCATCGAACAGCCCCCCTAATTAATAATCATGAAGAGGTGACGTCTTCCAAATGGACACCCCCCCCCCCAATTAACAATAATTAGCGGGTGACGTCACTCCACATGGAGGGGGGGGGGCGAGGCGCCTCCTCCCCCCTCCTCGGCGTCAACTCACAACCCTCACTACAAAGACAGAACCCTCACGTCACGTGGTCTCCGTAACGCTGTTGAGACATCGAAGTAAAAAGGACGTCATGATGAACAAGGGATTATAACCTTTATAAATGAAATACGTCTGTGTCACTGCGGTCTTACAAATTGCACACGAGTTGATGCAATGAATATCATGTCACGGTCTGCTTTTCGCTTGCAAGTTTCAGATTTACTGCAATACACCCGTCCTTGGACGGCCAAAAGGCGAGTTATGATCATAATCAGAGTTGCTCAGGACGGGGCCAAATGCCCTTCGTGCAATGCGTGACACGAGAAGATGTTGACACCCTGGGGTTTAATCCACAGTCTTTTGTAGGTCTTATGTAAGTCTGGGTATGTCTGTAAATCATCGGAGACCATCAGCTGGCTACAGTTGAGAAGTTGGATCATCTGCGGGTCAAACTCACGATTCTACCGCGGGTGCATCTCGGTGCTGCTCTATAACCTTTTGAATTACCACTGAAACTTTCCTTTGAGGTGCTCCGTTCCAATTTCCGTCTACTCGACTGTGGCTGTGGTTGGGCAACGAAAAAAACCATTGGATAGAACGTATAATAAAAAGATGTTTCCAATTACAGTTGTTAGAGGAAACCACCAGCTTGCGGGAGCGGTGGTGCAACGGTCAGGGTACGAAACCGGCGACGCGACTTCGATTCGTTCTCACGGCCAAACACCCAGTGAGAATTATCTGAACCGGTCTTGGGCTTCCCCTAGGTCGACTCAGCCTCAAAAGTGTATCCGGTGTGGTGTGTCAACATCGCCCCTGGGGAGACAAAGGCGGTCGGGCGTGGTGCTGGATACCCACCCTCTTGCGTACCGTGTCGGCCTTCATAGGTGATCGCTAGCAGCACTTGTCCTCAAAGTTTGTCAAGGCTATGCGGGGGATCTTTATCTTCGTGCGTGCCACCTATAACATCCCCGTGTGTTATGTACACATCACGTTTTTGACCTGGATCAAGGTTTACAATACTATCAACAGGTCAGGGCTTTTAGCTAGATGTTTGAATTATCAAATATTCCACCTGCATAATCTCTGGAGATGGACCATCTCGTTTGCAAGGGTGTCCAGTGTGTCGACTGACACATAGCAAACTCGCAATGAAACTGTGTAACATATTTAAAACATATATCTCCAAAGGTATGCACGTATACTTTCAATATCACACCGAGACAAACATAAGAATACATACACACAATATTTAACATGGTGCACACCGCCGGTTCATGTAGAATGTACTCAAGGTGTAACAGATTTAAAGCTTTCGTGACTGCAGGGATTCATCTTCTTGGTTCTTTCGGTAATGTCACGTAGAATGGAAATAATAAAATAATACAAATAAAACATAATAAAATAATTCTCACGACGTTTCGTCCACAACGCAGGCAGCCGTCCTCAGGTGAAGAACAGGTCTGTCAAGAACAGGTCTGTCGAGAAGACGTGAGAATTATTTTATTATGTTTTATTTGTGTTATTTTATTATTTCCATTCTACGTGACTTTACCGAAAGAACCAAGAAGAAGGTGTAACAGTTCTAGATTTGAAGCTTTCGTGACTGCAAGGATTCATATTCTTAGGTTTTTTTCGGTAAAGTCACGTAGGTAAAACATTAAAATTAATGAAAGTAAAATAAAATAAAAAATAAAAATCACGACGTTTCGGAGGCAACACAAGTCTCCGTCATCAGGTGGGACCGTCACAGCCAGATTTGCTGCATCAAGTGAGCCTCACTGGCTGTGACGGTCCCACCTGATGACGGAGACTTGTGTTGCCTCCGAAACGTCGTGATTTTTTTTTTACTTTCATTAATTTTAATGTTTTACCTACGTGACTTTACCGAAAAAACCTAAGAATATAAGGTGTAACAGCTTCGTGTTTTAATTGCGGAATTAAATACGGTGCAGCTCTGTGTCTGAGCGAGACTTCGCCTGTTTAATTTTTTTTTCTCAAGGGATGGTCACATTTGTATGACTTAGCATTCATTTGAACGCGTACGTGTGTATAATGTGTGCGTGGATACCCGGTGAGCATGTCTTCGATTACGAAGGCGGAGAGCCATGCCAAAGTATCTCGTGCGCTTTCCAGTGATGTGTTCTCTCGTTTCACTCTCAGATCAACTCTGACACGGGGTGGAATAGATAACACCCGCATAACACAACGGCGGTTATACCTTGATCATGAGCGACCTTGATGACGGAGGGCAGGCCCCGGTAAATCTGCGTAGCCAGATCAGTCAAGTCAGGCAGTTTATTTTGGGTAAGACCCATTGAACTAAGACGCTCTTTTTCATTTGTTTTTATTTTACCAGGTGAGGCCCACTGAGCTATGTAGCTGTGTTTCAGAAGCGACCTGGCCACAAATGATAGCTTAACGAACTGGCGTATCACGTGCAAATGGATAGCAGCCAAACACTTTATAAATATAGAGGGAAAAAACCGAAGGACCCGGAGAAAAGTCCACGCGACCACGGAGAGAGAAACACCGCAAACTCCAAATATGCAGGCGCCACGGTCGCGATCGAACCCACGACCTCCTGTATACCAGGCGAGGTAGTTAACATCTCGCCACGGCGACGTCCATGGCGACCAGGCCAAAACGTCTGAGCACGTTAAACCGGAGGAGAGAGTTTACAGGGGTTGCACCAAACAATTATTGATAATTAAAATAATGAACCAAAACTACGCGCAATGGAAATGTAGTAAGCGATCCATGATAACACACTCGTGATACGAGCTGACATATGGCATTTATAATGACATTTAAAACAGCGAGGATTATAAAAGCATTTTCCTATTTCCAATTTAGTGTTTAAAAAAATGGCATTTTAAAATTCCAGTTACATTTCAGTAACACGTGGGATGGGCTTTTTATTTATTTTGCATTACTTTGCTCTGTTTTTACTTTTTTACCATTTCTTGTTTCATTGTATGTAATGGCAGAGATTAGGGATTAATAAAGTACAACCATAACCACAATCATATAAACAGAAATCTATACGTTGATTTATATGAAGACAAGTCCAGATATTGTGGCCAAGGTTTAGCAAATTGTTGTTTTTATTTACATAGCATAGCAATTTTTTTTAATAGCAATATATTGGGGGGGACATTTTAAGCATATTTGAATATTGGGGGGGGGGGGTGTGTCCCCCCCCCCAATATATATTATAATTACGGCCTTGCGTATGTGTGTACGTGTGTGTACGTATGTGTGTGTGTACGTATGTGTGTGTGTACGTGTGTACGTACGTATGTGTGTACGTGGCTAACGAAAATTAAAAAACCACACCTCATTGTGGTTCCATAATGGAAACTCCGTGACCAAAACCACTGGTGCGGTGTGGGTAGCAGGTAAATGTAGCTTCCGGCTCAGTTAACAGGTTGAGACAAGAGGAGCGCTGCTGATCCAACCACGGCCGCGGCACGGCGTATCTGCAGCGCGTCATGTTGTCTGATTTCTCTCTTCCCTTCTGATATATATATGTGTACACGTGCATCGATGTATTTTGCGGGTTTTTTTTCGTTTGATCTCAGCGAAGCTTGTTCCGTTTTTGTAAACTAATTAATTACTTTGTTCTCAATATGTGTACTGCAGTTGCATTTCCTAGAATGTCGTGTAGAAACGAAAATACGAACACGCGTGGGTTGGAGCACGTGTGGTGGAAGTGATGGTGTGGTATTGGCCGTCGCTTTAGAAGGGGCTCATGGTCAAGACTAATGCCGGAATGTCAGCCGAAGTGAGGAAAGGCGTCTTGATAGAACGTCTACCGCGGGGAGATGGAGCGACTATTTCAGTAAAATATAACCTGGGGTATTTGTTCTCTAATCCATGTCGAGTCTTTTTCTCAATCTTGATTTGAAGCTTTCGTGACTGCAGGAATCCATACTCTGTGGTTCTTTCGGTAAAGTCACGTAGTTAGAAATAAAATAAAATCAATCACTGTCTTTTTCTCGTTTCCTCTCTATGTCACACAATGCCATTTCCACACAGCCATACATGCACACGTAAATACACACGAACGCACGTGTATTCTTAACGGTCAACGTGGCGTCTACCGCTTTCGGACGTCACCTAACGCCACGTGCGCCTACCACGGCCTGCAATAGGTGACTGCAATTGAGCGCGACTTTAAAATGATTCACCCGTTTTTCCTGCGGTGTATTTCCATCGGTCATGGTTATTTCTGCCATCAGCAAACCTGAGCCACCATGGTCAATGCTTTCCCCCATTCGTGCCTATGCATAGCTTTCTGCGGGTGAATACGCGTGTGTGTATTTACGTGTGTGTTTTTACGTGTGTGTATTTACGTGTGTGTGTTTACGTGTGTGTATTTACGTGTGTGTATTTACGTGTGTGTATTTACGTGTGTGTATTTACGTTGGGTGCGTTGGGTGGGTCCGCGTGTAAACTGCATTGATTGACAGCGAGGAAGAAACCACTGAAGTGCACGCGAATGAGATAACGAACATATATCCAGGTTTAAAGACATCGCATCGTTAATTATAATAACAACAAAATACAAGTTGAATCAGCGCGGCTTGGGCAAAGACCCGTCGTTGGGAAGGGACGATGGAAGACGGTGCAGGCTTGATGACCGGGTCGTAGCCAACGGAGAGGACATTTCGCCCGTGAGGGTTGGGTAGGCGATGGAGGCCACGGCCACGATGGCACCGGGGAGGTTCTCATCCAGCAGCGGAGTGATCACGGCTGATGGCGATGACGTAGTGGTGTGTGACATCCACCACCCCGCCCCCTGCGGTGTGACGTCACGGCCCTCGCATGCGCTCCTCGCTCTCAGCACATGCCCCAACGCAATCTGTTAAAATACCACGTGGGCGAATCGGCGTCCCTGTGTGGACGTATGTACCGACCGGTACATCTCCGAACTCTTTAAACCTGGACCAACGTTCGGTAAGTTTGAGTACAAGGGCCGGTGGACAAAATAGGTTTTATACCAAGACTCGTACCTTTCCATTCCGCGAACCGAGTTCGGTTCCTGTTCACGGACAACACCGGTGACAATTATCTGAACCGGTCCTGGGCCTCCCTTAGGTCGACTCAGCCTCAAGTGAGTATCCGGGTGCGATGTGAAAATATCGACACTCGGGAGACAAAGGCGGCACGGCGCGGTGCTGTGGCCACCCACCACCCTCTCGCGAGCCGTGCCGACGTTCGCTAACAGCACTTGCCCCAACACAACTCTGTGAAGGCTACACGGGAGATCTTTGTCTTATAGTTCTATGTGTGTGGGTGTGTGTCCGTGTGTCCATGTGTACGTACAGTGCTGAACACGCTGCGGTCTCTGCCCCTTATCAGCTTGCAGCGGAGGTTCCTGTTTCAGACTCGGCGCTCAAACGCAGAACAAAAAGAACCAGGCAGGGCTGCAGCGCTATCCAGGACCCTCACCCAGGACCCACAACGCCCGCGTGGACCAGGGCACCTTGAAGCGAGTGGCAGAGGGAGGGGTCGGAGACAACTACGAGAGCCCGGGCATGGAGCCGGGGGCGGGAGTCGGTCACGGTGAGACTCGCGCAGAGACACACGGGGCACTTGGATGCACCTTTGAAGACCAACACGGCACAGACCTAAGGGTCAGTTCAAATAGTCATCGCTGCTGTTGGTGGGCGTTGAGCGGTAATCAAACTCGGCTCGCTGGGTTCGTAGCGCAGCATACGAATCAAAGAGAGACACACACACGCGCGCGCACAGAAAGGCCGACACATACATACACGGTACATATATATACGTCTATGTGTCTGACAATGAAAGGCACACGGACCGGCTCCAGAAAGACACACGCTCGTGCAAGCACAGATATAAGCGCAGGTATTAAAAGAACACACAGACACGAAGGGGCGCATGGAGACAAAGACACACGTGTCTATGTACATGCAGTCATCATTCGCAGACAAACGAACAACCACGGTCGATCGCCACCAAGTGGCGGTGACGTCCCCAAGGCGCTTGTGCCAGGCTAGGTGCGCCTCGAGGCTAAGTGAAGTGTGGAAGGCTCGCTGATGGCAGGACGTCATAGGACAGACGCAGGTTGTCATGGGTTGACCCACTGAGACGACCGACAGATGCACCACCTGTGCTCCCCACATTAGCAACTACATTTGCAGGCTGACACAGCGTACGAGCTGGTGGTCTGGCCAGCACCACGACCAGCTACTCTCATTTAGGGTTGAGTAGACCTAGGGGACACCACTTGATAATTCATTTAAATATACGGTTCTTACTTATCCAGGACTCTTTTTCAAAAGGGTCCTGCATTGGGTTGTTTTTATTTTAAGATGTTTTCAGATAATGAATCATGAGAAACCGAAGCACCCGCAGAGAATCCACATGCACGAACGAGGAAGCAACACTGCATCCCCGTACAAATTTAACCAGGTGGCGATTAGTCCACTTGCAGTAGTTGCACAACAGCTGTGTGTGATCCACCGACCCTCGCTGCCTCGACAGTGCTGCATTTACAGGCCACGTGCATAGCCACCACCACCGCCCATCGTATCGGCGAGTGGACACGTGTTGCACGTGGCGCAGACATCATTGCTTAGCGCGCGCCACGTGGGTCGTATTCAACAATCATCGGGGGCGTGCAGTGTGGAAATACTTCATGTGTATTTGAGTGGGAAAACATTGGTTCATGCGGAATTTTGTAGCGTGTTGAGTCGTGAGAACTGGAGTTTTGGAAAACCATGATACTTATTACGTGATGATTATACGTTCGTGTAGGATCTAGAGGACATCCCTGCTCACATTTCAATGTGAACAGGGAATCGCTCTGTCTGCCAATCACGCAGCTTTACCAGAAGCCTCCGCACAATTCCTGCAGGTCCTTAACGACCACGAGCAGCGAGGATCAGAGAGAGAGAGAGCGGAGGATCACGAAAGTGTGAAGGGTGTCCCACATGCCCTGGCTTTTCGATGGCATCGTAAGCCGTGACCAGCTCACGAAAAAAAACTACGGCGGAACCAACCGCGCGCTTGACCCAACGCTCGCACAGCTCTCGACGCGTGCAACCAAAACCCCTCCGACCCCAACCACCTCACCCCCTACTCGGCAGGCCGCGCCAGGGACGTCAACGACCCGCTGGTCCCAGTTGCAGACATTATGTACGCGATGGTGAGCCGGACATCGGAGAGGTCTTCCAAGCGCCACCCGGTGCAGTCCTCGCCTCGCGGACCCGCAGGCGGCGGCCCGCTCAGTTCCTCGTGGCCCCGAGAGCAGCAGGGCCCCTCGCGCGACGACTCGGCACCACTGCCACTGCCAGGAGGCAGGGTGAGATACGCGACTCTGGCGAGCGACGGCACGGGGAGGCAAGGTCCCAGCGCCCTGCCCCCGTTGCCCAGCCTACTCTATGACCCCGCTGTGGCCGGCACCCTGACCCCGCGACCCAACAACCTCCCCCGAGCCCCTCGCGTGCAACCCAGCGCCCTGCCCCCCGTGCCGAGCATCCTGCAAGGTCCCCCCGTGCATCACGGCACGAGCGCCCTGCCTCCGTTGCAGAGCCCCCTTCACGACCCCGCTGTGGGCTGCAGCAGCACCGTGCCCGCGCTCCCGCGACCCAGCAGCCTCCTGCCAGGCCCCGGGGTGCAACCCAGCGGCGGTGGCAGCGCCATCGGGGCGCTGGGGCCGTCGCTCTGCGTACTGCACCACTTCAAGAGCGGCGCGCAGCCGGGCAGCGAGAGCGTTCCCTACGGGGAGCAGAGCACCGTGCAGGTGCGTGCTATGGGCGCGCGCGCGCGTGTACACACTGCCACCTGTTCCGCGTACAAAGACAAAGATCCCACGTCGAGTCTGAGCGGGATGTTGGGGAGAGTGCTGTTCGCGAGCACCTATGAAGGCGGGCACGGCGCACGAGGGGGTCGGTGGTCGGTAACTACGCCCGGCCGCCTTTGTTTCCCCAGTGGCGATGTTTACAGATCGCACCAGGTACTCATTTGATGCTGAGTCAACTTAGGGGATGCCCAGGACCGGTTCAGATAATCGTGACCCCACACACACCTGCCCCCCACACACACTCCTGTCCCCACTCCCCCCCACACACACACACCTGCCCCCCACACACACACACCCACACCTGTCCCCACTCCCCCACACACACACACACCTGCCGCACTCCCCCACACACACACATCTGCCTCACCCCCCCCCACACACCTACCTCACCCCCCCCCACAAACCTCACCCCCCCCCCACACACACCTGCCTCACTCCCCACACACACACCTACCTCACCCCCCCACACACCTCACCCCCCCCCCCCACACACACCTGCCTCACTCCCCACACACACCTCACCCCCCCCCACACACCTGCATTACTCCCCACACACATACCTGCCTCACTCCCCACACACACCTGACCCAAATATAAAAACAACGATCTCTGTAAGTCTCTTGGGGGGGCAAGTTCTGTTAGCGAGCACCTATCACGTACTCGTATGCTTGTGTACGTCTCGTGCATATACCGTGTTTACTCTTGTGCACCTGTATCGTCATGCACACGTCTGCGTTTACCTGTCCACACATCGGTGTTTACCTGTGTTGAATTGTGTTCCCCCGTCAGCACACCTGCATGTGCCAGCGATGAGGCACATGTTGTCTTACCCGTACACTACTTGTGTATAGCCATGCGCATACCCCGGTGTTTACCTGTGTTTACCTGTGTTTACCTGTGTTTACCTGTGTTTACCTGTGTTTACCTGTGTTTACCTGTGTTTACCTGTGTTTACCTGTTTCCCCACTCCCGTCTCCACCTGTTCACAAATCCGTGTTCACCCGTGTTACACCCGTCCACACACCTTCATGTACCCGTGTTCACCCGTGTTCCACCCGTACACACACCTGCATTTACCTGCGTTTCACCTGTACACACACCTGCACGTGCCGTGTTAACCCGTGTTCGCCCGTGTTCCACCCGTTCACACACATGCATTTACCTGTGTTTCACCTGTACACACACCTGCGCGTGCACACACATGCGCGTGCACACACACACACACACCTGCACGTGCACACACACACACCTGCACGTGCACACACATGCGCGTGCACACACACCTGCACGTGCACACACACACACCTGCGCGTGCACACACATGCGCGTGCACACACACACACACCTGCACGTGCACACACACACGCACAGGACTTGGTGGACGCGATGCTGCAGGCGCGGCCGCACGCGCGCGCCATCGTGGGGCTGTTCGCGCTGCGCGAGGCCCACGTGACCACGCGCGCCTCCCGATGGCTGCCGCACACGTGGCTCGTGCGAGAGGTGCGCACGAGCCAAGTGATGCCACTGTTGTGCAGGTGAGGAGACACGGGGGGGGGGGGGTGACCCCCAGCTCCCCCACCACCCCCCCCGACCCTAAACACGTGTCCGCTCAACCTAAACTCGCCCACCAGAATGTGTATTTGTGCTGGGGGAGGAATCCGATGGGCGATAAAGCTCTTTTTTTTACAGATGTCCAGTCGGGGCACGGTGTCAGAAGGTTACAACAACAACAAACGATACAAAAAAACACGATATGAGTGCAAAGTATAGGAAAAGTAAGCAAATCACTTCAAAATATATACAAATAAAATGTCTTGTAGTTCATCAGGTAAAGCCCACCGAGAGACTAACCTCTGTTTCAGAAGCGACCTGGCGATCACAAATGGTAGCTCAACGAAGTGGCTTATCATGCGGACATTTATAGCAACCAAATAATCTAAATAATCGAACCCCCCACTGGTACCGTCCTAGGCTGTTGTGATGGCAGCCCTCGCCTCTGTTCCACAGGTACGACCTGCGGATCCGATATTTGCCCAAGGGGTTCTGGGACGAGCTGGTCAAGAACCCGGTGCTTCTGACCTACCTGTACCAGCAGGTAAGTTGCGGCAACCTGCCCCCCGCCCCCCAAACACACCTGGACGCGCCGTGGATGCTGTGAGCTTTGTCTCTGCGTGGCGCTGTACCCGGTGGTGTAGCGGTTAGCGCTCACGACCAACACCAGAGACAACTTTCTGAATCGGTCCTGGGCCTACCCTAGGTCAACTCAGCCTCAAATGAGCACCTGATGCGGTGTGTAAACATCGTCACTAAGGAGATAAATGCGGTCGGGCGTGGTGCTGGCCACCCACCCCCCTCGTGCGCCGTGCCGGCCTTCATAGGTGCTCGCTAACAGCACTTGCCCCAACAGTGTGTTCAGGCTTTACGGGGGATCTTTGTCTTTGGCGCTGTACCAGGAGTGGCACGCGTTCCACGAGGAGCACGTGGAGAGGGAGTCGGACGGCATGGCGCTGCAGCTCGGCTGCCTCAACATCCAGTAAGCTCCGCCCCCTTTCACACGATGACCACGCCCACTCAGCCCACAACCCCGCCCCTTCAAAGAGTGACCACGCCCACTCCACCCATCGGCCCACGCCTCTTCCCACGATGACCACGTTTTTTTCTTCTTGGTTCTTTCGGTAAAGTCACGTAGAATGGAAATAATAAAATAATAAAAATAAAACATTATTAAATAATTCTCACGACGTTTCGGCCACAACGCAAGCAGCCGTCCTCAGGTGGAGAACAGGTCTGTCGAGAAGACAGCGTCTGAATGACTTCTCGACAGACCTGTTCTCCATCTGAGGACGGCTGCTTGCGTTGTGGCCGAAACGTCGTGAGAATTATTTTGTTATGTTTTCTTTTTATTAATTTATTATTTCCATTCTACGTGACTTTACCGAAAGAACCAAGAAGATGAATCCCTGCAGTCACGAAAGCTTTAAATCGAAAAATGACCACATTACTTTACCCTCAGGCCTCGCCCCCTTCCCACTGTGCGTTTTGGCTATGATATTTAAGCGCCTGGTGTGGTGAGTTGTGCGATATTCATTAAGGGCTCTGCTGTGTCGTTCTCTGCAATACGTGTCGATGTTTTGTCTTTGTTGTTCCTGCTGCTGCTGCTGTGCTCACGCAGCGACACGGATCTCCCTCGTGAAATAAGCGGGCAACTGGGTTAGCGGCACCATCCGTGCCACGAATGAAGATAAATAAACAAACAAACACTTCAGCAGGATCCTCCTGCATTGGGACTTTTTTTGAAATCTTAAGATTTTTTTGGGGCCAATTAACGATGAGTCGTGTTCATTTATTCAAGTTTGAATAATTTATTCAAGTGTGAATAATTTATTCAAGTGTGAATAATGAACACGACTATGTGTGATCCATCAACCCTCGTTGCTGCAGCTGCCTCCACAGTTCGATATTGGGGTGGTTACAGACCAGCCACGTGCAAAGTCACGGCGAACCGCCTGGCCCTGCCGCGATAATTTCTCCAGTTCCCTTTTCTAGAGATGGCGCAGAGTCCTCTCGAGTTCCCACTCCTTCCCCCCGCCTCCTTGTCGCGTGCGTGCGGACTGACGCAGGCGGACCTGCAACAGCGGCCCGTACAATTTGGGGGATAAGAAGTTCTTCGAGCATCTGGAGTGAGTTGTGACACGCGGGCAAGCCGTGGGCAGGACTACTTCCTTCCTTCGCCTTGTCACGCGAATCGTTCGGCGGTGACGCTTCTGACGCGGTGCTGCTGCGCTAACGCAGTTGGGGCCGTCCATAAATGACGTCACGCGATTTTGGACGATTTTTGACCCCCCCCCTCCCCCTCGTCACACGGCGTCACAAAAAGTCAGACCCCCCCCCCCCTCAAATTTGACGTCACAAAACTCTGCCCCCCACCCCCCAAAACCATATTTACATTTTGAAAATTAAACATGCTTCAAATCGCTTTGAACTATTGTCATTGTAGTGCATATTTAATGTGGCGTTGCACTCTGATGTTGTAGGAGAAAAAAAAGTCTATTTAATTAAGTAGAACGTGTTGTCTATATTTATTTAAAGTTGCCCATTTTAATGTGACGTCACATTTCTCAAACCCCCCCCCCCTCGTCACAAATGTCTGACCCCCCCCCCCTCTAGGTGCATGACGTCATTTATGGACGGCCCCTTAAGAGCAACACTCCGCGTGTGTGTGGGTCTGTGTGTGCGTGGGTCTGTGCGTGTGTGGGTCTGTGCGTGTGTGGGTCTGTGTGTGTGTGGATATGTGTGTGCGTCCTTAACAGGAACTTTTTGTATATAAAATATAGGCGATTTTCTGGCAATGGCCCATTATTTCTATCACCGGACAGGTCAGGTCCCCAGAGGAGAACAGACCAGAGGTCACAACAAAACAATCGTCAGAGTCGTTGGGGAGACTAATAGTGAGACGATAAATCCCCATACCCGTCCCATATTTCTTTCGTGTAGGATTTTCCCACGTTGTATTAATTGAACACCAGCCGAACGGCTCTTTCTGCACGGTCGTGCATCATTCTCAGCGGAATTGCTTCAATACAAGCAAACTCTGAACCGGTTTCGACATTCAGTATCTCGTCAGCAGAGCGAGAGGGGGAGGGGGCACACAGCCCCGGCCTCTTCTTTGGAACGGCCAAGGGAGGGAGGGGGGGAGGGGGATGATCTCCCGGATCCCCAGCACCACGTGACCTCCCGCCTTGCTCCCCCCAGGCGCTCGGAGCGGGGTCTGCGTGCGTTCTTCCCGGAGTCTCTGCTCACCACCATGAAGGTGACGCATGCAACTCTCACGCAACCGTCATGCAACTCTTGTGCAACTGCCACGCAACTCTCACGCAACCTCCATGCAACTGTCACGCAAGACTCATTCCATATCATGCAACCTCACGCAACAGCACACCTTCACGCGCAGTCTCGCACAACCACATTACGCAACCTCACCCCGTCTCACGTGACCTCACGTGACCTCACCCCGTCTCACGCGACCTCACCCCGTCTCACGTGACCTCACGTGACCTCACCTCGTCTCACGTGACCTCACCCCGTCTCACGAGACCTCACCCCGTCTCACGTGACCTCACGCGACCTCACGTGACCTCACCCCGTCTCACGTGACCTCACCCAGTCTTACGTGACCTCACCCCGTCTCACTTGACCTCACCCCGTGTCACGTGACCTCACGCGACCTCGCGCCATGCGGGTTGCCTGTGCAGGTGAAGTTGCTGCGGCGCCAGGTGCAGGAGGTGCTGCGTCTGTACGCGGCACTCACCCAGGAGCAGTGCATGGAGCGCAGCCTGCGCCTGATGGCAGCCGTGCGGCCCTTCTACGAGGAGCGCGTGCCCTGCGAGCTGGGGGTGCGGGACGGGGGGTGTGGTACGGGGGTACGGGACAGGGGTACGGGAAGGGGGTGCGGGATGGGGGTGCGAGTTGAGAGTACGGGAATGGGGTGCGGGATGGGGGTGCGGGATGGGGGTACGTGATGGGGGTACGAGGTGGGGGTGCAGGATGGGGGTACGAGGTGGGGGTGCGAGTTGAGGGTACGGGAAGGGGGTGCGGGATGGGGGTACGGGATGGGGGTGCGGGAAGGGGGTGCGAGTTGAGGGTACGGGATGGGGTGCGAGATGGGGGTACGGGATTGGGGTACGAGGTGTGGGTGCGGGATGAGGGCGCGTAATGGGGCTCGGGATGGGGGTGGGAGATGGGGGTGCGAGATGGGGGTACGGGATGGGGGTGCGGGATGGGGGTGCGAGATGGGGGTGCGGGATGGGGGTGCGAGTTGGGGTTCTGGGTGTTAGGTCCATCCTGCTGCTCCCACCTCCCCGCCTCCCCCGCAGAACGAGTGGCCCGTGCAGGTGCAGCTGGTGATTGGACCCGACAGCGACATCAGCTACTCGACAGACACGACCGCCGAGGTGGGGAGCACCTGTTCACACCACCCCTCACCTGGCCACCCACCCCTCACCTGCCCACCCACCCCTCACCTGCCCACCCCACCTCTCACCTTCCCACCCCTCACCTCACCTGTCCACCCCTCACCTGCCCACCCCTCCCCTGTCCACCCCACCCCTCACCTGTCCACCCACCCCTCACCTGCCCACCCTTCACCTGTCTACCCCACCCCTGTTTACCCCACCCCACCCCTCACCTGTACCTCCCCACCCCCCGGTTGCCCTTTACCCATAATCGCGTCTCACCTGCCGCTCGTGCACCTGACCTTGACCCTTCGCCCCTCTTCCCCCCACCCCCTCACTCCCCCCCCCCCCCGCCAGCCGGTGCTGCTGGCGCGCTTGGACGCGGTGTGCCGAGTGGAGGCGGTGCAGGGAGCGGAGCGAGGCTGCGTGCAGCTCCGACTCAGGGACTCGGGCACGGTGAGGCGCGCCACGACTCTCGCCGCTCACGCACGCACAGACGGTGGGGGTAGGGGGGGGTCGTGGGGGTTTCAATCCTAGATTGACCCCTCCCCTCGCCCGCAGTGTAACCCAGCAGTGGATTGACCACAGCTGGTGATGATTCCCTGCCGTGGGACCACTTTAGCCAACGCCTGGGAGAGGAGGTAACAGAGGGCACCCGACTCATCAGCCTTGCCTGCTTCACGGCCAACGTCGGCGATGATCTGGACCGTTCCTGGGCCTCCCCTAGGTCGACTCAGCCATGTATGAGTGCCCGGTTCAGTGTGTAAATCGTCAGCATTGAGGAGACAAAGGCTGGCTGGACATGGCTGCGGCCACACCACCCAATAGCACGTGACCTAACAGCCTGGTGTAACTACAAGGGGGGTCTGTCTTCGTGTCTTAATGTATTCGTGTGTTTGTGTTAATGTTTGTTTGTGCGCGTGTGTGTGCTCCTCCCGCGTGGATATGTGGTGCAGCGGTTAGCGCGCTGCGCTACGCACCTGACAGACCGAGATCGATTCCCGCTCACGGGCCACCAACACCAGTGACGCAAATGTCTGCCCGGTCTTGGGCATCGCCTAGGTCGACTCAGCCTCAAACGAGTACCTACACGGGGGATCTGTGTCTTTGTGTCTCCCAGCCGCTCATTCTCCTGGTCCGGGGGTCGTACGAGGCCGAGTCTCTCTCCACGCTGCTCGACGGCCACTGCCGCGTGGCGCAGGGCGGCGTGGACGGGGGAGTCCCCTCGCTGCTGGGGGCTGGGGGGCCCAGCGGAGCATTCGGTGAGACGGGGGGGGGGGGTAGCCCCGAGCATCCCACACGAAGCCACCTCGCACAAACAGCCAGTCGTCCAACACGAGTGGGTGAGCACTCGACGATTAGGGGCCGTCCATAAATGACGTCACGCACGCGGGGGGTTAGGCATTTGTGACGATGTGTAACGAGGGGGGGGGGTTGAGAAATGTGACGTCACGTAAAAATGCGTAACTTTAAATAAATATAGACAACACGTTCTACTTAATTAAATAGACGTTTTAATCAATGTTTTCTCCTACAACATCAGAGTGCAGCGCCACATTAAATACGCACTACAATGACAATATTTTAAAGCGATTTGAAGCATGTTTTTTTTTTGGGGGGGGGGGGCAGAGCTTTGTGACGTCATATTTGAGAGGGGGTTTGACTTTTGTGACGCCGTGTGACGAGGGGGGGGGGGGTCAAAAATCGTCCAAAATCGTGTGACGTCATTTATGGACGGCCCTTTAGCCCATCGCGCTTTGCGAGTGAGTCGCAATATAGGTGTTCACCAGTGCTAGTACTGGTTGGAACCTTCTGGTTACACCAGCCCACAAGGGATTATTGTGTCTGTCCGTCGTGCAGGGGGGGCTGGGTGGGAAGGGAGGGGCTGGGTGGAGAGGGGAGGGTGGGGCTGGGTGGAGAGGGGAGGGTGGGGCTGGGTGGGGAGGGGAGGGTGGGGAGGGGCTGGGTGGGGAGGGTGGGGAGGGGCTGGGTGGGGAGGGTGGGGCTGGGTGGGGGGTGGGAGGGGTGGGGCTGGGTGGGGAGGGGCTGGTCACCCCGTGGTGCTCTTATAAAACTCAACGTTTAACCAACTCACGCCGGCTTGTGCCCGCCCTCACAGTGGGGCATATTTGCGGAATACACCACGCCGCCGTTGACCCTGGCCATTGACCGAGCAACCCAACGTTCCTACCAGCTCCCTCCGCAGGAATGTGTTTTAATATCGCTTGCGAGTCGCTAGCGGAGGGCCGATGACTGACTGAACGATGCGCATTTTTTGAGATGCGAGATGCAATTTTGACATGGAGTGCTCCGAGTTGTGGCGTGCAGCTGCATCAACAGGACCAGGGCGAGCGTTTGTAGGGGCGAGTGTTTGTAGTGTTTTTAGGGGCGAGTGTTTGTAGGGGTGAGTGTTTTTAGGGGCGAGTGTTTGTAGTGGTGAGTGTTTTTAGGGGCGAGTGTTTGTAGGGGTGAGTCACAGCCCGCCCAGACAGCACCAACGAAGTGTAAACTCCACCACGGTGAACCGGTTAACCGAATCGATTTTAATTTTGTGTTCGCTCCCACGCCTCCCTTTATCTCCGGAGCAACAAATGTAAACATTTTTGCCAATAATTTCGGTGTCTTGTTCGACTTTATTATTATTCTGATTAAATAAGAGTGCTGTGTGGGTACTGATTGTGCTGTGTGTATGTATGGTGTATGTACTGTGTGTGTATGTACTGTGTGTATGTACTGTGTGTGTACTGTGTGTGTATGTACTATGTGTGTATGTACTGTATGTATGTACTGTGTGTGTACGTACTGTGTGTGTACTGTGTGTGTATGTACTATGTGTGTATGTACTGTATGTATGTACTGTGTGTGTACGTACTGTGTGTGTACTGTGTGTATGTACTATGTGTGTATGTACTGTATGTATGTACTGTGTGTGTACGTACTGTGTGTGTACTGTGTGTATGTACTATGTGTATGTACTGTGTGTGTATGTACTGTGTGTGTATATGTGCTGTGTGTGTACTGTGTGTGCACGTACTGTGTGTGTACTGTGTGTGTGTATGTACTGTGTGTACGTACTGTGTATGTACTGTGTGTGTGTATGTACTGTGTGTGTACTGTGTGTATGTACTGTGTGTATGTACTGTGTGTATGTACTGTGTGTTTACTGTGTGTGTGTATGTACTGTGTGTGTACTGTGTGTATGTACTGTGTGTGTACTGTGTGTGTGTATGTACTGTGTGTGTACGTACTGTGTACGCATGGCACACTGGGTTGAGTGTGGGGACAGAGAGAGAGAGACCGCAGGGCAAGCCTCACTTCCCTTCCCTCTCCCACATCCTCGCCATCCTCTCACTCGGCTTCCTGCTTGGCCCGGTCACACGCCAACCCGGGCCGCTCCACCACCCTGCTAGCCCAGCACAGCCCAAATGAAACCCACGTTCTCAAACCATGCTAGCTCACACTAGCCTCTCAACCCATGTTAACCCATGCTACCCTCTCAACCCATGCTCACCTCTCAACCCAAGCTAGACCACACTAATAAAATAATTCTCACGACGTTTCGGCCACAACGCAAGCAGCCGTCCTCAGGTGAAGACCAGGTCTGTCGGGAAGACAGCGGCTGTCTCCCCGACAGACCTGGTCTTCACCTGAGGACGGCTGCTTCCTTTGTGGCCGAAACGTCGTGAGAATTATTTTATTATGTTTTATTTGTATTATTTTATTATTTCCCTTCTACGTGACTTTACCGAAAGAACCAAGAAGATGAATCCCTGCAGTCAGGAAAGCTTTAAATCGAAATTTAGACCACACTAGCTTCATAATCAACGATTTTTGGGTTTAGATCGCGTTATTTATAAATGTGTCGTAACCCTCCACCACCTGACACGGCCAATCAGTAAAAAAAGTGTCACGTTGACAAAAGACAAATAGTTCACTGCTTTAGCCCACCGGTGTGTTGAAGCGTGAAACCACAACATTTACAATTTGAGTACGACGTTTCGCTGGTAATTGCATCCAGCATCATCGGGCAATATGAACAATATTGGTCGCGAACGCCTACGTGTTAAACACACTAGCTTCTCAACAAACGCTAGCCTCTCAACCCAAGCGAGCCTCTTCGATTAGCACGGTTGGCTACGTACGGCGCGAAAGAAGTCCCAACGTACATGCATAGCCCATGCGAGCCCAGTAACCTAGTGCACAGTCTAGGAGCTCACCCCCAGACCAGGAGTCGAACCCTAATGTTTGGGGGAGTGGGTCATGAGAGCCAAATGGGGGTGGGGGCGGGGCGGTGTTGGGAGTGTACCGGTGTCGATCCCCTGCACGTGGCTTGTGCCACTCTCTGTGTGCGCGTCATTGTCTGCGGGTGTGTCCGTGTGTGAGTGAGTGAATCTGAGAGCGTCATTGTCTGCGGGTGTGTCCGTGTGTGAGTGAGTGAATCTGTGTGCGTCACTGTCTGCGGGTGTGTCCGTGTGTGAGTGAGTGAATCTGTGAGCGCGTCATTGTCTGCGGGTGTGTCCGTGTGTGAGTGAGTGAATCTGTGTGCGTCACTGTCTGCGGGTGTGTCCGTGTGTGAGTGAGTGAATCTGTGTGCGCGTCATTGTCTGCGGGTGTGTCCGTGTGTGAGTGAGTGAATCTGTGTGCGCGTCATTGTCTGCGGGTGTGTCCGTGAGTGAGTGAGTGAATCTGTGTGCGTCACTGTCTGCGGGTGTGTCCGTGTGTGAGTGAGTGAATCTGTGAGCGTCATTGTCTGCGGGTGTGTCCGTGTGTGAGTGAGTGAATCTGTGTGCGCGTCATTGTCTGCGGGTGTGTCCGTGTGTGAGTGAGTGAATCTGAGAGCGTCATTGTCTGCGGGTGTGTGAGTGAGTGAGTGAGTGAATCTGTGCGCGTCATTGTCTGCGGATGTGTCCGTGTGTGAGTGAGTGAATCTGTGAGCGTCATTGTCTGCGGGTGTGTCCGTGTGTGAGTGAGTGAGTGAAGCTGTGAGCGTCATTGTCTGCGGGTGTGTGAGTGAGTGAGTGAATCTGTGAGCGTCATTGTCTGCGGGTGTGTCCGTGTGTGAGTGAGTGAGTGAATCTGTGAGCGTCATTGTCTGCGGGTGTGTGAGTGAGTGAGTGAGTGAATCTGTGAGCGTCATTGTCTGCCGGTGTGTCCGTGTGTGAGTGAGTGAATCTGTGAGCGTCATTGTCTGCGGGTGTGTGAGTGAGTGAGTGAATCTGTGAGCGTCATTGTCTGCGGATGTGTCCGTGAGTGAGTGAGTCAGTGAATCTGTGAGCGTCATTGTCTGCGGGTGTGTCCGTGTGTGAGTGAGTGAATCTGTGCGCGTCATTGTCTGCGGGTGTGTCCGTGTGTGAGTGAGTGAATCTGTGTGAGCGAGTCGGTGCCTGTGAGAGTGTCTGTGTGTGCGCATTTCTCGGTGTGCGATTGTGTCTGGAGTGCCTGTCCCAATCAGCCCGTCTGTGTGAGTGTTTTTGAGTATTTGTCAGAGTGTGTGTGTGTGTGTATTTCTGCGTGTGTTTGTGTGCACGAGGTGCTCGCAAACGGCACTTGGCCCTAAAGTATTGTAAGGCTATACGGGGGATCTTTGTCTTTGTACCCGTGACGATGCGTGGCTGCCCTCGTACAGACGCCGACGACTACGCCGAGATCCCGGACGATGACAACACGTACTGCTGCCTGCCTGGTGCGCGCCCTCTACACGCACCACGCACTCACACCACGAACCACGCACTCACACACCACACACTGCACACACCACGCACTCACACACCACGCACTGCACACACCACGCACTCACACACCACACACTGCACATACCACGCACCATGCACTGCACACCTCAAGCATTGAACACACCACGAACCATGCATTGCACATCCCACGCAATCACGCACTGCACACACCACGTAACTCCACGCGCTCCACACCCCGTGGACCTGACCACCACTCGCAACGCACACCCCGCACCCCATGCACTGTGAACGCCACGTGCGCCGCGCGCCACCCACCACATACCACATCGCCCACCACACACCACCTCGCCCACCACACACCACCTCGCCCACCACCTCGCCCACCACACACCATCTCATCCACCACCCACCACACACCACCTCACACACCACACACCACCTCACCCACCACACACCACCTCGCCCACCACCTCACCCACCACACACCACCTCACCCACCACCTCACCCACCACACACCACCTCACACACCACACACCACCTCGCCCACCACCTCACGTCGTGCCCCCCCCCCCACCCCCCCTACCCGTGTCACCCAAAGTGCGCCGAGGCGAGGTGGCGCGCGCCAGCGTCCGCGTCTCCGAGTGCCTCGGGGAGGGACAATTCGGGGACGTGCACCGCGGGGTCTACACCGACCAGGTCAGGCCACGGGGACCCCCAGAGGCCCCCCAGGGGTCGCGGGCTCATGGGGGGGGGGGCACAGCGGGGTCTTACAGACACCGGCTCAGGGAGGACATCGAGACGTGATGACCCAGGGACACGAGGTCTATCTCCGCACATCCGATTAGTACGGTGGGAAAGAAGTTCGACGTACAGACATAGCCCATGCTAGCCCAGCAGAGCCCATCCTAAATCCCCGACATCTCGGTGACTCGATGCATCTGTATCTCTCCGTTTGTCTGACGATCTGACCATCCGTCTCCCACTCTCCATGTACCTCCCTCGCTGTGTCTCTCCATCTGCATGACTCGCTAACTCTGCATTTCTGTGGCTGTGTTTCTGTCTCTGTTCCTGGCGACCCCTCTATCCATTCGACCATCTGACTGCACGTGGTGCCCCAGTTCGAATCCCAGGCCACGGCTCACATCCGTTGGTGATTAGTCTGAACCGGTATTGGGGCTCCCCTAGGTCGACTCAGCCTTAAATGAGTATACCTGGCACAGTGTGTAGACATCACCACTGTGGAGACAAAGGCGGACGGGGAAGACATGCTGCTTGCAACAGCACCATGCCCTGTGCTGCCCTTTGTAGGGTACTGGGAGCATCTTTGTCTGCGTCTTGATCCCGCAGGACGGTGTGGAGGTGCCTGTGGCCGTGAAGACTTGCAAGGATCCCACTGTGTCCAAGGCATTCCTCCAGGAGGCCTGTACGTCAACATCACATCCATTCACATCATCATCATCATTGACGAGCACATCGCCAACAACAAGATCATCGTCATCGTCGTTGTGAACATCCTCATCACCAACAATACATCTTCATCCACAACTCATTAGCAAATTAGCATCAGCAATTTATCATAGTTTGTATTTATTTATTCATCGTCTTCATCATCGCCACCAGTTGTTTTGAACGCTGTGACTGGTGAGGGATAGTGGTTGAGTTACGATGGTGAATATGGTCGCGAGAATGGCGGCATGGTGGAGAGTGTGGTGGTGAGGTAATGAGTTTAGTGGTGAGGTAATCAGTAAGGTGGTGAGGTAAGTCGGTGAGGTATTATGCTGAGGTAAGTTCATGCGTATGGTGGCTAGGTAATGAACATTTTGGTGAGTATTGTGATGAGCTATGGGTTGTGAGCGTGTTTCTGAGCTCAGCTTTGATGTATTTAACGCGCCGCGCTCTCCGCAGACACGATGCAGGAGTTTGACCACCCTCACATCGTCCGCTTCGTGGGCGTCATCGCCGAGGGAGAGCCACAAAGCCTCCTCATGGAGCTCTGCCTCTACGGGGAGGTGAGGCGGCCGGCGGGCGATGGGAGCGGTGAAGGGGGGGTGAGGTGGTGGTGATGGTGGTGGTGATGGTGGTGATGGTGGTGGTGATGGTGGCGGGGAGCGGTGGTGTAGCGGTCAGCACGATGCGCTGCGAACCTGGTGACCCGGGCTCGATTCCCGCTCACGACCATCACCGGCGACGATTTATCTGAACCGGTCCTGGGCCTCCCCTAGGTCGACTCAGCCTCAAATGAGTAATTGGTGCGGTGTGTAAGCATCGCCACTGGGGAGACAAAGGCGGCCGGGCGTGGTGCTGGCCACCCACCGCCTCGTGTGCCGCTCCGGCCTTCATAGGTGCTCGCTAACAGCACTTGCCCCAACAGTTTGGCAAGGCTACACGGGGGATCTTTGTATTCTTGTCATTGATGTTGGTGGTGGTGATGATGGTGGTGGTGATGGTGATGGTGGTGATGGTGATGGTGGTGATGGTGGTGGTGATGGTGGTGATGGTGGTGGTGATGGTGGTGGGGATGGTGGTGGGGATGGTGGTGGTGGTGGTGATGGTGGTGGTGATGGTGGTGGTGATGGTGGTGATGGTGTCGATGGTGGTGTGCGTGCTCCCAGCTACGCAAGTACCTGCAGACCAATTGTCTGGAGCTGGAGCAAGACCTGCTGCTTTCCTTCGTCTGCCAGATCAGCACGGCGCTCTCGTACCTGGAGAGCCGCAAGGTGGTGCACAGGTGGGTTTACGGTTCGTCGTTGTCGCTGTTGTCGTTGTTGTTGTCGTTGCTGCGTCTGGCAGCAATACGTTTAGACGCTGAATGCCAATGTCCCAGATCTGCTATCCACGACGAGAGGGCTTCGGTAGATGGAGTGAGTGCTGGTCCTTCTTCACTGAAGGAACGTGGACTGCAGTGATTAACTCTACGGTCCATACTTTGAGTTGCATGGCCACAATCGCACTACTGGTCTTAAAATTTACATTAATTCTAGATTTGAAGCTTTCGTGACTGCAAGGATTAATATTCTTAGGTTTTTTCGGTAAAGTCAAGAAGGTAACATTTTTTTAAAATTTAAATTAATAAAGGTAAAATAAAATAAAAATAAAATAATATAATAATACATTTTATGGAGTAGATGTTTGCACATCGTCGTGTGCTGATGTTCTGATGGCATTGATGATTCCACCAACCAGTGTCTTCGAGGAGGAATGGTCAGAATCAGGAGGTGTGGGATGTTTGGTTCTCGAATAAGGAGGAGGTGTTCATTATTTTGGACGACCGCGTTGTTCCACTCTGTGAGAACGCTAGCAGCGTTCTTACGGATCTGGGTGAGATTCTAGGATGACGGTGACAGCAGCTGCAGCGTGATCCCAGAAGTGGGATCGGTGGCGAGGTGGGAGGTCTTGGTTGATGGTGGGTAGGTAGTGCCAGATAATTCCAGTAGCAAAAGAAGCTACATATGCTACGGGCTCCGCACTTTCAAGGGCCCGCGCGAAATGTTTTCAAGCTATCAATTCCGGTTCGGTGATTCTGCACTTGCTCTACTACTATAGTACTATACCGCCTTCAACTTTTACGAACGACTGGGTGTTTAAGGTTAGTGATTTGTCGTATTATCTGGCTGTATAGCAAATAAAAAAATACAATTACTTTATTATGCGAGTTAAAAATTAGTGTTTTCATATTTAGGACCCCTTTATAACATATGCTACAGGCCCCGCACCAGCTTAATCCGGCACTGTGGGTAGGCGGTTTGTTTTGGCAATAAAACAACGTGTAGACTGACTTGCAGTTTGCGCGATGAACTCTGCGGCTATTTGGTGGCAGAATGTTCGCCAGAATAGGGAGCCAGGGGATCGGTGTTAGGGTTCCGTTGTTGATGCGCATCGCGTTATCTGATTGTGCATCTGGCAGTGTTGTGCATGAGCTCCTGGACCAGGCTTGTCGTGCAATTGGAGTGCAGCTGATCTACTTTGTCACAGAATAGATCACTGAGAGGGCGGCAGATGGCAGCACATCAGCTCAGGTGCCTCAGGTTGTCCCTGCAAGGTTCTGCAGCAGGGTGATTCTTGAGATGTTTTTTTTTGGACAAATCTGTTTTTACGTGGGCCTTTGTAGTGTGCAGCTGAGAGCATAGGTAGTGTGGTGCATGGGTGAGTGTACAGGTGAGATGGTGCACAGGCGAGTGCACAGGTGAGCATATAGATGAGGTGGTGCACGATTGAGTAAGCAGGTGGAGGTGGTGATAGGCGGGTGCACGTCACGAACACCCTCCTGCACGTACCCTGTGACCTTGTGACCCCCGTGTCTCAACCATGACCCCGTTATCCCCATGACCCCCTGGCGTTTCTCGTAACTCCGCGTGACGCCGTGTGACCTCACGCGCACGATCGCTTGCGTGACCCCCCCGCCCGCCCCACCGTGACCCCACGACCCCCGTGACCCCGTCACCTCGTGACCCCGTGACCCCACGCAGAGACGTGGCGGCGAGGAACGTGCTGGTGGCAGCGCGCGACTGCGTGAAGCTCGGGGACTTCGGCCTCTCCCGGAGCATGGGGGACAGCGAGTACTACCGAGGTGAGGGGTGGCATGGTGAGGGGGGGGGGGGGGGTGAGGACGAGGTGAGGGGGGGGGGGTGAGGACGAGGTGAGCGGGTGGCATGGTGGGGGGGGGGGGTGAGGACGAGGTGAGCGGGTGGCATGGTGAGGGGGGGGGGGTGAGGACGAGGTGAGGGGGGGGGGTGAGGACGAGGTGAGCGGGTGGCATGGTGGGGGGGGGGGGGGTGAGGACGAGGTGAGGGGTGGCATGGTGAGGGGGGGGGTGAGGACGAGGTGAGGGGGGGGGTGAGGACGAGGTGAGCGGGTGGCATGGTGAGGGGGGGGGGTGAGGACGAGGTGAGGGGGGGGGGTGAGGACGAGGTGAGGGGGGGGGGTGAGGACGAGGTGAGCGGGTGGCATGGTGGGGGGGGGGGGGGGGTGAGGACGAGGTGAGGGGTGGCATGGTGAGGGGGGGGGTGAGGACGAGGTGAGGGGTGGCATGGTGAGGGGGGGGGTGAGGACGAGGTGAGGGGAGGGGGGTGAGGACGAGGTGAGCGGGTGGCATGGTGAGGGGGGGGTGAGGACGAGGTGAGCGGGTGGCATGGTGGGGGGGGGGGTGAGGACGAGGTGAGGGGTGGCATGGTGAGGTGGACAGCGAGTACTACCGCAGTGTGAGGGTGGGACGGTGAGGGGGAGCTGAGGTGTTAAAGTGCTTGAATAAAGTGTTCATCCACAGATATTTCTATTCCACGGTACCCTATTGAAGTCAGCGTTCCCGTAAAATACTATATGTCCATATGATACACAAAATACTAATGTACATAGCAATATACTAATGTCCACGTGATATACTATATATTGCATCGATGATACACATCATACACCACATAAAACATATACGGTATATATTTAGTAAACGCATTATGTACCATATAACGGTTCTTTAATTCAACTAAGACAATATATTTGGTTCCCGGCTCACCGATAATGTTGTAACGCGTGCAGGAGAGTTTGGGGGTACGTCACACGTCCAACTTATCCCCGACATATTTTAATTTCCTTGAGGCGTTGCGGGTTGGTGTGTTTGGTAGCCGTGAAAAGGAGCCATCGGATTCCTCCAGTCTAAATGAAGATTCTGATTCTGAAAGATTCTGATTCTGACATCACTCTCCCTACCAACGGGGATTTCTCAGCAACAACAATCAATAATCATCCTCCCACGACTGGCAGCTGAGAGGGCGCCGCTGCGTCGAGATGTTAATGTCTCTCCCCACCTCTCCCCCCCCCCACGTCTCCCTCCCCACTTCTCCCCCCACCTCCCCCCCCCCACGTCTCCCTCCCCACCTCTCCCTCTCAGCCGCCAGTAAAAGCAAACTCCCCATCAGGTGGATGGCACCCGAGTCCATCAGCTTCTGCAAGTACACGTCAGCCAGCGACGTGTGGATGTTCGGTACGAGGGCAAGGAGGGGCCCCCGGTTGGGGGAGAGGGAGGGAGGGAGGCTGGAAGGGTGTGTGGAGGGGAGCAAGGTCTCTCTTTTCTCCCGTCTGTCTGGATGAAGGGCAACCTGAAAGTCCGTGTCAAAGTCAGGTAGCCGGGAAATTGGCTTCAGACGCTGTCTTCCCGACAGACCTGGTCTTCAGCTGAGGATGGCTGCTTGCGTTGTGGCCGAAACGTCGTGAGAATTAATGTATTATGTTTTATTTTTATTATTTTATTATTTCCCTTCTACGTGACTTTACCGAAAGAACCAAGAAGATGAAATTGGCTTCAGTTGATGTGCGCTGGGTTGGCCTCGATGTCTCCGTTACATTTCTGGAGGTCAGAGATTCACGACAGTAGTAGATATTGGATAGCCATCGCACAGAGATGGCCAACCGCATCGCGCACATTCAGATGCACTTCTGCGGCCGTCTGGAACGCTCTTCCTTCCGATATGAGGAAGCCACCGGGAGCGATGCACTTTTAAATCATTATCTAGATTGAAAACTCATTTCGTTAGAACTGCCTTTTGTGTTTAGTTTGTTGTCCTTCCCCTGCACCTTCGATTTGCACGGTTGGCTACGTACGGTGCGAAAGAAGTCCAACATACGGTACATACATACAGGGACTGCGTGGGCTGGCATAGTGAGACGCGTCGACTCGCACGCGCGGAGCTCTATAGACTCGCAGAATCGCTAAGCGCTCGCAGCGAGTTCGTAAATTTGCGTGTCTGCGCCGTGCTGCGAGCACACCGCCCACCACGAGACGAGCGAGCTGCTTGGGTCTCGTGTGAGCTCCGACTGCTGAGGCGTCGAGTCCAGGAGGCTTCCGGCCTGGGGAGAGGTGTAGGCGGAGCGGTGGCGCAGCGGTTAGCGCGCTGCGGCTACGACTCCCGGCGACCCGAGTTTGACTCGCGCGCTCACGGCCAAGAACGCCAGCGATGATTATCAAAACCGGTCCAGGGCTTCCCCTAGGTTGACTCGGCCTCAAATGAGTATCTGGTGCTGGCCACCCACCCACCCCCTCGTGTGCCGTGCCGGCCTTCATAGGTGCTCGCTAACGACACTTGCCCCAGCAGTCTTTTAAGGCTATACGGGGATCTTTGTCTTTGGGGCGAGGTGTGAGCTTTGAGATGGAGAGCCAATGCAAGGAGGAAATGGGGAAGTGAGGTTATGGTTAGAGGCGGGGGCGGGGGGGATGGTGGGGAGGGAGAATTTAGAAATAGTGGGGGGGGGGGAGAAAGGAGTGGGGGGGGGTGCCGTCGTCGCTGGGCGAGAGAATAACCCGGTGACGTTGGGCAACAGAGCCACACGTGGGCCGTGCGGAGTGTCCATGTGTCCTGTGCATGCACTACATTATAACGATTGTTAAAGTAAACTATTCTTTTGATCATTTATTTATTGAATGCAATTCACGCGAACTGCATCTCGACGCGCCGTGGAATGTGTAACGCGCGCAGTTTCCGCAAGGGGTGCACAGGAAACCACAGACGAGGCGGCCGGGGGGTAAGCAGCCGGAACCGGTGCTAACCAACGATTGCCCAGGCTCTGCGGTCCTGTATTTGGACGTTTGGGCCAAACTCCGTCAACGATCGTACATCACGACAATCGGCACATCGTCACGTGCTACGAACACTCACTGATCGGTCGCCAACACCTCCGATGAGCACGGTTGGCTGTGTACGGTGCGAAAGAAGTTCAACGCACATCTAGAAACCGCAAAGCTTGGGCAATTGTTGGTAGCACCGACTCGCCACCTGGCGGCTGCTGCCGCTGCTGCCCTCCCGCTCGTGCCTCCTGCGGGTTCCTGTGCGACTTTGAGAGATGCTATTTGAATGAACGGCAATGGTGCCGCGGCGGCGAGATGTTAACTACCTCGCCTGGTATACAGGAGGTCGTGGGTTCGACCCCGACCCTGACGCCTGTTGTATATTTGGAGTCTGTGTGTGTCTCTCTCTCATCATCATCACGGTGGCTAAGAGATGTTAACTACCTCGCCTGGTACACAGGAAGTCGTGGGTTTGATCCCGACCCTGACGCATGTTGTATATTTGGAGTTTGCGTGTCTCTCTCTCCCTCCCCGTGGTCGCGTGGATTTTTCCACCCCACGTTTAGAATCAACAACACGCGTTTAGACGATTTGGCTGCTAAAAATGTCCACGTGATAAGCCACTTCATTGGGCTATCATTTGTGATAGCCAGGTCGCTTCTGCAAAAAAGAGCTTCATCACTCAGTGGACCTTACCTCGTAAAATAGAATAGTAACCATGCCATTTTCTTTGGATCTTTCGGTAAAGTCACGTAGATAGGTTCAAAGAAAATAACCAAAAACTACGTTCCGATCGCAACACAAGCGTTCGTCATCAGGAAGAAAAAAGAGGGGGATAGCTGCTGAGGCAGACTGTTTTAAAGGTTTAAGATGGGTGTAGCACTGTAGCCCAAGGGTCATAAACGAAGTGAGCGGGGCTAGTGATGTTAATGTGAGAAATTAACGTGTTAATGTAAGATCGGAGAGCGGCCTCCCCGAGGGCGCGGAGGTGGCTGTGTTACTGTGAGAGATTAGAATGTAAAGGGAAGATCGCAGAGCAGCAACGTCGAGCTCGGCGAGCGAGATGGCTGTATTATTGTGGGGAATTTAACCGAAAGACCCAAAGAATATGAATTCCTGCAGTCACGAAAGCTTTAAGTCAAGATTGAACCATGCCATTGTTATATTACTATTGTGATTTGTTACGGTATCACACCGTGAGAAATGATATCACGGCAACACTGGCGAAGACGAGGCTCGTGGAGCCAGACTAAGGCGCTGGTTGATCCCCCCTCCTGCCCCCCCCCCCCTCCTGCCCCCACGCTCACCAGGCGTGTGCACGTGGGAGATCCTGTGCCGGGGAGCGAAGCCGTTCCCCGCGGTGCGGAACGATGAGGTCCTGGGGCGGCTGGAGAAGGGCGAGCGGCTGCCTCTGCCCTCCGGCTGCCCCCCCAAACTCTACCGGCTGATGGGGCGCTGCTGGGCGCGCGACCCCACGGCGCGGCCGCCCTTCTCCGAGCTCAAGCGGAAGCTCCAGTTAGCCGCCGCCACCACCACCATTACCACCGCCGCACACACCAGCGTTATCACCACCACCACACCTCGATCACCACTTTGCACACCAGCTCAACCACGCATACTGGCACCACCACCACCACCACACCCAGCAGCTCAACCATGCACCCCAGCTGGAACACGCACGCGGGCACCTCCACGCACTGAGCCCCCCCTCCCCCTCCCCGTGTCCCAGGGAGATCCGCGAGGAGGAGAACGCCCAGGGGGAGCCACGCGTGAAGGGGCCGTGGCGCATGCCCTGCGGGGTTGACCCCGGCCCCCCAAAGGTGCGAACAGCCTGTACCCCCCCCCCCCTCGCAGCGTATCTCTACTCAGGCCCGGACTGGCCATAGGGCCGATCCATTCCTAGAGCCGGTGGGCCGGTCTGTGTGGGCAAATCGCAAATGTGATCAGAGTAGCAAAAACTATTTGAATAAAAATATTGTATTACCTCTAATGTGTACGCTCCGTTACCTATTCGCGATCTCTGTTGGCATCGAGTCCCCGAATATTCGGGAGCCCCAAAGATTATTCCTCACCGGGCCCCCGTTCTTTTGGACACAGCCCCCATATGGGCCCATGAGATCGCACGGCAGAATGACGCCAAACAGTTCGTCACATCGCAACGTCGAGCAGGTACTCCGTAGCTCCCCAATTTTGGCCCGGTGTGTTTTAAAAATTCCTGGGCATGTTTTTAGTCCCAGTCCGTCACTGTCCCAACGCCTACCCCCTCTCACGGGGACCGTTCCTGGGTAACTCTTCCACTAACCTTGCCCACCCAAAAAAATGACTTAATCGGTGACAACCAAAAAAACCCCGGTGTAGTCACTCAGCGGCGGGTTCTGCCAACGCCCCAAGTAGTGACGGCTGCCCACTTGGGGAGGGGGGGGGGGGGTCCTAGGCTAGACTGCCGCAGAGCAATGACGTGAGGTGATTTGAGATGCTGAGGAATGTAACCAAGCGGCACCAGACATGCAAATCGTTACATCGTTTCACCTCCTACGTTGTTGTTGACGACGATGATGATGTTGCTGATGAAGATGTTATTGACGATGATGTTGATGTTGCTGATGAAGATGTTATTGACGATGATGATGATGTTGCTGATGAAGATGTTGTTGACGACGATGATGATGTTGCTGATGAAGATGTTATTGACGATGATGATGATGTTGATGGTGCCCCCAGCCCGCCCGCTTGCAGGGCTCACTCTCCCCGGGTGTGGACGATTACGCCGTGCCGCTGCTCAATCTGCTGGGGGAGCCGACCCAGGTTCGGCCCCCCATCCCTCCTCCACTCCCCCTCATCTCACCACCCACAACCTCCACCTGCCCGGATGGATTTTTTTTATTTGCAGTGGGCTCCGCGTGTCCCAGTGTTCATTCTCATGTCCCCATGTCCCAGTGTCCCTGTGACCGCGTGTCCCCATGTCCCCCCCCCGTGTTTTGTCTCTGCAGCTTGGGCTGAACGCGTCGTTGCTGCAGGACGAGCTGCTGCTGCTGCAGAAGTCGGCCATGGCGCGGGATGGACTGTGGCTCCACGGGGTGAGGCGACGCCACTCGGAACTCACCACCCACTCACCACTCACTCGCCACCCACTCGCCACTCACTCGCCACCCACTCGCCACCTACTCACCACCCACTCGCCACTCACTCCAACCCACTCGCCACCCACTAGCCACCCACTTGCCACTCACTCACCACCCACTCACCACCCACTCACCACCCACTCACCACCCACTCGCGACTCACTCACCACCCACTCACCACCCACTCACCACCCACTCGCGACTCACTCACCACTCACTCGCCACCCACTCGCCACTCACTCGCCACCCACTCACCACCTACTCACCACCCACTCGCCACTCACTCCAACCCACTCGCCACCCACTCGCCACCCACTTGCCACTCACTCACCATCCACTCACCACCCACTCACCAGCAGTGTATGTTTGATATATTTCAGAATAAGGATATTTAGATTGGAGGAGGAATCCGATGAGCTATGAAGCTCTTTTTCACAGATGTCCAGTCGGGGCAGGTCAGCAAGTGACAATACAAACACCGATAGGAGTGCAAAGTAGAGAAATGGAAAGCAAGTCACTAAATATAAATTAGGTATATAATTACATATTCCATAAGTAAATACATTCTTGCCGATTGTTCAACATTAAATGCAAACTTTGGGCAAAGGCATGAAAACAGCTCCAGTCCGCACCAAGACAACAGCAGCACACAGTCGTAGTCGTAGTCCCTCAATAAAAAAACATTCAAATTAACATGAACTACTGTATCGATTATAATGAAGGTTTTTGGGTTAGGTCGCGTTATTATAAATGTGTCGCAAACCCCACCGCCCCGAAACACGGCCAATCAGTAAATAATGTGTCACGGTAACAAAACGCCAATGAGTTACTTCTTCAGCCCACCGGTGTGTATCGATAGAGCACGGAGGGAAAAAAAATGTGAAGTGAAACTAGTCACGAAATAATTGGCCAACTAAGCATCTTATATATTTGCAGTTAGCGATGACCGTGAGCGGACGCAAATAAGCGAGCTCAAGGGCGACCAACTCGCGTTGCTCCCAGGGGTGGAAGTATTACGTCTGACAGCGTAACGTCGAAGCGCGTCACCCTCCCTCCCCCCCCCAAAAAAAAAGTTCGGGGGCCCGGGGCAGTCGTCCCGATTCGCCGTCACCCCAGGGGACAGATCTGGCGACAGTAAAATCAAACGCTGAGCAAACTCTCTTCGAGCACGCGGCGTCATGATTCACTCGTCCTTCACGGGCGGTTGGTTTATTTCTAGATTTGAAGCTTTCGTGACTGCAAGGATTCATATTCTTAGGTTTTTTCGGTAAAGTCACGTAGGTAAAACATCAAAATTAATAAAAAATAAAATAAAACAAAAATCACGACGTTTCGGAGGCAACACAAGTCTCCGTCATCCGTCATCAGGTGGGACCGTCACAGCAGGATTAGCTGCATCAAGTTGGTTTATTGTCCACGGTGGTCGGGCTGTTCCATCGATAGACCGGCGCCCGTCATAGGAATGTGGAATTGACCCAGGGCCGTGAATGCGGACGAGCTCCATCACAACGCGACACGCTCGCTGCCGGCGTGAGCAGGAAGCCGCCCACTCACCCGCCCGCCTTGTGAGCCCCCAGTGGGAAAACCACAGCCCCCCCCCCTCTCTCCTGTGAGCCCTTCCTGGGGTACAAGCCGCTCCCTTTACACCGATCCAGCTCGGACGACAAACACACGCAGCACTCTCTCACCGACTCGCACTCATAGCCACGCCGTGCTGAGTCTCACTCTCATAGCGACACCCCGACTCCGTCACTCTCACAGAGTCACACAGACTCACACCTACACCACCCTCTCACAGACTCACACCTACCCCACCCACTCACTCACTCTCACAGACTCACACCTACACCACCCTCTCACTCACTCTCACAAACTCACACCTACACTACTCTCTCACAGACTCACACATACACCACCCACTCACTCACTCACACAGACTCACACCTACACCACCCACTCACTCACTCTCACAGACTCACACCTACACTACTCTCTCACAGACTCACACATACACCACCCACTCACTCACTCACACAGACTCACACCTACACCACCCACTCACTCACTCTCACAGACTCACACCTACACTACTCTCTCACAGACTCACACATACACCACCCACTCACTCACTCACACAGGCTCACACCTACACCACCCACTCACTCACTCACACAGACTCACACCTACACCACCCACTCACTCACTCTCACAAACTCACACCTACACTACTCTCTCACAGACTCACACATACACCACCCACTCACTCACTCACACAGACTCACACCTACACTACTCTCTCACAGACTCACACATACACCACCCACTCACTCACTCACACAGGCTCACACCTACACCACCCACTCACTCACTCACACAGACTCACACCTACACCACCCACTCACGCATCCTCGCAAAGACTTGTCACAGGCACACCACACACCATGCTGCGCTCGTGCTGAGGCACCAATTGACCAACTGACACATTCACTCTCTCACACTCACTAACACACACGCACACACATTCACTCTCTCACACTCACTAACACACACGCACGCACATTCACTCTCTCACACTCACTAACACACACGCACACACATTCACTCTCTCACACTCACTAACACACACGCACACACATTCACTCTCTCACACTCACTAACACACACGCACACACATTCACTCTCTCACACTCACTAACACACACGCACACACATTCACTCTCTCACGCTCACACTCACTAACACACACGCACATTTTCATTCGCTCACACAATTACTCAGACTCGCACTCACACTCTGCGTCTCTATGCTAAAGCGGCTGAGACTCCGGTTTGGCAAAGCGGTACCGGCTCCACCTACATCCGCCGTGTTCATCCACCGTGTTCATCCTTATACACCGTCTTCATCCACACCCACCGTGTTCATCCACAGTGGTCATCCACATCCACCGTGTTCATCCACAACCACCGTGATCATCCTTCACCATCCACGACCTCCACTGTGTTCTTCCAGATCATCGCATTATCGAGAATTCTCTCTCCCGCGCTTTGCCCACGTGAACACTGTGCACGTGGAGTCCGGCATGCTGCCCCAACCCTACCCCTGATCACAACCCTATACCCCTGATCCCAACCCTATACCCCTGATCCTATCCCTACTCCTGATCCCAACCCTATACCCCTGATCCTATCCCTACCCCTGATCCTAAACCCTACCCCTGATCCTAAACCCTACCTCTAACGCTAACCCTACTCCTAACCCTGTCTCTATCCCGACCCCTACCCCCACTCATGTCCCTACCGCCCGTCTCTCTCACCAGGACAGGACGGGCAAGGCTGCGCGGCAGCTCGAGGAGCAGGACACCCCAGGACCTCAGCAGGAGGCGCCTCACGTCGTGCGGACGGTGAGTGAATTGGGTGAGGGAGTGAGTGAGAGGGAGTGAGTGAGTGAGTGAGAGGGCGAGCGGGTGAGTGAAGGGGTGAGGGAGTAAGGGCGGGGAGGGGTCAATGAGCGGCTGAGTGATGGGGTGAGAGAGTGGGTGAGTGATGGGGTGAGAGAGTGGGTGAGTGATGGGGTGAGAGAGTGGGTGAGTGATGGGGTGAGAGAGTGGGTGAGTGATGGGGAGAGAGAGTGGGTGAGTGATGGGGTGAGAGAGTGGGTGAGTGATGGGGAGAGAGTGGGTGAGTGATGGGGTGAGAGAGTGGGTGAGTGATGGGGAGAGAGAGTGGGTGAGTGATGGGGTGAGAGAGTGGGTGAGTGATGGGGTGAGAGAGTGGGTGAGTGATGGGGTGGATGATTGACATTTGTGAAAAAGAGCTTTATAGCTCATCGGATTGCTCCAGGATAAATATTCTGATTCCGACTCCGACTGAGGGGTGAGTGAGGGGTTTGGGAGAGGATGACATTTGAGGGGTGAGTGGGCGGGGGGGATGAGTTGACACAGGGACATCGAGAGACATCAACAGTTGTGAGTGCAGTGGAAGATAATGATGGTGAGGAGGAGGAGGGGTGATTGCGATGGTGATGGAGGAGTGGAGGGATGAGTGGTCAGCGTATCCGATGCAGGAGGAAGTGCCCCTCCCTGCCTGCCTCTCCCCGCGGGGTCTCACGGACGCGCCTGCCCTTCCCTTCTGCCCACAAACATTCATACACTCACACACACACGTACACACATGTACACAAACATTCATACACTCACACACACGTACACACACATTCATACACTCGCACAAACACACACATATATACAAACATTAATACACTCACACACACATATACACAAACATTAATACACTCACACAAACACATACACACATGTACACAAACATTCATACACTCACACAAACACATACACACATGTACACAAACATTCATACACTCACACACACGCGTACACACATGTACACAAACATTCATACACTCACACAAACACATAAACACAAACATTCATACAATCACATACACACACACAGAACCCCGTGGAGCCGACGAGGCGAGATGCACTCCCCACCACGTGCGGTGAGGATCTCTGTCACACGCGCGGGTGACTCACGCACGAGTTCACCCACCCGCTCACCCGTCTGCTCACCCACTCACCCGTCGATTCTCTTATTAAACCGCGCGCTCGCTCGCTCACCCACACACTCACCCATTCATTATCTCATCCATCCACTCACTCGCTCGCTCACTCATTCACTCACTTACCCATCCTCTCATATACCCTCTTACTCGCTTGCTTACCTCATTCGTTTACCCACTCATTTCATTCACTCGGTCGCGCACCCACTTTTCCCTCCTCTCGCCGACTAACTCATCCATCCAATCTCTCACTTATTCAGTCGTTTATCCACCTCACTCACCCAACTATTCACCCACTTGCTCACACAACCACTCACTCGCTCACCCACTCGTCCCTCCTCTCACCAACTAACTCATCCATCCAATCTCTCACTCATTCAGTCGTTTATCCACCTCACTCACCCACTTGCTCACACAACCACTCACTCGCTCACCCACTCTTCTACTCACCCGCCTGCTCGCTCGTCCGCTCACCCGCCCGCCCGCTCACCCACCCGCCCGCTCACCCACCCGCCCGCTCACCCACCCGCCCGCTCACCCACCCACTCAGCAGTGGGGCGTGTTAATAATGGTGTTCGTTGGCGGATGGATGTGGTCTCGAATATGATTGAGCTCGCGAGTGCTTACTCACCTGCCGCCCGCAAACTCACCTTGATGCTCACCGGCCTCTCCTTTCCTTCACCTGCTGCCCTGTAAGATCACCCTTCGTCCGTAAGCTCACCCCGCTGTAAGGTAACTTTTCTGTCCGTAATAATTGGGTTCTGAAAATCGCTTTCTTGCAAAACCGGTAAAACCCGGATACCGATTCGCCGCACGTGCCGATGCGTATCCCGACGTCGCTTTAACTTTGACAGCTGAGAAGTTAACGGAGCCGCTGCCACAGCGGCGTCGTGGTCAGTACCCCGGACTTGCAATCTTAGCGGTCGCCGGTTCGATTCCCTCTCTCGGCGCGGTAGTTTTTTTTAAACTCCAATTCTTTGTTTTAACAATTTAACCCCTCCCCCACCCCCCAACCTATTGTCTGTCCACCCACCACGAATGGGTTCACCGTGGTGGGGTAAATCGTGGGTAACCCTACCCTCCCTACCCCCCACCTCTTCCCAGACTTCTAGTCTCGCGTGGAAAAGTCGTCCAAATACGCTCTCGAGCTCCCCCCCCCCCCCCATCCGTCATCAGCAGCAGTGGCGAGAGCGCGCAGTTGCGGGGCTGCGCCCTTTTATCCCTTACAGCTGAGACGCGAGACGGAATGAACCACGCGGTGACTTGGGCCGCCCGTGCCCACGTTTGTATTTCCGTGCGAGCCAAACTGTGCCTTGATTTCTACAATTCAAGGCCGTAGCCATGGAGTCAACAATCGGGGGGACAAATCTTCCAGGAGGTGTGGAGTTCCCCCCCCCAGAAAAAAAATCTAAATTTGAAAACGAATTTCCTGCCTAAAATATTTTTAAAAATCACGACCACATAGGATGGACTTTTTTTTTTACAATAATGTCTAATAGTGTATTGTATTACATTGCTCTGTTTTTTTACCTTTTCTTGTTTCATTGTATGTAATGGCAGAAATTAGGGATTAATAAAGTACAACCATAACCACAATCATATAAACAGAAATCTATTTTATAGCAATATATTTGGGGGGACATTTTGAGCATATTTTAATATTGGGGGGGATGTGTGTCCCCCCCCCCAAACTTCTATTATAATTACGGCCTTGCTACAATTCCACTCGAATCGGTTTACCCGCTCCTGTCTGCTCACACCCCCCCCCCCCCTGTAATCTCACCCCTTTTCCCTGTCAGCACACCCCTTGTATGCTCACCCCTCGGCCTGTAACATCATCCTATGGATGCTCACCCATCTGCGTGTAAGCCCTCACCCCCTCTGCCTGTAAAAGCTCACCCTCTCTGAGCTCTCCGTTCCGGGTGTCAGCTCACCCCCCACCCCCCCCTTGCTGTTGACCCGACAGGAGAAGTGTTCGCTCCTCGGAAGCCCCCGAGGCCTGGGGCACCATCGGTGCCCGAGGGGGACCTGGGCAGAGGAGAGACGCAGCTCACGGGAGCCAAGGTGACTCGCCGGGGTTGTTGTGATTGCGGTGTGCGGCGTGCTGTGTTGTGACGCGTACGGACGGCGCGCTGTGTGCGGCTTGGTGTGCGGTGTTGCAGGTACAGAGTGTGCGGCGACGGCGTTAGAGTGCATTGTATTGTGCCATCTGTGGTGCAGGCGGGTGAGGGTGCAGCGTGGTGAGTGCGTTTTGCAGGCTCGGTGAGTTCGAAGCGTGGTGAGCGAGCGACGTGGTGAGTGAGTGCGGGGCGTGGTGAGTGAGCGGCGTGGTGAGTGAGCGGCGTGGTGAGCGAGCGGCGTGGTGAGCGAGCGGCGTGGTGAGCGAGCGGCGTGGTGAGCGAGCGGCGTGGTGAGTGAGTGCGCGGCGTGGTGAGCGAGCGGCGTGGTGAGCGAGCGGCGTGGTGAGCGAGCGGCGTGGTGAGCGAGCGGCGTGGTGAGCGAGCGGCGTGGTGAGCGAGCGGCGTGGTGAGCGAGCGGCGTGGTGAGCGAGCGGCGTGGTGAGCGAGCGGCGTGGTGAGCGCGCGGCGTGGTGAGCGAGCGGCGTGGTGAGCGAGCGGCGTGGTGAGCGAGCGGCGTGGTGAGCGAGCGGCGTGGTGAGCGAGCGGCGTGGTGAGCGAGCGGCGTGGTGAGCGAGCGGCGTGGTGAGCGAGCGGCGTGGTGAGCGAGCGGCGTGGTGAGCGAGCGGCGTGGTGAGCGAGCGGCGTGGTGAGCGAGCGGCGTGGTGAGCGAGCGGCGTGGTGAGCGCGCGGCGTGGTGAGTGAGCGGCGTGGTGAGCGAGCGGCGTGGTGAGCGAGCGGCGTGGTGAGTTCAGGTGCAGGCTTGGTGAGTGAGCAGCGTGGTGAGTGAGCGGCGTGGTGAGTTCAGGTGCAGGCTTGGTGAGTGAGCGGCGTGGTGAGTTCAGGTGCAGGCTTGGTGAGTGAGCGGCGTGGTGAGTCAGCGGCGTGGTGAGTTCAGGTGCAGGCTTGGTGAGTGATCGCGCTGCGTGCTGTGTGCAGGTGGGCGAGCCGGTGGTGCTGGGCCGCACGGCGCCACGTGAGCGCGCCGGCGACGCGGTGTTCGCGTGCGTCACGCGGGTGGTGCAGGCCGTGCTGCAGCTCAACTCGCGCTCCGCGGACGCCACCTCCGACGACCTCGTCGCGCTCGTCAAGGTGATGCTCATCCCCCACCCCCCCCCCCCCCAGAGGGTCCCGGCTCAGATACATTTATCACACTTTTTTGGTAGCTGCTAGCAGTGCCGGACTAAGCTAGTGCGGGGCCTGTAGCATATGTTATAAAGGAGCCCTAAATATATATTTTTTAAACACATAAATATTTAAAGACTAATTTTTTACCTGCATAGTAAAGCCATTGTATTTTTTCATTTGCTATACAGCCAGATAATACGACAAATCGCTAACCTTAAACACACAGTCGTTCATAAAAGTTGAAGGCGGTATAGTACTATAGTAACAGAGCAAGTGCAGAATCGCTGAACCGGAATCGATAGCTTGAAAGCATTTAGCGCGGGGCCCTTGAAAGTGCGAGGCCCATAGCTTGTGTAGCTACTACATATATAGTAGCTACTTGTGCTACGAGGATAATCCGGCACTGGCTGCTAAACTGAAAGTAGGAGTCGGCACGTGGCTGTAAGCTGCATCCCTCGCGATGGGGATCCTGGATGTGGCGTGCCAGGCGCACCTCCGATTAGCACGGTTGGCTCAGTACGGTGCGAAAGAAGTTCAACATGAAATATTTTCCGGCCTTTCCGGTAGACTGGAGTAGGTAGCACGTGGGCCGCAGAAAATGGACGTGGCGTTCTGGATTCAGACAGATTTTATTTGCCTCCGAAGCGTGACAGACCTGGCCGAAATTAAACCCTGCTCCTACATTGAGTTGTTTGGCCAGTTGCCTCTCAGACAAGTGCTGCTACTGATGAAATCACACGCGCCGATCATCTCTAAAACTAGGCTATAAATGTATATTTTTATGTTATCAGGTAAGGGGCCGTCCATAAATAACGTCACGCGATTTTGGAGGATGTTTGACCCTCCCCCCCATCGTCACAAAGTCAGACCCTCCCTCAAATATGACGTCACAAAGCTCTGCCCCCTCCCCCCCAAAAAAACATGCTTCAAATAGCTTTAAACTATCGTCATTGTAGTGCGTATTTAATGTGGCGCTACACTCTGATGTTGTAAGAGAAAACATTTATTAAAAAGTATATTTAATTAAGTAGAACGTGTTGTCTATATTTATTTAAAGTTGCGCATTTTGATGTGACGTCACATTTCTCAACCCCCCCCCCCTCGTCACACATCGTCACAAATGTCTGACCCCCCCCCCCCTAGGTGCGTGATGTCATTTATGGACGGCCCCTAAGGCCCACTGAGCTCTATAGCTCATTTTCAGAAGCGAGCTGGCTACAATGATAGCTCAACGAAGTGGCTTTTCGCGTGGAAATGTATAGCAGCCAAATGCTCTAAACGCGTGATGTTGATTTCAAACGTGGAGGTAAAGACCGGAGGAAAATCCATACGACCATGGGGAGACCGTGCAAACTCCAAATGTAAAGACGTCAGGGATCGAACCCACCCACAACTTCGGTGCATCCCAGTCGAGGTAGTGAACTTTGCTTTACCGTGGCGCCCCACCTCTTTCTGGGGTGAGCAATGTGTGGAATGCCGATTGATGTTGGTGGTGCTTGTGGTGCTTGTGGTGGTGGTGTCCGCCCTGCAGACTGTGGGGGAGGCTCTGCGCGCGCTCCTCTCCGCCGTCGAAGACGAGCTGCCCTCGCTGCCCCTCGACTCACATCGCCAGGTGGGGGTCGGACCTCCGCGGCGCCACATCCACCACCCACGAATTATACTCGGAGCACGAGTAGCTACATATGCTACGGGCCCCCGCGCTAAATGCTTTCAAGCTATCAATCCTGGTTCGGTGATTCTGCACTTGCTCGACTACTATAGTACAATACCGCCTTCAACTTTAAAGAACGACTGGATGTTTAAGGGTAGCGATTTGTCGTATTATCTGGCTGTATAGCAAATTAAATAAGTATAACCAGTAAAAACTAAGTTTTTCACTATAAATCCTTTATATGCGTGGCGGCTAGAGTCCTCTCGTCCTCTGGCTTGAGATGGCTGTCACCTATGGGTCAGATGATTGCATTGCACCATTAAGCAATTGGTAATTCAATATAATATTTTTGTCCTAAAAAGTGTAACATTTTGGAAAAAAAATATCACGAACATTAATTGTTACGCACGAGTCTGTGTGGAAAATGTCAGCTCGATTGGATCACGGGAAGTGGGTTAAAAAACGAGCGAAAGATTTGCACGGTCCTAAGCAAGCAAGCGAACTTAATATAAAGGATTTAAAAATATATTCGCCTGTGGAGGACGCGGGGATCGATCCCGCGACCTTTGGCATGGGAAGCGAGGACGCTACCAACTGCGCTACTCCGCCACGACCTGTGGAGGGGTTACGCTCTGGGCTCTTACACTGTGACGTTCAGCCAAAGCCATGAATGAGTTCTATTTGAATATATGTAAAATACATTTTTTTGCCTAAAAAGTGTAAAATTTTGGGAATTTTTTTTCACGAACATTGTCTCGCACGAGTCTGTGTGGAAAATGTCAGCTCGATTGGATCACGGGAAGTGGGTTAAAAACGACCGAAAGATTTGCACGGTCGTAAGCAAGCAAGCAAGCGAACTTAATATAAAGGATTTAAAAATACAATTACTTTACTGTGCAAGTTAAACATTTTTGTTTTAATCTTTTTGTTTTAAATTTAGAGCCCCTTTAGAACATGCTACAGGCCCCCGCACTAGCTTAATCCGGCACTGAGCAATGCCACGGCACTCCCCTATGGTAACGCTTTCCACTCATGTCCAACGACAGTGATGAATAATTCAGAACCGGTCCTGGGCCTCCCCTCGGTCGCATCGGCCTCGAGTACCTAGTACGATGCGTCATGAGGAAAACAAAGGTGGCTGGGCGTGGTGTTGGCCACCCACCCCTTCGCGCGCCGCATCCGCCTTCCATAGGCACTCGCTAAACCACCACTTGCCCCCGGTCTGTAACCACCTTCCGTCTTTGCCCCACTGTCGCCTCTCACAGGTGGAGATGGGGGAGCGGCTACTGAACGCAGACCTGGGCCGCCTCATCGGCGGCCTGCGCACGGCCCAGCAGTACGCAGACACCACGGTGGCGCAGGGGCTACGTAAGCCCCTGCTGAACCATGCCCACGTGCTGGCCATCGACGCCAAGGCCCTGCTCGATACCGTGGACCAGGCGCGAGGGACCGTGCCCCCGACCCCAACGAGCCAGGCGCCCCCCTGAGCCGTGCCAACGCCTGGGCCAAGGTGGAGCGGGCGCAGTGCCCAACCCAAGTAGCACTTTGTCGAGCTGGTGGAACGGCCTTAAAAAGGAAAATGTCTCATCAGCCTCATGGCTAAACTACTGCCAGCAGCAGCAGCCTCTGCCGCACCGTTAGAGGGCAGCGAAACACCACCCCAAGACCCCTCTTGCCTGGTCCCCGATTAACCCCTTCCACAATCTCACGGGTGAGCCTGAAAACAATTCCCCGACTCCCTCCCCCCGGCCCCAGCCAAAAGGAGTCTTATTGGTGGCGTCAGAGGCATCTGCACGAGTCTCGTTGTGTACACTGTTCTTATTAAAATCTCGTAATCTATGATGATCGTGTTTCTACCAAGTGTCTTCAGCACCACACAGCACATGCGCTATCAACACGTTCAATAGACCACATGCATTCTAACACAGCACCAGCCTAACACCACAGAGGCGATATCAGTGTAACCCACCACTGGCACACAATCTAACGCTGCACCACACATCCTATAAGTATCATAAAGTTCATCACAGCACCACACATTCGAACACCCCACATTCCTGAACACATTCAAAGAGCTTCATAGCTCATAGGATTCCTCCAGGCTAAATATTCTGACCGATGGATCAAATCCACCAGAGTCTATACATTACAACACTCAAAATATAACAGGGCACCACGCAGTACAGCTTTGTTATCGCAACGATTTTATTGCCAACCGAGTCAGAGGCCTAGTCAAACAGTCCGAAACCCATGTCGTCGTCTTCTTCTTCGTCCGACTCATCCTTCTTTTTCTCCTCCTCTTTCTTTTCTGCAGCTGTTTGTGGACACACGTGCACACACACACAAACATGAATGAACACGTGCACACTTGTATATATAAATCATAGGAGTGGGACGATTAGTACGTTAATGGACTAATATAATAGACTACTTTTAAAAGTTAATACGAGGTCCTGCCTCATTATGCGACTTCTATTTGTGTATTCATATTAATCGAATAATTGATGGGGAGAGCCCAGCCCGAAACACAACTTGGCGTGCATGACTAAGGCTGGCAAGGCATACTCAAGCTGCCAGCATCGCGCATAGCTGTGTCTGCTCATGTCTGATATGCTCTACACCAGCTATTTATTTACGGCCGAGTTAACTCAAGGTGGGAGACTGCCATGGTGTCCAGTGGTTAGAGCACTGGACATTATATTCTAGAGATAATTGGGAACACCACAGTGGGCACATGACGTGTGGTGGTGGGGGGTGTACTCCCACCTATTCCGAGCGTGTCTGACGAGCGTGAAAAGAGGCCAAAATACTCTCCAGAGCTCCCTCGAATGGAAGTCTTTCCACAAGAAGTGGTGGCATTAACAATTGGTTATGTAAAATTTACAAATGTCAAGGAGGCCTTGGGAGGAATCATGTGCCACAGATGTTATCCCTAGATTAACTAGTTTTCTGGCACTGTGATGCAGTCAGGGATTAATATCAGCTAGGTCTGGGGCTAGTGAGTCTTGGTTGCAGTGTGCCAACCAATGCACCACCACTCTCCACGCACGCGTGGTTACCTGGTGCCGGGCCGCTGGCGGGAGCTCCTCCCGCGGACGCTGCTGGCGCTGCGCCTCCGGCCCCCACGTTGCAGATGAGGCTGCCCAGGTCAATGGAGCCCAGTGCCTGTACAAGCGCACGTCATCAACACCATGACTAGCATGCACCACCACCAACACACCACACACGCAACATCAATACTTACAAACATCATCAGGCGTCACTAAACCGCACGCCATGAATATTAGACACCTTATGTGCAGTACCGCCCAGCTCTGGACCCAAAAGGCTGATAAAACTAAACTATTTTTTAAACTAAACTATTTTTATGTCATCAAGTAAGGCCCACTGAGCTATTAGCTATTTTTCCAAAGCGACCTGGCCACAAACGATAGCTCGATGAAGTGGCTTACGTGGAAACTTATTGCAGCCAAATACTCTAAACGTATGTTTATAAATGTGGAGCGTAAAAACGAAAGACCCTGACAAAAATACATGCAGCTACGAGAACACGCAAACTCCAAATATATAGGCGTCAGAGTCGAGATGGAACCCACAACCTCCTCCATACCAGGTGAGGAAGTCAACATCTCGGCAAGGTGCCCGTGAGTGGTTCAGTTGTGTGTGGGTGGTTGATTGTACATGCAGGAGCGGAGTGCAGTTATGAGTGGTTATGATTTTAGTTGTTATTTTCAGTTTTATAGCGTTCTTGATAATCGCTTGAGAAATAGGGGTCAACAATCCTTAGGTTACAAACCCTTTCTGACCAGCGTGGTCAAGCCTACCACATAGTTGACTGATGCAATCGTTGAACATGTGCTGTTCTACTGGTAACCCTTCTCTGGTTTTCTAACACCAACCACAACACTGAAAGTGGCCATGTAAAATCTCTGTCCATCCGTCAATAACAAGGGTGGGTGGTGGCACTATAACTGTCGTACAAATGGAAATACGAACCAAACCCAATGCCCGTATATTTGGAGTTTGCATGTCTTTCCCAAGTAGTCGAGAGGATTTATCTCTGGGTCCTCTGGTTTTCCCTCCACTTTTAGAATCAACATGCATTTAGAGTATTTGGCTGTTATAAATATCGAAATGCTAAGCCACTTACTTGAGCTATCATTAGTGCCCAGGTCGCTTATGAAAAAGGGCTATATAGCTCAGTGGGCTTTACCTGGTAAAATTAAAAATATTTTTAGTTTAAAATCGGTTAAATTGATCAAAGAGATGCCCAAGATTTGCAGAGAATTTAAGAGGGGCCCCTCCTAGGCATCCTGGCCACTCTCGCCACGGCGTGCGGCGCTCTCATCCTGGGCAGAGGCGCCATCCGAGCCCTGTGGTCTTAACGGTGCAAACACGGTGACCGTTATCATTCGCCAAAAACTGCCGAGGGCAAATGCATTATTGGAAAGTGTCATATATAGATGGTCCATGTTTATGTATATATTTAGATTTAATTGTGCAGTATCGTTTTCAAGAAATAAATGATTTAAAATTATTACAAAATTCATGTATGCAACGGTTTAACATTGTTGTTGTGCAATACATATTTAAAATTACATCAATTAAATAGACTGTTGTAGAAGGTAAAACTCCACAAAAGTATTGGAAAGTGGATTACATTTAAGTGAGTGGAGTTAATTGCACATTATGTTGAGTAACCGGATATACCCCAGCACCACATGGGCTTCGAGAGGTTTTAGTGTAAATCTTACACTCGCACAAATTCCCATTTGTAGGCAATGCCAATCAATTCCATTAAAGTGAAACGCATTCAAACACTATTTATGTCAATGGAAACCTGTAAATTCAAACCTGTTAATTCGTTTGCTTCGTGGTGTTTTAACTGCACAACCCCTACACTACTGATCCCATGTGTAGCTCACCCCCCTCCCTGCACTACTCACACCTCGCTCACCATTGCACTACTCACACATCGCTCACCCTCAGCACCACTCACACCCTGCATCACTCACCTTGGCGAAGAGTCCGGGCCAGAATGGCTCCACTGTGACTCCAGCTGCCTTGATCAGCGCGTTGATCTTGTCTTCCTACAGAGAGGTGAGAACACACGAGGGCGTTCACATTCACGATCTCAAACAGCACACAAGCGGTGTTCACGCGTGCTCTGCAGTATCGTTCACACGTGGTGTTCACGCCTAATTTGCCGTATTGCGTACACGTGATGTTCACCCCCCACGCCATCGCGTTATCTCGCAAACACAATCGTAGTCATGGGTCAAGGCGACAGCAGTACACGGCTGTCCAGACACCAGAGTGGCTACTGTGGAGTCCAAGAAGAAACTCCATATTCTACAACCAAGGAGGTGGGGAAACATTTTCCTTACTAGGGGCCGAAGAGCAACACTTTCAAACAACTTTGGAGGGGGGACCGCACAACTTCCACCCTGCCTTAGCAATGTGACATAAGTGACATGAGTTCGCCACAATTACATACCGGTGTTTTGCCAGACCCAACATAGGCCATTCTAGATCCCAACCAGTGCGCCCAAGATTCCCGCAGCTTCTATGTGGTAAGAGGCTTTAATGTGAACACGGGCATAAGTTAAAGTCACGAATACAACGGCATGGGCCCCGGGGACATGCGTTCTACACTTTTGTTCTACGGAGTTAAGATCGGAGGCACAGAGTTTTTAAAAACAGTGCCACTCGAGGCGTTTTGAGACGACCCGGCTTCCACGGAGAACCACGTGGGTTTCGGCTGCATCAACAGGAGGCCCGATTCGAGTTAAAACCATTGGCTTGCACAAGACTCGTTGTGGCCAGCACTCCGCCTTTGTCTCCCCCGGTGTTAACCGCGTGCACTTTCGCCGGGTACCCAATTGAGGCTGGGTTGACCTAGCGAAGGCCCAGGACCGGCTTAAGACTCCACGTGTTACTCACGTGCCCCATGGCAGAGTTAGAAGGCACGCAACCGGCTCCGTGTGCGCGGTGGACGAGACAAGCCAACAACCACCATCACCACAACCACCCACATCACCATCACATCGCCCAACACCAGATACATTAACACCTACACGTCTACACACGCCAGTACCACCACACAGGCGGTATAGTACTACCACAGTCAGCGCCAACCTTCCCCTCTCGACACCACCACCTCCAACCCTATGACCACCATCGCGACTAAAATCCGATTCCTCACCACCTCGCCCATCACCCAAACGCCACATCACCTACTACAGCGACCCCGCCAACACCATCACGAGTTCCAACTGCGATCACCGCCTCCACTATTACCACGAAACTTCTCCCATCACTACCCCCATATAAATACTTCACCCACAACCAAACACACTCCCAAATCACTTGTATTTATTTTACCCTCATCACAATCAAATCCATACCCGATCAGCCCCCCTTCCCCTCCTTAAGCGCCATGTTTGCCGCCTTAGGCCTCAACCTCGGCCGCTCACCGTGATGGCGACTTCGTCATCGTGGAGGATGAGAGCGCTGTAAATACACGCGAGTTCGGATACGGAGGCCATGGCGCTGCGCGGGATGCGTTGCCGGGGCTCGGATGGCACACGGTCGAGGAGGATTGGACTCGGATTGTGCGGCGACGGCGGCGGCGGAGCGCTGCTCGCGTCTTGTCGGGTCGCGCTCGCGGTGGGAGAGGAAGTGACGTCGCCGGTCGCGAGACTAGTAGGCGCGAGGGGGGTGGGGGAGCGGCGGCGACGCTCATTGGTCGAGGTCGCGTCGTGTGGGCGGGGCAAAGACGTACACGCGCGCGCGTGAGAAAGAGGCCGCCATCTTACCTGAGGGGTTGTGGATGGGGAGCGGTGGCGTTACATTTTTAAAATTTTGTTTTATTATTTTATATTTTATTTTCTATCTACGTGACTTTACCGAAAGATCCAAAGAATATGGAGATCCTGTCGAAGCCGCACTTTCGTGGAAGATGCTCCCTTATGCTTGTCAAATATCTAGCATACTGCAAGCAATTAATTTACACGAATTCACGCCTACAAATTCAACCTACACTTAATAATTGGATGACAAACCACATGATTGTAGTTTTTTTCGGTAAAGTCACGTAGGAAATTTTTTTAAATATAAAATGTAAACAACTAAATTAAAACACATTCCTGCTGAGGGAGCTGGTAGGAACGTTGGGTTGCTCGATCAATGGCCAGGGTCAACGGCGGCGTGGTGTATTCCGCAAATATGCCCGACTGAGAGGGCGGGCACAAGCCGGCGTGAGTAGGTTAAACGTTGAGTTTTATAAGGGCACCACGGGGTGACCAGCCCCTCCCCACCCAGCCCCCACCCAGCCCCACCCATCCCCCACCCAGCCCCACCCTCCCTCAAACATGACGTCACAAAACTCTGCCCCCCCCAAAAAAAAAATATAAAACATGCTTCAAATCCCTTTAAACTATTGTCATTGTTGTGCGTATTTAATGTGGCGCTGCACTCTGATGTTGTAGGAGAAAACATTTATTAAAAAGCCTATTTAATTAAGTAGAACGTGTTTATATTCATTTAAAGTTGCGCATTTTGCTGTGACGTCACATTTCTCAAACCTCCCCCCCCTCGTCACACATCGTCACAAAGGTCTGACCCCCCCACCCCTTAGGTGCGTGACGTCATTTATGACAGCCCCTTTGTCTCTCGCTGAATTGCCTGGGCTGTGGGGCTGGCTGCTCAGATGCGTCCATTGCGACCAGTCATCGGCACGGGGGAATCCTGCAACGATGCGAATGGAAATGTTTCTCGCAAGAACGGATGGGAAGAGGAGCGACGTTTTAATTGGGCTTGGCAATGGAGCCCTCGGAAATCGGAGAAGCAACAGAACCCACGGGGAAACGGGGAAGGAAATGACGACGATGCTGCTGGCCTTTAACAGAAATAACGATGGCAGAGTTTGGAAGGCGTTACACAATCCGCGGTGTGCGTGTTTCCTACCTTGTTGGGCGTCGGCAACGGATATCCACGAGTTTCTGAAGAAGACAAAAAGCCACCATAGGCTGGCTGACAGAGCGTGAAAAAAGTAAGAGGAGGTTTTAGCCTTTCTGGCAATAAAACAGGAGGTTTTAAATTTTGATTTAAAGAATATGAAAACAGGAGGTGTTAAGATGTTCAAACACCAAATAGAAACATTTTGCAAGGAATCATGTCTGCATTAAGCACACGTACTTGTGGTGAACATGCAAACACACATGCTCTGATTATAAATGCATTCTCTTAAGAGTTTTTCGGAAAAGTCACGTAGGTAAAAATAAAGTGTTGCCAATGCGCCAGTCTGCCACCCGAGATCAGTGTGTGTGTGTAGAGGGCCCATTGAAGTGAAATGTCACCGGTTTTCTAAAATGAACAGGTCCCTGCGGGGTGGGCTGGTAGGAACGAAAAAATGAATGGCTATAATAAAATGAAATGGCGGGGGTACGATACGAAGGGAGAGTTTGAGGCCTAGTTCTAGGCTTTAGGCCTAGCTGTAGGCTTTAGGTCGCTGTGAGTTAATTTTTAATTTAAATGTTTTAATTAATAATAAAAAACTATCTCAGGGAATTAAGGGAATGTTACACTTGTTTAGCCAGGAAAGCCTCACTGAGTCTAAAGGTTTTTGTAGGGTCCTGCCAAGTGTTTGCAGTAGGGGGCGATCTTGCTACACCTAATCGGACATCGGACGGACGGACGATATAATCTGTTGTAGGCTGGTTCACTTCGTTCCTACCAGTATAAGGGGCCCTCTCTCTTAAAAAGACAGAGACTTGAGACTCGGTGAAGCTTTCCTGGGTAAACAAGAAGAATAAGACGGGAGGCGAAATAATGTGACTGCAGCTGCGTAGCTATGGAGTGCATGCGCTGAGAGCGGTGGCGCAGCGGTTAGCACTCTGCGCTCCGAACCCGACAGCCAGAGTTCGCTTCCCGCTCACGGCCAACACCAGTGATGATTATCTGAACCGGTCCTGGGTTCTCCCCTAGGTCGACTCAGCCTCAAATGAGTACCTGGTGCGGTGTGTAGTAAACATTGCCACTGGGGAGATAAATGCGGTCGGGCGTGGTGCTGGCCACCCACCCCTTCGTGTGCAGTGCCGGCCTTCATAGGTGCTCACTTACAGCACTTGCCCCAACAGTCTGTTAAGGCTATACAGGGGATCTTTGTCTTTGACGTGATGTGACTGAGGTGTGATCCGAGCTTCCAAGATCACATTGCGGGTGATTTGGTCATCAGAGGCTTACGTAGCGTTACCATCCAGTGTGTAATGCACGTGGATTGAAAACGATGGATGGATGGTTACGCACGAGCATACATTCGTGGCGAGTGATACGTGCGCGTAGAGTGCGACGAAGACCAAAGCCACGATCCGAGACCGTCACAGCTCAAGCTGATGTCCTGGTGGGGAGGAGGGGGAGGGGCTGATGTCGGTAAGCCTCCCCCCCACCCCCCATCCCAGGGGTGAACGTCTGGGGCTGTTTCTTTGTAACAGGAACAAGATTCTGAATGCTATCCCACACACGGCTGTCCTCGGAGACGTTCAGTTCCCAATAATTTTACTTTCCGAGCCACACAAGATGACATCACGCGTCCCGGGGAAGTGAGCCTCAAGGCGGTGGCCGAGGATCTATTTTAGCGCTGCATTTTTTAATTGCCAAATTTTGGACAAGCCATTTTTTCAATATGGCCAGATCAGGCAGGTCCTTGATCGCAAGGCCATTTTATATTAAAATTGTATCTATATAGGATAAACTTTAGATGGATTATCACACGGCTCCCCTCTGCTACAGATAAGATTGACACACAGACAGGCAAACAGCCAGACGTACAGAGCGAATGCTTTCACACTTTCACCCTCAGTTTGAAAGTGTTGAATAAAAAAAACGACGCCACAACAACAGCAGTGATGGTAATGCTCCGTAATTATTCTCCAGAAAATGCATTTCAACCGTGACAGCGGCGCCTAAACCCGGCCTTCTCCGAAGGTGTACAAACGAAGGGCAAGGCACGCTCGGCTCAGTGCATCTTTTCCACTCGATATATTGGCTTTCTTTTTTGTTTTAAATACTTTATACTTTACATTAACGTCGGGGAAATCACCACCGGGCGATCATTCACCCCACCAGGCACGAGTGTCGGTTTGTTCCCCAAGGATCCGGAGATTTCGCAACAGCAGTCCCTGGTTTTGCTTACTCTACACACCAGGGGTGGGGGGACACTTTCCTTACCGGGGGCCGCCACAGTAACGGAGCGTGCCCCTCGGCCACTGCTGTCTCCGCAAGAGGGCCGCCTGACCTTGCGGTGACGAGAAGCGACCACGCGCGCCCCGATTATAAACACGGTGTTGGCAGGTCTAAAATCACTCCTCTCTGTGGTGCCGATTAGTGCAGCTAAGATGTTTGGTGCAGCGATGCGACAGCCATCGGTTTGAGGGCCGATGGAAGCAATGAAGGCGCGGGCCAGACAAAGCCCGAGGGCTTGTGGGTTCCTCGCCTCTGATCGACAGCTTCTGGCAGCTTCTCTCCCAACATCCGCTCGTCACCACCCTCTACAGCTCCATGGGGGGCCACGCTACGGGCTCCAGGCAGTGACCACTGTCTACAGCAACCCAGCTACCACCCTCTGTGGTCCCTGAACTACCAGTAGCTACTCTCTACAGACCCAGCTGGCCACGGTATGGCGCCCCCAGGCAGGGTGTCTTTAGAGAGCCCCGGTAGGCAAACCCTACGTGGTGGCTTTGTGAGCGTCACTCCGCGGCTCAAGGCACATGGACGCAGGGCAGTGCGAGCTGGGGCCTCGCGGGCAGTGCGACGAGACCTCCGTTATTAAAAAGCTTCAGTTTTGTTAGTGTAGTAAAACGCAGAGTAAAACACATATAGTAAAACGCGTGGTAAACGGTGTAGTAAAACGCATTTCCCACCCCCCCGCCCCTCCCGCCTGTGCTGGCATTGCGGTGTAACACTCAACCGTTGTGGTTCCTTCAACCCAGGGGGAACCCCTTTTGATGATTTGGTAATACTCCTCCACACGCTCGCGCCGCAAAATCGGCGGGCGACCGGCACGGCCGAGGCGTCGCGAGAGCTCAGGTGACCCGCGACCGCCGGATATCGGCGCCGCCGCCGGCGCCGTCCCCCGCTCGTCCCGCGGACCTAGCCCCGCCGCCGCCGCCGGGGAGCGGGGCGGCCGCCCCTCGGGCCCGCGTGCCGGGGGGTCGTGCCGCACCGCGCCGGCTCCTGGGGTTGGCCGCAGCCGCCGCCGGTGCGGGCGGCGCCCTCTTGTGGACTCGGGGAGCCGGGGGAGGCGAGGGGAGCCTCGCCACGGGGGAGGGCGGCGGCGGCGGCGTTGCCGCCGCACATTCCTCGTCCCCCGGCTCTTTCCCCTCGGTCCCCTGCCCCAGGGGGGGACCCTCCCCCTCCCCTCGCGGCTCAGTTCTCTCGGCGACGTCGCCGTGGTCGCTACAGTCCTCGACGTCGCTCTCGGCGTCCGTGTCGTCGCAATCTCCCACGCTGTTTTCGCCGTCCTTACTGCCGCGTCGGGCGCCGTCGTCGCGCCGCTGTCGCCGCCGGTGGTGGTGGTCGCACCCCTCCTGCTGCTGCTCCCCAGTTGCCCTGCAGGGCACATGTCGGTCACGCGCGTCGCATGCGCAGCTCCCCTCCGTGCCCGCCTCGGGCACCGCGGGCAGGCCATCCTCCCTGCTGGAGCGAGAACAACGCCCTCCTCCTCCTCCTTCGTCATCGTCGTCGTCGTCGCCACGTTTGTCCCGAGAGGCCTCGGTCGCCTCTCTTCTGGGGTCGGCGACCTCCGACCCCGCGAGCTCCGGCGCCCCCGCGGCACCGTCGCACAGCGTGGCGCTGGACGTGCTGTGGGAGAAGTAGCCGCTGGAGGAGAGGCTGCTGGCGGTGGGGCTGCGCGACACGGCCGCCGGCACCGCCGCGGGGCCTCCCAGCGCTGCCACGTCGAAGTCGGCCGTGCCCGAGCCGCCGCCGGCCGAGAAGCCGACGAACTCCGAGAATTCCCCTGCTCCTCCTCCTGCTGGGGGCGGAGTACTTGGTGGCGGTGCGGGTGACGCCACGGGGCCCGGGGCTCCCGACGTGGCGATGGTCGCAGCGGGACCCAGCTCGTTCTCCTCCTCCTCCTCGGACTCGGACGAGTCCCGAAGCTGCTCAGACCAACCGCAAATAAGGACAACGCCACCGGTGCCGAAGCACACGCGGACGTAAAGACCCCCCCCCCCGCGCGAATCACACGCGTGTCAACACCCCAAGTCATGGGCATCGGAGCACCGGTGCGAGCTCAAAGCAGGCGAGAGCGCGCGAGATCGGACGGCAAACGGATCCGGCACAAAGCGTCCCTGGCTCGGTGAGAGCCGAGAGCCGGACCACAGCGGAGCCACGCCCAGGGCAGATCTGTCAATCACAGGCGCAGGAAGCCAAGGCGGACCGCGTCAAATCCCGTGACCGGCATGGCGAGTTTGAGATGCGGTTAACGGGCGGCAGTCACCGTGCGAGACACGGACAAGGGGGGATTGTGAATCCTGAGATCCCCAGTCAGGCACCAGATTGGACCGATAACCCAGCGAGCGGTGAGGCAGAGGGGTAGGACAGAAAATCAGGTCGGCATGCGGGGAGACAGGCAACCAAGCAACAAGCAAGAATGTGGGAGACAGAACAACCAGATAGACAGGCAGGTGGGTGGGTTCATGCAGGCAAAGCACGCACGCACGCACACACACACGCACACACACACACACGCACACACACACAGGTGTAAGTTGTTGTTACACCTGCTGGTTGGAGGCGGGCGGAGGGCTGTCGTTAGGGCTTATGCCGAGGCATGGTTCAATGGCGCACACACACGGGTCCTGGAACACAGCACGGGTTAGCACACATTGGGGTCGGGTTAGGGTGTGGAGAGGTCGGGGCCAGGTGAGAGCACACGGGGCCGGGCCTGCGGTTGCCTAGGTCCTAGAGGGCCCCCGCGCGACGCTCCTTGCTCCTCGCCGTCACCTGTGGCCCCAGTAGCGGCCGCGCCTCGCGGGGTCGCTCCGACAAGCGGAGCTGCCGCGTCGGCATCAGCGCCTTCATCAGCCGCGGGGGCGGCGGCGGCGGCGGCGCCGGGGTGCGTGGCGCCGGCGGAGGAGGCTCCGTGGGGGGCGCGGAGTCGAAGGCCGGGGCGGCCGTGGTGGCCGTGGCGGGGGGGTCGTGACCCCGCGCGGCCCTCGAAATGTCCTGGAAGCTGTCCCAGTGCAGCTGCAACTTGCGGGAAAACGCACGCACACACCGTCGCGTGAACACGCTCACACGTGTACAGACGCACAGGTAAACGCGCGTAACGTCGCGTCCGTCAAGAGGGGAAGTACAGCGGCGTAGCTATTGACTGTGCAGGCGGTGCAGCTGCACCGGGGTCCACAGGCCAGAGAGGTCCGTTCCGGGTACCGTGCTGCTAAGAGCAGGGAAATTATGTTGGATAATCTAGAGTTGATTTAAAAAATATAAAATATACATTTTATTGTACGGTGCCCTGGAGTCTTTGTTTCTGTTTGTAGAGGAGGGTCTCATTTCATTCCTTGCACCGGGGCCCATGCCACCCACGCTACGCCACTGGAGATGCCCCCCCCCCTGGCATTACTGTGTAGTGCAGTCCTATCCACACGGACAAAGAAAAAGATCCCCCATATAGCCTTCACAGACTGTTGGGGTAAGTACTGTTAGCGAGCAGCACCTATTAAGGCCGGCACGGCACACGAGGGGGTGGGTGGCCAACACCACGCCCAGCCGCCTTTGTCTCCCTAGTGACGATGTTTACACACTGCACCAGGACCGGCTCAGATAATCGTCGCCGGTGTTGATGGCTGTGAGCGGGATTCGAACCCGGGTCGCTGGGTTCGTAGCGTAGCGCGCCAAACAATAAACTTTCGCTACCCATTTCCACACGGACACACACACACGTGAACGTGCACGCCCGTGCTTGCACTCAGCAGACCGATACCCATACCTTGCTGTCGTCCTCCTCACAGCCGCCACTCAGATCCATCCGACTGCCACTCGACAGCTGCATTGCGAGCGACGCCAACACGGGCAGGGAGCGCGGGGCACAGACAGCGCGATGCGTTGGCACACGGGACTCGGATCGAAGGCCATCACAAATTTAGATGGATGTGTGCGCACGTGTGTGGGCGAGCGTGTGACATCGTGAGTAGGCATGTCCCTGTGTGTGTGTATGTCTCCGTGTGTTGAGTGTGTGTATGTCTCCGTGTGTGAGTGTGTGTATGTCTCTGTGTGTGTGTGTCTCTGTGTGTGTGTGTATGTCTCTGTGTGTGCGTGTGTCCCACTCACCCGCTGCATGTTGCTGCTGCTGCTACTCCTACGGCTGGGTCGGCCCTTGGCGGCCAAACTCTCCCTGACGACCACCTCCTGCACACACGACACGCCGAGTACAAGTCACTTCCTGCTCCCTCCAGCACCGAGCCATTGGCACTCATCGGTGCTATGGTCAGTGTTGCAGTCAGAGCTATGGTCAGTGTTGCAGTCAGAGCTATGGTTAGTGTTGCAGTCAGAGCTATGGTTATTGTTGGGGGTAATGTTCCGGTTCGTGTGAGCGCTACGGTGGGAGCGAGGGGCTGCGCTCTTCCGCGGGGGAGGGCGGCCGCTGCACCTGTCGGAGGCGGTCGAGGCCCAGGATGCTCTCCACTCCCAGCACCCCGCGTGCGTACGTCTCCATGTAGCCGTCCCCTCCCCCCCACGGCTCCTCGTCCCCCTCCTCCCCCGCGCCGGCCACCTCGCCACCCCGCGCCGCCATCAGCGCCAGCGTCTCCCGCTCCTCGGGCTCCTCCGACGCCTGGCGCAGGCCGAGACATGCGCACGGGCGGACGCTCGCAGGGCAACGCTGGCACGGGTGGCATGGCCGTCAACCCACACGGTTTACCCGTAATTCTTGCACGGGGAAATTGAGTTTGCAGGTCCATACGGCGACACAGCCGTTTAAATACGGACAACATTTTTTTTCTCTAGTTGTGTTTCTCCCTTGTGATGGGACTTTGTAGGATGAACGTTGAGATTTATAAGGGGCAGGGGGTGACCAAGAAGGTCTGAATTGGTCTGTAATAAGGTAGGGCACTGAGAAGGGGTTGACAGGTAGGGGGTGAACACTTGTGCGGTATGTGGCGGTGCGGTGTGTGGAGCGCGGGAACTACCGTGGGAATGTTGGACACGATCTCGTAAGTAACCCCTGTGCTGCGCTGGCTAATCCGTGACGACATCCTCCGCTTGAGGCTCTGCGTGAAACTCTGATGAATCAAGCGCAGCGCAAAGCAACATCAGCATCTCCACCCATGCGCTGTTTGTAAAACGCACACGCAATCTATACGCACACACACACACTGTCTATAGATGCACAAATACAGTTAATCACAACAGCCACCATTTGCCACTACAGTGCTTGTGCCAGGCTAGGTGCACTGAGGCCACGTGAAGTGTCGAAGGCTCGCTGGCAGGAAGTCACGGGACAGACCCAGGTGCCATGGGTTGATTGATTTACTCTTTTTCAGCAGGGTCCTGCACTGGGTTGTTAATTTAAGGATGTTTTCAGCCAATTAATGAGAGCATGCAGAGCAAACCCAGGGGTGCAAGGGGACAACACTCTATCCCCATAGGGATGGAAATATACAGCGATGAGTCCACTTGCTGTACTGCCTTCTCCTGGCAACTCCTCGACGCCCACGGGAAGGGAGTTCCACAACATCTGCGCGGTGATCCACCAACCCTCGCTGCTGCCTCCCACAGTGCTGGATCACAGACCACGTCCAGCACAGCCACCACTGTTGTAGAAGCACACAGACGCACGCACGCACGCACGCACGCTCGACGCGCACGCACTCGCCTGCTTGTTGTAGACGCACACGCACACGCGCTTGCGCAGCACCATCTCCATGGCGGCGGGGTGGCTCAGTTGCACGGTCGCCTTGGCGATGAGGTAGATGCGCTCCGTTGCCGCGGTGATCTTGTTGAGGTGCGGCGAGTCGTGCAGCGACGAGTCCCACGAGGCCACGGCGCACACCTGGGGCAGCCGGCACGGTGGAGCGTGGGGACAGGTGCGGTAGTGTAGCGGCTAGCGCGCTGCGCGATGAACCTGGCGACCCGGGTTCGATTCCCGCTCACGGCCAACACCGGTGACGATTATCTGAACTGGTCCTGGGCCTCCCCTAGGTCGACTCAGCCTCAAATGCGTACCCGGTGCAGTGTGTAAACATCGCCACTGGGGAGACAAAGGCGGTCGGGCGTGGTGCTGGCCACCCACCCCCTCGTGTACCGTTCCGGCCTTCATAGGTGCTCGCTAACAGCACTTGCCCCTACAGTCTGTTAAGGCTATACGGGGGATCTTTGTCTTTATCTTTGTGCGCGTGTCGGTTTATGCGTAGGGGCGTCTGTGTGTGTGTGCCCTTGTGGCATTTTAGTTTGCTGTCCGTCCCCCGAACCTTTCGACTAGCACGGTTGGCTACATGCGGTGCGAAAGACGTTCAACGTACATACATACATAGGCAGCGGTTAGCGTGCTGCACCACAAACCCGTTGAGCCAAGATCGAATCCCGCTCACGGCCACCAATACCAGTGATGATCATCTCAACCGGTTCTGAAGCTCCCCAAGGGTCGACTCAGCCTCAAATGAGTACCTGGTGCGACGTATAAACATCGCCACTCGGGAAACAAAGGCGGTCAGGCGTGGTGCTGGTGACCCACCCCCTCGTGTACCGTGCCGGTCTTCATTAGGTGCTTGCTAACAGTAGTTGCCCAATCTGCCAGTGTGTTCCGTGTGTCAGTATGTACTCATGTGTACCTGTACGCCAATGTGTATTCGTGTGTATCCGTGTGTACCTGTACACCAGTGTGTACCCGTGTGTATCCGTGTGTACCAGTACGCCAATGTGTATTCGTGTGTATCCGTGTGTACCTGTACACCAGTGTGTACCCGTGTGTATCCGTGTGTACCTGTACACCAGTGTGTATTCGTGTGTATCCGTGTGTACCTGTACACCAATGTGTATCCGTGTGTATCCGTGTGTACCTGTACACCAGTGTGTATCCGTGTGTATCCGTGTGTACCTGTACACCAGTGTGTACCCGTGTGTATCCGTGTGTACCTGTACACCAGTGTGTATCCGTGTGTATCCGTGTGTACCTGTACACCAGTGTGTACCCGTGTGTATCCGTGTGTACCTGTACGCCAATGTGTATTCGTGTGTATCCGTGTGTACCTGTACACCAGTGTGTATCCGTGTGTATCCGTGTGTACCTGTACACCAGTGTGTATCCGTGTGTATCCGTGTGTACCTGTACGCCAATGTGTATTCGTGTGTATCCGTGTGTACCTGTACACCAGTGTGTATCCGTGTGTATCCGTGTGTACCAGTACGCCAATGTGTATCCGTGTGTATCCGTGTGTACCTGTACACCAGTGTGTACCCGTGTTCCCGTGTGTACCTGTACACCAGTGTGTATCCGTGTGTATCCGTGTGTACCTGTACACCAGTGTGTATCCGTGTGTATCCGTGTGTACCTGTACACCGGTGTGTACCCGTGTTCCCGTGTGTACCTGTACACCAGTGTGTATCCGTGTGTACCTGTACACCAGTGTGTACCCGTGTTCCCGTGTGTGTCACCGTGTCACCGTGTACGAGCAGCTCACCTGGCTGTCCGAGTGCCGCACGATGGGCAGGCAGTAGAAGGGGCTGCCGAGCTCTTTGGGCAGAATGGAGTTGGTCCCGGCCGCATAGCGCCCGGTCAACAGCTCCTGCGAGCTCAGGTCCTCCGCTACACCGTACACACGCACGCAAGCACAGCACGCGTATCGGAGCATACACATTGACACACACACACACGAAGTCCTTACACACACGCGAGCGGAAACAGGCAAAGACATGCGCACACACACCCACCACACAGGCACACACACACACACCCACCACACAGGCACACACACAGACACCCACCACACAGGCACGCACACACACACCCACCACACAGGCACACACACAGACACCCACCACACAGGCACACACACACACACACCCACCACACAGGCACACACAGACACCCACCACACAGGCACACACACACACACCCACCACACAGGCACACACACGGCACATGTCTCAGAACGTTCGCATTTTTGACAAGACAAAGATCCCCCGTATAGCCTTAACAGACTGTTGGGGCAAGTGCTGTTAGCGAGCATCTATGAAGGCCAGCATGACACACGAGGGAGTGGGTGGCCAGCACCACGTCCGGCCGCCTTCATCTCCCCAGTGGCGATATTTACACTCCGCACCAGGTACTCATTTGAGGCCGAGACGACCTTGGAGAGGCCCAGCACCGGTTCAGATAATCGCCCCTAGTGATAGTTGTGAGCGGGAATCGAACTCGGATCCCCGGAGTTCGTAGCGCAGCGCGCTAACCACTGTTCCCCACACACTATTTAAAAACTACTACTAAACTATTTTTTATTTTACCAGGTAAGGCCCACTGAGCTGTATAGATCTTTTTCAGAAGCGACCTGGCCACAAATGATAGCTTAACCAAGTGGCTCATCATGTGGACATTTATAGTAGCCAAATACTCTAAACGCGTGATGTCGAGTCTAAATGTGGAGGGAAAACCCGGAGGACCCGGAGAAAAGTCCACGTGACCACGGGGAGAGAGACACCACAAACTCCAAATATACAGCAGGCGTCAGGGTCGGGATCGAATCCACGACCTCCTGTATACCAGGCGAGGTAGTTAACACGCACAAGCAGGTGCACGCACACAGCCAAGCTGCGGGCAAGGCAGTAACACTGGAGGGAAGTGGAGAGCCCCAGCACACCCCCCTCGTACCCCCTCCCCCCTCCCCACAACACCCCCCCCCCCCCACACAGAGGGTCGCCGCTCACCGTTGAGATCGAGGAAGAGAACTGGGATGTGTTTCTCCATACCGGGCGGGGGGGTCCTGCACAAACACAAGAAGACAAAGATCCCCCACGTAGCCCTTCTTAAAGACCACTGAGGGCATGCGCTATTCTAGCGAGCCCCCTTTCAGGCTGGCGTGACACACCAGGAGGCGGTGTGGTCGGAGCCACAGCCAGGCGTTTTTACCCTGCACCATTGAAGGCCGTGTCAAGCTAGCGAAGGCCCATGACGGGTTACGATGTCACCCGCATCCCATTAGCTGTGGCTCGCAGTGCAGTGCGTGAACCACCATGCTACTGCGTGCATGTACACGCCGACAATTCGCACAGGCGCGCACAGGTGAGAGCATACGCGAGTGCATGTCTGAGTCTGTGTGTCAACGCACATGCACACATGTACACAACAAAGATCCCCCGTATAGCCTTGAATAGACTTTTGGGGCAACCTGTGCCGGCCGGCACGGCTCACGAGGCGGTGGTGTAGCCAGGACGACGCCCGGCCACCGTTGCCTCCCCGGTGCTGATGTTTACACACCACACCAGGTACCAATTCAAGGCCGAGTCGACCTAGGTGAGGTCCAGGACCGATTCAGATATTCGCCACTCGTGTTGGCCGGGAATCAAATTCGGGTCGCCAGGTTCGAAGCGCGGAGCGTTAACCACCGCACCACCGCTCTCCATACAGAGGCGTGCGCGCACATGTACACACGCGCAGACGCACACATACGCGCGCACACACACATACGCGCGCACACACACATACGCGCACACACACACACACATGCGCGCACCGACACTGCCGTTGCTTTTGTGTTTTTTAACAAGAGTGCGGCACAGAGCGCGAGCGATAAGAGGGGGTCACGGATATTCCGTGGTGCTCACGAGGCAGGAGAAGGGGACAGAGGTGGGATCACTGCCCGACCGGCGTAGGGATAACGATCGGGAGCAAGGCATTTTTATGGGAAGTGAAGGAAAAGGGGAAAGAGGGGGGGAGGGGGGGTCGTCGTTACCAGTCAGCGGGCGCCCCTGGGATGCCGCTGCCCGGACACGGCACGAGCACCGCGTTGCGCTCCTCGGTGAGGCTCACCCACTGGTCGACGAGCCGCACCTCCCGCTCCTCGTCGCCGGCGCATTTGTCTGCCGCCCGCAAGCACCCCCGCGGCAAGGGGTTAAGACAAAGACCCACCGTCGTATCGAGTGCCGTTCACAAGCACCTACACGTCGGACGGTGGCGGTGGTGGCTACGCTGTGGAGGCAGCAGCAGCAGCGATGGTTGGTGGATCACGGTACACGTGGCTGTGGAACTCCCCGCGGGGGTCGAGGAGGAGCCATAACCTGAGTCGCCAGGAGAAGGCGGTCTAGCAAGCTGACTAATCGCCATCTGTTTTCATCCGTACGGGGATGGAGTGTTGCCACCTTTCGCGAGGTGGGGGTTTTCTCCGGGTGCTCGGGATTCCTCCCACTGCATGTGTAAACAAATTGTCTTTTTGTTGCTGCTTTGCTCACGGCACCACAAATAGACAGCTGGGAAAACTGGCTGAACGGGATCATCCGTGTAACAAATTAAATCAATTAAAACGAACTCAATTTGGCTGGAAACATAAAATAAAAATAAAACCCAAAGCAGGACCACCCTAAAAAAGAGTCCCAATCATAATTTAAATTCTATCTTATGAAGGCCAGTATGGAGCACAGGGAGGTGGGTGTGGCCAGGAACACGCCCGGCCACCTTTGTCTCCCCCAGTGCTAATGCTTACACACCGCACCAGGTACTTATATTAGGCCAGATTGATCTCGGCGAGTCCCGCCCATCCTCCCAACCACTCCGCTCTGCTCGCGCACACCCACCTGGCTTGTTGATGACGCGCCGCATCTGCGCGCCCATGTACTCTTTGCGCTTCATGAGGGCCTCGGTCCAGCGCTCTCTCAGGTAGCTGAGATCCTCCTCCTGGAGGGTGGGGTGAGGGGTGGGGGGTGGGAGGGGGAGTAACGTGACGCCGACGGGACAAGCGACTCGCCGCAGCGACACATACGGCGGCGGCGGCGGCGCGCCCGGTCCTAGAATCGTGACGGATCCGGGTGGCGCGCACGGGGCACAGACACGGACGGGTCAGGCAGGAGCAGCGGCATCATGCCGCACGGCGGGGAGGGTGGTGGGGAGAGGGGGCCGGGGAGTGGGGGGGTACGGGGTGAGAGGGTCAGCAGGCACGTTAAACATTCGCTCTGCTGTGCGCGCGGAAGGATCCGAGTGAGTGGTTGCCTGTTAATAAAAAAAAAAATCCACCGGCGTGCGCTTTAATTTCAATCGGGTCTGCGAAGCAACAATCGGGGCGAGCGAGGGCACGACTCACGATGGCGCGCGGCGAGCAGGGCGCTTGTTAGGCCACGGCCGCGCGTGGTAGCGCGTGGTAGCGCAAGCTCGCGCGGGGCAGGCGGGCACGCACGGGGACGCACGGGCACGCACATGCTCGTGCAAGGTGGGTGTGAGCGAGCGCTGTTAGTGGGCGCGTGCGGTGCCAGCGGCTCGACTTCATTCGGGGTCTCCGCGGCTCTGCGTGCTCACGAGCACCGGGGACACCATGCGGGGGTGCAGGGGTGGGGGGCGACGACCGACGCGATACCTGGTAACTATCCAACTCCTTGGGATCTCCCTCCTCACTCTGGCAGGGGACAGCACGCGAGTTACGACGACACAAAAAGAGAACAACTGCATTAGGGGAGCTGCGATGCCATGAGCGCGATGGTGTGTGCAGGTGTGCAGGTGTGTTCAGGTGTGTGCAGGTGTGCGCGAGCGTGCAAATTTGACCCACGTCTGTGCATGCGTGTGTGCATTTGGGTGCTCGCTAACAGCACTTGCCCAACAGTCTGCTAAGGCTATACGGTGGGATCTTTGTCTTTGTGCTTGTGTGTGTACAAGTTCACGCGCCTGTGTTGTGTGTGCCCGTGTGCACGTATGTTTGTTAAATGCACGAGTGTGCATGTGTGCACGCTTTCGTATATGAACCATATGGCGGGACCTCGGGGTGCCGAATAAACGGAAGTCAAAATCGTAATTAATTTCTGGCGACTCCGTCCCACCGCGCACATAAACGCCGCGACCCGCCTGGCGCGGATCATTCTGTTGCTGTGTCGTCCAAGCGCAGCGAGGACGAATGCGCACAAGAAACTAAACTTTTAAACTTTGATTAACGCATCGTGTAAAGCTCGTCGAGAGGAATAGATTGCCGTATTGTTCGCCTTCAACAGGCATAAAATGACGTCGCAACGCAATTTACGTGAGAGCCGGGGGCTTAAGGGACCCCGGAGTCCCACCATGAGGTTTATTATGTCTGTCCGCCCCCTCCACCCCCGCATCAGCTGGGTGGAGCCTCGGCACCCTGCCGGTGGCGGGCGCCACTCGCCTGGTACGAGTCGAGGGGTCGCTGGAGGCGACTGCAACGGGCGGTGATGCCGCCAACGGCGATGGAGAGCACCTCCTCGGGGACGATGGGCAGGGTCCCCGACTGCTGCACCCCCCGCACGCTCACCTGCACGCGGCGCGATTGGCCCTGCACGCGCGCACGCAGACAACGCGCGGCGTCGGCAACGGTGGCGTCCGTCGGCGGTAGCGCCGGCCAATCGCGACAGTCGAAACGGCGGAGGTGTCAAGCTACGCGTCGTTGGCAGGAGGTCAAGGGACAGACCCCGGTGTTATTGGTCGACTGACTGACATGACTGGCAGATGCAGCAGCTGTGCTCCCTACCGTGCCAACTTGCTGCGTTTTATCCACAACGGCGCTCTGCTCGTTGTTGCGAGCGTGGCTCCAACTGCCCAGGAAGATCCTTCACGAGCCTCCTCGTTAGGGGCGGATCTCAACGCCGCAGGTACAAGCCATCGGCAAGTCCAATCAGCTCCGCGTCCTTCCGTACCACATCAGCCCATCTCTTCTCCAGCCTGTGCCATGCCCGTTTAGACCCCTCTAAGCAGCCAAACAGAAGCTGCTTGGGCGCGCGGTGGCCGTGCGTTCGGGCTGTACGCCGGCTTCTGCTCTCGTCGCTCGGGGTCTGGTCGGTGCTGGAGGAGAGCGAGGACCGGACGCAATGTGCGTGTGGAGAGGCGTCTGCGCGTGCGTGCGAGGTTGGGGCGTGCAGTCCGCGCGCACCTGTCTCAGCTGGTACACGCCTCCCGTGTGCACGTCGCGGGCCTGCGTCACCTCCACGGGCGAGTACTCCCCCTCCTCGTTCAGCTCCTGAATCTCAACCCACAGCTCCAGCTTGCGCGTCACCTCCCCCCACCTGCAAAATGAAAACAAACCTTCGCTCAGCGGCAGGTCGCTCGTTCCGCTCTGCTGCCCTCATTGCCCGCAACCATCCAGGTCCATGCTTGAGCGCTTCCCTTTTGGCCCCTCCGCCAGTGACAAACTGCTTCTCCATTAATTAAACGTGCTCTGTACAGGTTTTGGAGTTGCGGTCACATTTCAAACGTGAAACAAAGATGTTTCTAAACATAAGCGTGCGTGTGTGCGTGCGTGCGTCTCCGTAAGTGGGGAATGGTAGTGTCGTGGTTAGCACACTCTGCTGAGAACTGACCGACCCAAGTTCGATTACCGCTCATGGCCAAACTTGGCGACGAATTTCTGAACCAGGCTTGGAGCCTCTCAGAGGTCAACTGGCGCTGTGTGTAAACATCGCCACCGGGGAGCCAAAGACGGCCGGCCGTGATGCTGGCCACCCAACTCCTAGCGCGCCGTTGCCGGCCTTCATAGCTGCTCGCTAAAAGCACCTCGCCCCAACGGTCTGCTGGGATCTTCATCGTTGTGTGCGTACCGGTCACGCAGTGAGCGCGTCTTGGCCTGCAGCGTGGTGAACTCCCAGGGCGGTCGCGAGCCGGCCGCACCCCCGTGCATGTGACCCCACACCTCCACGGACAGGGCCCCGTCCATCATGAACTCCAGGAAGTCCTCCGTCACATTCACCACAAACTCCTGACAACACCGACGACAAAAAATCCCCCTTGTGTAGCCATTAACAGACTGTTGGGGAGAGTGCTGTTAGCGAGCACCTATGACGGCCGGCACAGCAAACGTTTGGAAGGGCGGCCAGCACCACGCCCGCCCACCCACCTTTGTCTCTCCAGTGCTGATGTTTTTACACACTGCACCAATTACTAATTTAAGGGTTGAGTTGACCTACCGCAAGCCCAGGACCGGTTCAGATATTCGTCACCGATGTTGGCTGCGAGCAGCAACTGAACAAAAGTCGCCACACGTTCGTAGTGTGGTGTGCTAACCACTGCACCACCGCTCCCCAACCCCGCCCCAGAAACAAGACACACACACACACAGTGGTTGACTCCTCAGGGTCACTATAAAAATAGTGGCCACTCCCGAAGGCAGGAAAACCACCTTCCAAAAAGCCACGCCCGGCGATACCGCTGAGGTCAGCAAGTCCCGCCCATCACCTCCTGTCCAGCGGCACATGTGTTGAAACCTTGTTGGTGTTATCTGCTCCGCCGAGTGATTGAACCCCATAATTGGCAGAGTGATCGATTACTTAAACAATTACAGAGCTCCGCTCCGGATGCCTGGCCCTGCTCTTCCGTGTGACCGCCCCGCATCGCTCACCTTGCAGTGGCCGAACTTGACGGAACAGGAGGGGGCCGAGGGGGCTGTGGGGGTGGAGGGGGAGCGCGAGTCGGGGCCCAGCGCGGGCGGCACCACCGTGGCCTCGGGGTGGTCCCAGAGCCAGTACTGGCAGAAGACGAAGTTGGTGAGAGCCGGGGGCAGCCCCGTAGCCTCGCGGATCTTCACCTGATGGTCACACGCAAGAGCCGTGTGACGGAAGCGCACAATCTTGTTAAGTACAAACAAAGATCCCCCGTATAGCCTTAACACACTGTTGGGGCAAGTGCTGTTAGCGAGAAGCAAACATGAAGGCTGACATGGCACACGAGGGGGTGGGTGGCCAACACCACGCCGGGTCGCCTTTGTCTCTCCTTTGTGGCGATACGTACACACCGCACCAGGTACTCAACAATAACAACCGCTAGACAACCTGGCACAAGCCAGGCCACTTAGTCTGCAACACTTTGAGGCGACGTGACGTGTCAATGGTCATGGAATAGACCCAGGTGCCACGTCACAAAGCCGTGTCAGACACATTGCACAGAGGGCCACGTCACGCACACGCCATGCCAGACACACAGTCACGTCACACACACACACACAGTCGCGTGACGCATACACAAGTAAATATAAACATACAAACACACACAACGATGTCACACATATCTGCAAGGTTTACAAGATGTTACAAACAGCATTACACACACACAGCGTGACTGGACATCTGTGAAAAAAAGCTTTATAGTTCATTGGATTCCTCCAGGATAAATAAATATTCTGATTCCTGATTCTATTACATAAATAACATTACGATCCCATTGCTCATGGGAGTGCCGAAATGTGGGATGGGATGGGGGATGGGGGATGGGGGGGGCCGCTCACCCTGCAGATGAGGCGGCGTGGGGGGCTCCCGTCCCCCTCGCACTCGTCGCACACTCCGCTCTCGCTCGAGTTCTCCGAGCCCCCCTCCTCGCCGCCCCCAAACCGGTCGGGCACGGCCCCCCCCACGCGCTCCAGCTCCACGTGCAGGCGCCCAGCCACCTGTACGCGCACACACACACACGCGCACACACACACGCACGCGCACACACACACAGTCACACACACACGCACGCACACACACACACAGTCACACACACACACACAGTCACACACAGTCACACAGTCACACACAAAGACAACGATCCAGTGTGTGGCCTTTAAAGGACTGTGGTGGGGTCAAGTGCTGTTAGCGAGCACCTACGAAGGCCGGCAAGGCGCACGTGGGGGTCTGTGGGTCCACACCGCCCCCCCGGCCGCCTTTATCTCCGCAGTGCCGATGTTTACACTCCGCACGAGGTGTGCGTTGAAGGCCGAGTCGCCCGAGGAAAGGCCCAGGACCGGTTCAGACATCACGGACGTTGGTCGTGAGTGGGAATCGAATGCGGGCCGCCGCCGGTTTCGCAGCGCAGTGAGCGAGCCACTTGCCCTGCCGCTCTCCACGTGTGCACAGGAGACGAGGCGGCGCACGCTCACCTCGCCCTGCTGGCTGATGATGGGCGCCGCGTACTGCAGCGTCACGTCGTGGTACAGGCACTCCAGGAACACGTTGGCCACGCCGATCAGCTTCTGGTTCTCCTGGGCCTCGAAGAACGGGTCGGCTTGACGGCCCCAGCCGGCTGCCTCCTGCACACGGTACACCAAAGACAAAGATCCCCCGTGTAGCCTTAATAGCCTGGAAGGGGCAAGCGCTGTTCGCGAGCACCTACGAAGGCTGGTACAGCACACAAGGTGGCCAGCACCACGCCCCCGCCGCCTTTGTCTCCTTAGTGGTGATGTTTACACACCGCACCAGGTACTCATTTGAGGCCGAGTCGACCTAGGTGAGGCCCCAGGGCCGGTTCCGATATTCAGTTATCGGTCGTAAGCGGAGATCAAACCCAGGTTGCCGGGTTCGCAGTGCGGTGCGCTAACCACTGCAACACTGCTCCCCACGCAAACACACACGATGAGACGCACAGCACAGCAGGACTGGGGCAAGGGTGACACAGAGCGGGGCAGTGTGACCAACACACACACACACAGGGCTGACCTAGGGGTGGCGCTTGCAACACACACTCACCACGGCAAGAGTTGTACAGGATCAGTGCCACGGCGACAACAGCAGCAGCCAGCGAGACACGTGGTCAAACTGTAACCGATGGTGGAATCATTTGTACAAATAATTAATAATAAGTAAATAAAAGGTTGCTATCTGTGCAGTTCGTATAACGCAAGGGTGGTAGTAGTTGATTTAGAGTCAAGAAGCTCTTAAATCGGGTTTCATCAACAGCAACAAAAACACCGCTGCTTCTCAGACATACGCAACATGTCGCAGTAAAAATAAATGAATAATAAAAAAAGGACAAATAAGCGAAATAAAAAAAGGACAGAAAATCATCACGAAGAAACCCATTGTGTTCCACAGACAGAGTCTGCAGTGGAGGAGGTGAGGGGGTCCATGTTGATCGATTTTAGGTGAATTCATTCATATTTGGCAAAAAAAATGTTTACGTCCACCCACGAGCGAAGCGACGGGCGCGTGGTAGTACTTTACAGTTAATCCTCAGCACGGTATTAACCAGGGCGGCCGGCCGGATTCCAAACCGCGAACCCTCTGCAATAAAGCAGTAAAAGCCAACACCGCTGGGCCACGTCGCCGCCTCTCAACAAACCGATCGTCAGTGTCCGCGCGGTGGTGATATGTTAACTACCTCGCCTAGTATACAGGAGATCGTGGGTTTGATCCCGACTCCGATGCCTGTATATTTGGAGTTTTGCGGTCTCTCTCACCGTGGTTGCGTGGATTTATCTCCGGGTCCTCCGGTTTTCCCCTCCACATTTTAAAATACCAACACGCGTTTATTCGGCTGCTATCAATTTGGCTGCTATTAATGTCCACATGGCAAGCCACCTCGTTGAAGCTATCGCTTGTGGCCAGGTCGCATGTGGAAAAAAAAAGACCTATGCAGCTCAGTGGGCCTTACCTGGTAAAATAATAAAAAAATAGTTCAGCGTTAGTTTCACGCCGATAACGACCGGTAATGCGGCGAGCAGGGAAGGGCGCGGGGACTCACGGCGGGATGCTGCTCACGCCACGCCTGGTACAGCTCCCGCATGTCCACCAGCTTGTTCTCCAGCTTCTCCACGCCCCACACCTGCGTGCCCCTCCCCTCCCTCCTCACCTGCACGGCCGCCTCGCTCACCATGCCCCCCCTCTGTGGCGCGCGCACACGGCGTACGAGCACGCGCAGAGACAAAGACAAAGGTCCACCCGTGTAGCCTTAACGGACTGTTGGGGCAAGTGCTGTTAAACGAAGGCTGGCACAGCACGCGAGGGGCTGGGTGGCCAGCACCACACGCCCGACACGCACACACACGCTCACACGGATTCACAGTGCTCATGCACGCGCACACACACACACTCATACAACATGCATCTCGCCAAGGGTGCGGTGTGTCGAGCGCCGCGAGCGTTGGTACCTTGCGGTTGGCGCTGAGATTGTGCGCTGGGATCTGCAGCGTGACCTGGTACTCGGTGTTCCTCCCCATCTCGCCGGCGAGGAAGTTCGCCTCGCGCACCAGGGCGTCGGTGCGCACCACCTGCTCACGTAGCCTTGCCAGGCTGAGCCTGAACACCTGGTCCCTGCGCACACAAACACAAATAAAGATCCCCCGCCAAGAGCCTAAACAGACCCAGAGGGCGAGTGATGTTAGCGAGCACCGATGAAGGCCGGCATATGGTACACCACGTCCAGCCGTCTTTGTCCCTACACCATGCACCAGGTACTCATTTAAGGCTGAGTTCACACACATATATAAGTGCACTGAACTACACAGACTCACAATCACTCCATCACCCGTACACACACTGTTTTATCGCGGTCGGCTACGTAGTGCGCGAAAGAAGTTCAACGTCCATACATAACCACGCGGCTCGGCACACGCACGCCACCGGCACGGGGTCAGCACGGCGACGCGAGCAGCAGACAGCGCGGCGTCCGCACCGCTGGCGCCGAGCCCCCTACCTCTCCTCCGCCCACTGTCGGAGCCGGTTGGAGGTCCCAGGGGTCGGGGGAGACAGCAGCGTGGCGCGGGCGCCACTGGCGGGGGCTCGCGACGGAGACAGCGACTCGGGGGGCAGCTGCTGGCGCAGCGAGTCGAGCTGGCGCTCGTAGAGCTCGCGCTGGCGCTGCAGGGCCGAGCGCTTCTCCTGCTCGTGCTGGCGCTCCAGCGAGCCCAGCAGGCTGGCGACGGGGTCTGGCGATCACGACATGGAGCGCTCGATTACAATGTATCGTGCGTCAATGGACTCATGCGACTTAACTGTCCCTGATTTACAAAGCAGGGAGTGATCTCAACGTGTTATGAATGATCCAGGAGGCTGGCTCTGCTCGCCGAAACAATAACATAATTATAATCGGCGCGTCGTCAAACCGCTCGGATACAACGTGGCCGTGCTGGGTGGCGGAGGGTTACACGACAACCAAAATTGGCCACGTCATTAGTCGACCTAAAAAACACACAAACAAAATAGTGACGTCGGCCACGGGGAAAGAAAAACACACCGACGCGTCAACTGGCCGGCCGCCAGGTGGCGAGCGAGCAGCGCACGCACACCGACTCACGCACACCGACTCACGCACACCGACGCACGCACACCGACGCACGCACACCGACGCACGCACACCGACGCACGCACACCGACTCACGCACACCGACTCACGCACACCGACGCACGCACACCGACGCACGCACACCGACTCACGCACACCGACTCACGCACACCGACTCACGCACACCGACTCACGCACACCGACGCACGCACACCGACGCACGCACACCGACGCACGCACACCGACGCACGCACACCGACGCACGCACACCGACTCACGCACACCGACTCACGCACACCGACGCACGCACACCGACTCACGCACACCGACTCACGCACACCGACTCACGCACACCGACTCACGCACACCGACTCACGCACACCGACGCACGCACACCGACTCACGCACACCGACGCACGCACACCGACTCACGCACACCGACGCACGCACCGTCGTTGCCGAGCGCCTTCATCATGACCTCGGTTCGCGCGAACTCGAAGCTGCAGTCGTACTCGGAGGAGACCTCGCTGCCCGGGGAGCCGCCCACGCTGCCGCTCTCCCAGTCGGACGCCTCCGGCGCGTCCGCCCCCCCGCCGTCCCGCGCGCGCGTCCGCCGCTTGTGCCCGGGAAGGTTTATTCTGCGCCGACACGTGCGGTGGGTGAGGGTGGTGGTGGTGGTGGGTGTGGGGGGGGGGCACACGGTACTGCCGCGCAAGTCACCCCCCGCCCCCGCGAGGTCGGGTGGCCCGAAACGATTGATTTTATTACAGAAAATTATTTCTTGCTGTCCCACCTGATGATGGAGGCTTGTGGTGCTTCCGAAACGTCGTGATTTGATTTATAAAAATTGAAAATTTACTTATTTATTTTTATTTTATACCTACGTGAATTTACCGAAAGAACTAAAGAGTATGTTTTGAAACTGCACATTTTAACTACAAATAATAATTAAATGCCATCTGGGATGCTGCCGTGGTGTACTGGTCAGCATTGCGAGATTCCTTCAACTTTCCACAATCCCCTCCCCCGTCCCCCACCGCCTCCGTCCACAGCGGATCGCCAGGCCACGAGAGGAAGGTCGCTCGCTTGGAGGCTTGGGGCCAGGAGGCGCCTGGGCTGTGTTGGGGTGCCGTGCTCCGTCTCGATGTGCGCTCCCCCCCCCCCCCCACTGCGCTTGCCGTGTCGCCAGGCGAGAGCGTGAGGGTGCGTGTGCGACGCCTGTGCGCGTGCGGCCGTGTCACCTGAAGAAGTGGTTGTTCCCCCACAGGATGCGGTCTCCGTGCCACAGCGGCGTCGCGCTCGTCACAACCGCCCCGTTCACGCACGTGCTGCATGGCCCACGCACACAAAAGACAAAGATCACCATGTAGCCTTCAGTGAACCGTTGGGGGCAAGGGCGGATAGTGAGCGTCTTTTGAGGTTGGCACACTGCACGAGGGGCCAGTGTGGCCAGCACCATGCCCGGCGGTGCCGAAGTTCGTGCACCGAGCCAAGGCCCAGTACCGGATCAAATTTTTCGGCACCGACGTTGATCGTCACAAGGAACCGAAGTAAAGTTTTTCGTTTCGTAGCGCAGCGCGCCAAACCGGTTCGCCACCACTCCTCCATCTCTCCGAGCGCAGTTGCAGGGCGCACAAACACGTGTGCACTCTCTCGTGCACGCACACGAGTACAGGGGGCACAGAGGTCAGCCCAGCGTCGATGGGGGTCACTGCGAGGCGGCGTCATTGCAGGGGGCAGGGCCGACCGCGTGACGCAGGAAGGTAGTGCGATGCGGCTCGCGAGGGGCGGCGCGAGGAGAGGTGGCATGCCGTGAGTTACCGTGCCCCCTGGAACGGCTGGAGGGTGATGTCGCCGTCGGGCGCCATGGTGATGGTGCAGTGCTCGGGCAGGATGCCGATGCCGCACAGCTGCACGTCCTGCGAGTCGGCGGCTCCGACGGCCGTGCGCTCCTACGGCAGACGCGTCGCTCGTCGCGTCACCCCGGCCCTCACCGCTCGCCACTCATAACAACCCGCTGCTCAACCCTCATCACTCCTCCAGCACGGACACCGCTCACCCCTTGTAACCCACTGCTCACCCCTCGTAACCCACTGCTCACCCCTCATCACTCCTACAGCACGGCCACTGCTCACCCCTCGTAACCCACTGCTCACCCCTCATCACTCCTACAGCACGGCCACCGCTCACCCCTCGTAACCCACTGCTCAACCCTCATCACTCCTACCGCTCACCCCTCGTAACCCACTGCTCAACCCTCACCACTCCTCCAGCACGGACATCGCTCACCCCTCGTAACTCACCGCACGTCACTCGCCGCTCGCTTACCACTCATTTGTCATTCGTCACATAATCGCACACCACCCATCTCATGGCCGGGCTGTGTGCTTCATGTGGCAAGAGGTGGGGAGGGGTAAAGAGGTGGTGGGGGTAGGGGTGGTAGGGGGGGTAGTAGGGGGGGTAAGGGGGGTGGTAGGAGGGGTGGTAGGGGGGGTAGGGGGGGTGGTAGTGGGGGGTGGTGGGGGGGGCGCTGACCTTCAGGTAGTAGACGAGCAGCTCGTTCAGGGCCGGGTCGGCGTTGAGGTTCACGAGGAAGCTCTTGTCCTCGCCCACCTTGATGCCGGACGACTCCAGCGAGATGCCCATGCTCTCCAGCTGCTTCTGCCTCTCCTGCCGCCCCCCATTCCGCCGGGGCCATGCGGCAAAACGGGACGGAATCACTCACTGGCCTGAGCACGATCGCTCCCGTTCGTGCGCGCCGTGCGTAGCTAATGACCGATGAGAATTAATGAACGTAATGTTCTGGACAGCAACCCTGTGACATTTCCAAGAATAAACCCAGAAACTGTACATGAAGATAATTTACAGCACGTCCGCATAGCGTGCAGGGTGCCGCTGTCACCGAGGGAGTTACGTTAGGGAGGAGGGAAGGAGAGGGCGAGACAAGGAAAGAAAGAATCGTGGGAAGGAGGGAGAGATGGAGGGTTAGATAGGGGATGAGGGAGCGAGGGAGCGAGGAACTTGATGCCCCGTCCCTACTGGACATGTGCGGCAAAGAGCTTCCTAGCTCATCGGATTACTCCAGTCCAAATAAAGATTCTGATCCTGAAGGGAGCGAGGGGGTGAGGGAGGGTTAGACGGGTGGGATGGATGTGAGCGAGGGGGAGTGGTGGGAGTATGAATGCCTACGTTGAACTTCTTTCGCACCGTACGTAGCCAACCGTGCTAATTGGAGGTACAAGGGAAGGACAACAAACTAAACACAAAAAGCAGTTCTAAAGAAGTTAGTTTTCAATCTCGATTTAAAAGTGTATAAGGGAGCAAGTGACGTGCGGACGTGGGGGAGCAGCGAGTGAGGGGGGGGGGGGGTGGCGGGAGAACCTCACCTGCGCGATCTCCTCGGTCTTGCGGAGTTTCTGCTCCCAGGTGAGCGTCATCTCCTGGATCAGCTTCTCGCTCTGCTGCAGCCGCTCCTGCAGCTCGGGGGCCATCAGAGACTGGACCCCGACGCCACAGCCAGGGGATTGCGCAAAGCGGCCACGGCGGTGGCGGTGAGAGGGGATTGTGGGTCAGGGGGACACACGTGACACATCTTGAGTGACTGTGTGTGAATGTGCTAAATACAGCGTTTGTTTTAAATGTGTAATAACAGTTGGTCAGCGCGCTGCTCTACGAACCCGTCGACCCCAATTTGATTCCCGCTCACGAGCAATGACAGTCGTGAATATCTGAACCGGTACTGGGCCACCCTTAGGTCGACTCAGCCCTCAACAAGTACCTGGTGCAGTGTGTAAACATCAGGACTGGGGAGGCAGTGGTGGCAGGCAGGCGCGTGGTTGACCACCCACACCCTCGTGTGCCGTGTTGGCCTTCACAGGTGCTCGCTTACGGCACTCGTCCACAAGTCTGTTAAGGGATCTTTGTCTTTGTTGTGTCATTGTGTGTCGTTGTTTGATGTGCCGTATCTATGTGTGTGGGTGGTGTACCGGTGTGCGTGCGTGTGCGTGCTTGCCCCCAACAATCTGTACAAGGCCTACGGGTGATCTTTGTCTTGTGTTTAATATGAACTGGTGGCAACGCAGTTACTGCGACGGATGACTGTGTGGAAAATCCTTCATTCGGCAGTGGATAAACTGCGGCTGCTGCCGCTGCTCAAATGATAATTCGGCCCTTATGGAAGAAAGCATTGGCCCCACGCCTACGGGTACGGCAGCATGAAGAGCCTACGTAGCCTACGTAGGGCGTACTTGCATATGGCATGGCGCAGGCTGGCACTCCTGTGCTGCTCTGCACACGCCAGCTGGCACGGCGCGGGACACGCAGCACACCATGTGGTGTGCACACGGCGCGTACGCACGCGCACACACACCACAGACGCACGTGGCGCACACGTGACCACACAAATATAAAGTGTTTTAGTCATCGGCCGATAATACCGGTGTGTAAAATGAATAGGCCGATAACTAAAAAATATTTGATTTGTACTAAGACAGAACGGCGGTCTTATTTAAACATGCATTTGTTATACCATCCATTGTGCTGTTTGTTGCTGGCCGCCAGTAGCGGATCCAAAGGGGGGGGGGGGAGGGCAATGTGGGCGATGCCCACCCCACTCCTTGAGATCCCGAAACTGTTTTATGTTATCGATATTTTTGCCGATCGATATTGTTTTCAGAATTTTTCCATGAAAGTAAGAAACTACGTTATTAAAAATCATTTACCAGAGGAAAAAAACTATGAATGTTATGTTTTTTTTTAATGTAGGGCCCTGTTTAAATAAGCTTTAAGTTTCAGGACCGCCCACCTCCCTTAAGCAAGCTTCCAGATCCGTCTGCCCTGGCCACTTGCTGTTTTAAGCCGCTTGACGTTATTAGGCCTGTCAGGTCTTTGGACTTGTCAGGGCCTTAATTTACAAATAGAGATTACCACCCCCCCCCACTCCCGCCCGCACCCCACTCCCCCGAGTCACCTCGGCCTGGTTGAGCTGGCTCCTCAGCTTGTCCACCTCGTCGCGCAGCTCGCGGATGATGCGTGCGTTGGGGTCCTCGTTGACGACGGCGTGGTTGACGATGCGCTTGGCGCGGTCGGCGTAGCGCAGCGTCGACAGCGTTTCCTCGTAGTTGTCCGCGGCGGGGCTCACCGTGGCCACCATTGCCGTGCGGCTGTTCCCGCCCAGGTTGTCCTGGCGAGCGAGGGAGGCGCGATGCACACAGATCGAGCGCAACCACGCGGCGCGCAACCTCAACGCAACCTCAACGCAACCGCAATGCAACCGCACCGCGTACACCCCTAACCGCGACCGCACAACGCACTCCAAAAACGCGACCACACACAAACCTGTCAGACCAATTCAGACCCTATTGGTCACCTCAAGCCCTTATAAATCTCAACCATCATCCTTGACGTTCGCACGTTCTCCCCTGTAAATCTGATATTTAATTTGCATAAACACAGAGGCTAATGCTACTTCCATTTATTTGCTCGACTTCAACATTACGAAAGCTTACTGTATGCAAAAGACCAGAAATTACGTTCTAGTCTGAATTAAGTAAATTACAATGGGTCTAAAACGTAAAATAAAATGACAATGTCTCACCATATATAAGACACGTGTTTTTACGCAAATGCTACAACTAACTCCGCTCTCCCCTACTAAATTGGCTATTTAAAATAATAACAATTTACAAAAATGAGAATTCTGGCAACCAATTAATTTCCTTTCATTTTTAATCAGCTGTCAATTCCATTTAAATAAATAAAGAAAATGGTAGAAAACATGTTTTGGTCAATTTGGGCTCAGTCCAAAATCGCATCCGAAGCGTTGCGACATTTGATACACAGACATTTCATCCCACTTTTTTTTCAGAACCAAGTGGCTTATCAAGTAGAAATGTATAGCAGCCAAACACTCTAAAAGCACGTTCATTCTAAAAATGTGGAGGGAAAAACCGGAGGCCCCGGAGAAAAATCCACGCAACCACGGGGAGCGAGAGAGAGAGACACGCAAAATCCAAATACACAGCAGGCGTCAGGGTCGGGATCAAACCCACTGAAGGCCGGGCCGACATCGGAGAGATCTCCCTCGACCGATTCACGCCCCTCACTCACGCCCACGCACCTTGAGCAGCCAGGTCAGCGCCGAATCGCGGTACGGCACGAACTTGTTCTTGTTCTTCCCGGCTGCCTGATCGGCCAGGGCTGAGATGACCAGGCCCAGCGTGGACAAGGACCTGGAGGCGGCAAGACGTGAAGACGCGCCGGCGTGAGCCGCAGGCCCGGCCCAGGGCCCAGTCGGAGCCTCGCGTGACATGCGGGTCGGGTTTTGGTTTGGGGGGCCGTGCGGAGCTGTGATGAGCCGGAATTGTCAGTGTTGGGGACTATGGAAGCTGTGGAGTTAAAATGTAATGGTTCATTGTGGAATAGAAGATAATAACCCGTTTGATATACATGAAATATTACGATATATGGTTTTTATTGTACGTGTTGTAAATAATAGGGGAACAGTGGAAGAGTGGTTCGGGCATCGTGCTGTGAACCCGGCGACCTGAGTTGGATTCGAAGCCCAGGCTAATGTCAGTGACGAATGATCTTTGCCAACCCCCTTGAGGAATTCACACTTACCAGCGTGGTGAAGTGTGGTAAAACAAGCTCCATGAATAACACGGCCTTCATCCATTCGCGGATTGACAAAGGACTGAAGATAATTATACTAAAATAAAGACCATTATTTACTCACGGGTTGTTCGAATCATTATCTTGGTTTTATTATTTTTCCTCAGTGGTCCCGGGTTATTGTGTTGCATGTGCACATGTTGTGGGGAGCGGTGGTGCAACGATTAGCGAACTGTGCGACGAACCCGGCAACCCGAGTCCGCTTCCCGCTCACTGTCACCACCAACACGAGTGAAGATTATCTGAACCGGTCCTGGTTCAGGTTCCTGGGACTTTCCTAGGTCGACTCAGCTTCAAATGAGTTCCTCACGCGATGCGCAAACTATGCCACTCGTGGTGCTGGCCACCCACCCCCCTGTTTGTGCCGTGCCAGCCTTCGTGGGTAGTCACAACATCATAACGGTTTGTGGGTTGGATCGCGTAAGTATAAATGCGCCGTAACCCTCCACCACCCGACACAGCCAGTAAGGTTCGTCAAGTAAACAACGCGCCAATTAGTTACTACTTCAGCCCAATTAGTTACAACTTTGTGAATAGTATTGGTCGTGAAAGCCTTCGTGTTAAATTTGCCCGAACAGTCCATTCATGCTATACGGGGAAGGGGGGGGGGATATTTGTCTCTGTGCGTGTGCATAGGTGACGGCGTCCGTTGCCCGCACTTGTTGATGTTGCTGCCCTCTTTGAGACGGTCTCCGGCCGCCCCCGTCTTGGAGGCTCGCTCGCTCCCGGCCAAGTCCACCAGGCTCAGCCGGCTCACCTTCTCACCCGACGTCTTAGGGGGTCAGGGCGGTGGGGGTGCGAGGGAGGGGGGAGGAAACACACGTACGCGCACACACGTACGCGCACACGCGTGACTGTCAAAGGTCTGCTGCCGCAGGTGGGGCCGGGGACGCGGGCCAGCGGTAGCGCGCGCGCCGCCCGTCAGGAAAGCTCGCGGTTGGAATCCCAACAGGCCGCCCTGGTTAATACCGCCACTGTTATTTTAGTGTAAAATATTCAGCGCTGTCTGCTTTGCGGTGGATGCTAAAGATCCCGTGATGTCATTTGAAAGGAGCAGGCCATTGTGAACCGTTACCTGCAAATTACTCAATTGGGAGTACACAACAACGGCGTAAAACTACAGCAGGCTGTGTGTGTGTGAAATGTTTGTGTGTGAAATGTAACGAATGCTGTGTGTGAAATGTAATGCAGAAATGTAACACCTCTACACAATAACAAACACAAAGCAAAACACAAATGATCAAGAGCTATAATTGGGATAAGTTGGCTTTCCATGGAAATAACGAGGTATTGTGTGTGCTTGCCAGTGCACGCGTGCGCCTGTGTGTGTGTGTGCAGTGGTGAATATTTGGGCCTCTCCTAAGTCAACTTGGGCTTAAATGAGTACCTTGTGGCATGTGTAAACATTGGCACCGGGGAGACAAAGGCGGCTGGGCGTGGTTTTTGCCACCCACCCCCTCGTGCGCCGTGCCGGCCTTCATAGGTGCTCCCTAACAGCGCTTGCCCCAACAGTTTGTTAAGGCTATGCGGGTGGTCTTTGTCTTTTGTCTTCGTGTAGTTTGTGTACACGTGTTGGTGCATGAACGCCAGTGCATTCGTGGTCTTGTGTTCGTGTGCCAGTGTGTCCGCGTGCGCCAGTGGGTATGTGCTAGTGCACATGTGCCGGTGGGTATGTGTCAGTGCACATGTGCCTGTGCGTGCATGCCTGAGAGTGTGTGCCACTGCGCGTGTGCCTATGTGCAACATGCCAATGCAAGTGTGAGCAAATCGACGGCATGCGTGCGTGCCTGTGCGCGCGTGCGTGCATGTGCGTGCATGCCAGGGCATGTGCGTCTTTGCCCGCCTGTTTGTGCATGGCAGAGCGTTTGTTTATTTTTTCACAAATTTGCCGAGCACAAGCCCAAAGGCGCCGGACGGGCATGTGGGCAGTACCAAACAGCACTATTATCAAAGTTGAAAGAGATAAGAGTCTTAACACGTGTCGTGAATTAAGCAAGGTATGTGTGTGCGCGTGCGAGCCGGTAAGTGCGTGCGTGCCAGTGCGAGCCAGTGCGTGCGTGCTCACCCCCGAGGCGAGGTCGGTGAGCGTCTGGGTGAGCGTGATGGTGAACACGGCGTGCGAGCGGCTGCTCTCCTCGTTCATGTTCGTCGCCGCCACCGTCCTCGACTTGTTCCCCTCCGACATCAGCGAGTCGATGTCCTGGTGACAGAGACGATGCACGGCTCACAACCGCCAAAGACGAAGATCCCCCCTTATAGCCTTAGTGAAGGCCGGCGCTGCACGCGAGGGGGTGGGTGGCCAGCACCACGCCCGGACACCTTTGTCTCCCTCAGTGCTAATGTTTACACAGCGCACCAGGTTCTCATTTGAGGGTGAGTCAACCAAGGGGAGGCGAAGGAAAGGTTCTGATAATCGTGTTGGCCGTGAGCGGGAATCGAACTCTGGTCACCGGCGGCTAACCGCTACACCACCGCTGCCCACCACCAACACTACACACACCACCACACTACGAGACTACCACACACACCACCATCTCACTACGACACACAGCATACCACCACGACACGCACTGACACATTGCTACGCACCACCACGACACCATCATACATCACCACACCACCGCTACGCACACTGCACCACCGAACCACTGCTCCACACCATCAGCACACTACAACACACCGTCACACAGCACCACACCACACTGCCACAATACCGCACCACACCACCAAACCACTATTGCGCGCACACACACCACCACACTACGACATTTCACCACCACAGCCATCTTTGTCGTCTTCTTCCTGCCCTTCTGCCTACGATTTCCCCAAGGAGGCAGCATGACGGTCGGCGCTCCCGGCAAGCCTCGCGCTACAAAGTCCACACCACGGGCAGTCGCCCTCCACACCACGGGCAGTCGCCCCCTGTCTGACTGCGGCCAGCGTCGTTCGACGGCAAACGCCCCGTTGTGCGTTCAACCTCTTTACAGGAGCGGTGCAGCAGCGAAAAAGTCAAGGCCTTCGCACAAACAGGCTCACAATCACCCAGCACAAATACACCCCACGACAAACAATTCTGCTCATTTCAGACTCACTGCTGCTAGGTGCCCACGTGCAGTGACGCTAATTATGCCCGACTGTTTACCCAGGGAAAGCTTCACCGAGCCTCGAGACGTTTTAGCGTTGTCACGGAGTGCCCCCGCTGCATTGGGATCTTTGCGCCAATTCGCGTGGCAGTAAACGGGAGAGCACCCGGAGAAAACCCAGGCATACGTGGGGGTGGGACGGGGGGGGCGGCTGAGCACTGCCACCTCCTGGTGGCAACCTTATACACCCGGCCCACCACCATCCCCCGCACCACTCTCCCCCTCCCCTCCACCCCTGTATACCACTGGCAAGCTCTCTGCTGGTAACCCATTCCAAGCGCTAGCCAGGCTCCCGCCTGCTTAGCTTCTGAGATCCAAGGTGCCCCGGGTGAAATTTTTAGCAAGTTTTGTACAGCTGCGACGATGAGTCAAGTCAATGAAGTGGCTACAAAATTGTAATGAACTATGTTTGTAGTGGATCACAAAGCAGCCGCCCCCCACTTTCTGGCTTCCGACAACAGGAAACCCCTCAACAAGAGGCCAGGCCCAGCGTGACGCGGCTGACGATGCCCACGACGTCACCAAGCCATGCTCATCACCTCCCGTCCAGCGGCACACGGGTAGGAACACAGCTGAGACCGTTTTCCCCCACCCCACCCCACTGCCCCCCCCCCACCACCAATTATCTTCACGTTCGGTCGAGCGATGGAACCGATAATAACCGGCAGCAGAGTAATCAACGATCACTTCAGTAATAATCTCATATCCCAGTCACGTGGGTGTGGCCATGAACGATGGCACGTGGGGGCACACGGACGCCACCGGCCGGGATCGCCCCCGACGGCGCGCGCACGTAGAGGTCGTGCCCAACGGCCGACGTCACGGCGGAGACAAAGCGACGCGTGGCGGAGTTTGGCAGGTTGCATGCAAGCGAGCGGCATGCGCATCGCCCGGTGGCTTGTGGGAGTGGCCACCCCATTCCAGGAATGCCGGCGCTGCAGCGCGAACACATTCCACCGTGACCTAACGCGGCAGCGAGCACACTGACACTCACACGCTCTCTCTCACAGACCCCCCCCCACCCCCCCCCAGAACGCTCACATGTACTCGCACCGACTGCCAACTTTCCATGGGGTGAGAGCGGCTCTGACAAAAACACAGGCCGTGTTTCCACGGCCCCCGTGTAACACACCGACTAACCCAGCACTGTACGTCAACTGAGACAGGGAGTGGTAACGTTATGTCATATCATGACTGTGTCTGATGAGGAGCGGTGGTGCAGCGGTTAGCGCACTGCGCTACAAACCCGGCGACCCCGAGTTCGATTCCCAACACCGGTGACGATTATATGAACTGGTCCTGGGCCTCCCCTAGGTCGACTCAGCCTCAAAATGAGTACCTGGTGTGGTGGGTAAACTTCCCCACGAGGGAGACAAAGGCAACTGGGCGTGGTGCTGGCCAGACACACCCTCGTGTGCCGTGCTGGCCTTCATAGGTGCTGCTCGCTAACAGCGATCGTCCCGACAGTCTGTTAAGGCGATAGGGGGGATCTTTACCTTGAATATCTAGCTAGAGGTGAGTGTGCCTGTGATATTTGGATGCGTGTGGGTGATATCGGGGAATGTGAATGCCTGTAGCGATGAGAACTCTGACGATGAATGGCGGTGCGTGGCTGTGAATGTTTGATATCTGGGCAGAGTGAGTGATATCTGTGGGGTGAAGAGCCTCTGTGTCCATTTGGCAGTCGCAGCTCTGTGGGGGGTCAGCTTCTGTGAGACGTAGTTCCAGGCAGGAAGCAGGAAAGTTCACTACAACCGCTCCACCCAGCTCCACTCGACTCAGCTGCACACAGCTCCACCCTACTCACAGCTCCACTCCACATACAACTCCACCCTCTACACAGCTCCACTCACTCCAGTGAGCTCCACTCTCCACTCAGCTCCACCCAACTCACAGCTCCACTCTACATACAACTCCACCCTCTACACAGCTCCACTCACTCCAGTGAGCTCCACTCTCCACTCAGCTCCACCCAACTCACAGCTCCACTCCAGAGAGCTCCGTCACACAACAGCCACTCTGCCCACCATGCCGGTGCCCGTGGCAGCCACAGAGCGAGCGACGCCCGCATCACTTAGCTAACCACACACTCCTGGCAAAGTTCACACCGCGAGCCGTCACCGCTGACATTAAAAGTGACACCAATTTACCCCTAATAGCGTGAGCCCCACCCAGCTCGGATGGGGAGGTGAAGGTTGGGGGGAGGGGTGAAGGGTGAATAATGATGCCAGTGGGATGCGGGGGGGGCACAGCACCAAGGCCCCCCCAACTCTCATCCCATTAGCGCTGGGCTCCAACGCTGGATAAGGATTGGTGCCGGGTTTGCAGTGAGCGTTAGGGGGAGGGCAACCAGTTAGTGGTTGGGGTCAGTGGAAGCCCCGGACAGGCAGAGACGGGCTTTGAAATGCCAGGGTTGTGGACTAAGCTGTTAACCCTGTCCCGTTCCGAGCGCTAATTCTATTTAAGCAGGCATAGCGCCGTTGGTTTTAAAGACGCCGTACTCACCGCAGAGAACCGTAGCGGCACGACCGCACTCTACGATAGCCGACGCCAAACTGTGCCACGCGCCCTCCCGCACGGCCTTGTGGGAGCCTCGGTACTGATAAAAGTTATTGACGTGTAACGTCACTGGAACGGAGTCGGAAGAGAAAACTGATGATGTACACGTACGTAGAACAGGATCGGGTTAAGCTGCTGGAGGACGTGTAACGTCACTGGAACGGAGTCGGAAGAGAAAACTGATGATGTACACGTACGTAGAACAGGATCGGGTTAAGCTGCTGGAGGACGTGTAACGTCACTGGAACGGAGTCGGAAGAGAAAACTGATGATGTACACGTACGTAGAACAGGATCGGGTTAAGCTGCTGGAGGAGCCACCTTGTGGGTCGGGCTGCACGGGGCTCAGGGCGGCGGTGCAGCTGAAGGAGCTCACCTGGAAGGTGCGCACGGCGAGCTGCGACAGGCCGTCCACGTAGGGGCCCAGCAGCTTGTGCTCGCGCACCTTCAGGGACTGGCGGCCGCTGCAGGTTTGCCACAAGAAGCAGTAGACACGCGCGTGTGAGCGGCATCAGAGGCGTTCATCTCCGGCCGTGACGATTTATCCTCATGGCGGCAAACCCAGTTGACTTTCAGACGAAGACGATTTGAAATAAAACAAATTTCGCCGCAACTTTTCCACCAATTGTATCCCGACTTGCGCGATCGTCCGTCGCGGTCGTGACGCGAAGAATCCATCCGGAACTCTCACGGAGCGGCACGACCCTTCGTGCCACAGAAAAGGCCCGCGGACACGGACACCACGGAGCTACCGCTGAGATCCCTGCAAGTGAAATGCCGTCTGGTCCACACAGTACGGGGCAGCAGTTTCCTACCCGCCCTGTTGCAGACGGTAATGTTCGTCGCATGACAATAAAAATCGCTTTTTTTATTCTCAGAGCTGGAATTGAGAGAAATTACGCGCAGAATTAAATGTAATGCGATTGCTATTTTGTGCCGAGTCCATGGACTCACTGCACTCAAGAACCCGGTTTAATCACAGCTTGGTCGATGCGATTCTGTTGGTCTCTATGCGAATCTATGGGTCTCCATGCAGGTCATGGGTGACCGAGCTGAGACCATGAACTCGCTGGACTTGAGAACTCAGTTTAATAACAGAGGGCTGATAAACCTTTGTTTTGAACCCAGGATCTCAGCGGGTACCGGCTCAGCGCTCTGACCTTCGACCTATCTGGCTGCACCAAGAGCAGACACTTGGCGGGCAAAACCCTCCCTGGGACGGACGGCGCGGTGGGTAGAATCTACAGGAGTTAAAGAGAGAGGGGGGCCTTACCCCTTGGGGTCGAGCAGGTCGCGGACCTTCTCGTTGTAGATCTCCATGTAGGACACCTCCACCTTGAAGGAGTGGTCGTCGCGCGACAGCCGGGACACGCGCTCGAACAGCGCCCCGCACAGCCGCGGCGTCAGCCCCGGCTGCTCGGCCGACCCCATCATGGAGTAGGACTTCCCCGAGCCTGGGCGCGAGCACAACGCAGCCATCAACGCCGACACTCCAAAGCCGCCTCCGGAGCCTCCCCGGGATCGCCGGCCTTGAGTGACCACAGCGACCCCGGCGCTGTCGTGCCCTGCGAGTCGTTGGTGAATGGGCCGTGGGCCCCCCACCCCAACTGTGAACGCCCCCTGGGATTTGCCGGTGCTGCCCAGGCTTGTTCCTGCAGCTCGTTGTTGTGCTTGCTGGTGGTGGTGGTGGTGCCGGGCCCCGTTGCTCTGTCCCAGGCTGTGCCGCAGAGTCAATGTTATCTCACCCGTGTGTCTCCCTACTACTAAGGCCCACTGAGCTATACAGCTCTGGCCACAAATGACAGCTCAACGAAGTGGCTTATCACGTGGAATGTCTAGCAGCCGAATACTCAAAATGCACGATTCTAAATGTGCAGGGAAAAACCGGAGGACCTGGAGAACGATCCACGTGACCACGGGGAGAGAGACACCGCAAACTCCCTGCCCTGACCACCCTCACCCCTAACCCTCCTCCCCATCTACTTGAGTGCAGTTTTTGTTTACGTTTGCCATTGCGTACTGAGATGCGATTGTATTGAAGACGCCTTACAAATTGAAATGGTTCCTGTTGTTAGGACTGGCGTAGCTCAGACGGGTAGTGCGCAAGTAAGCGAGCAAGGTGTGTGGTGTCAAGTGTCAGGAGTGGTGTGTGGGGTGCGATGACAGGTGCGAGGTGTGACGTTCTAAGTGCGCGATGCAAGGCGAGTGATGTTGCGACGCCATAGTGGGGAACACACGTGGTGCCATCTGCCAGTCATCTCTCTCAGCTAACCGATGACACCGGGCTCGGCGCCGTGACCTGTCGGCGGCGAGCCGTCGACATGCCACTTGTCCTCCATGAGCACCTAGCCTGGCACAAGCGCTGTAGCGAATGACTTATGGCTGTTGCTGTTGTTGTGATGTGTGGTGCAAGCTTTGAGATACAAGGCGCGTGTGGCGTTGGGCACAAGGCATGTGGTTTTCGGCACAGTGCAAGGCGTTAAGGCGCAATGTGCGCGACATTCGGCACAAAGTGTGTGGTGTTCCACGCGCAAGGTGCGCTTTACCAGTTTGCCCATAGGCGAATATGCACGCGTTGTATCCCTGGAAGGCGTTGTCAAGGATCCCATCGCCCAGAGCGTGGAACACGACCTCTTGTCCTGATGCCGGATTCACACCACACGGAGCACAACCAAATCAACAACCACCACTTCCACCAGCTGCCCACTCCAATGCAGCACGGAATTCACACGCACAGCCCCGATTATTGTCCATCTAATGCTGGATGAGGGCGTGGCGATTAATTGACCCAACTCCATCACGCTGGGCTGTGCGCGTTTGTGAAGGCGGGGAGCACAGGCGAAGGATCGAAGAAGCACGGTGCAGCAATGGATGTTGCTGTACCTGGCCCCTGCTGCCTGCAACAAAGCCCTGCACGCTCTATGTCAACCTGCCGGTGCACGGAGGTCACCCACCCAAGTCTATCCAAGCTCACGTACAGCTTAGCTTCCGAGACCTGACGAGACCAAGGGCATTCCGAGCAATTTGGTCAAAGGAACTCTAGCGCACAGCTGCCTTACGCGAGCACCGATGAAGGCCGGTACGGCACACGAGGGAGTGGATGACCAGCACCACGCCCGGCCAACTTTGTCTCTCTAGTGGCGATGTTTACACACCACCCCAGGTACGCATTTGAGGTTGAGTCGACCCTGGGGAGGCCCAGGACCGGTTTAGATATTCGTGACCAATGTTGGCCGTGAGCGGGAATCGAACTCTGGTCGCCGGGCTAATAGCGCAGCGTGCCGACTGCCGCACTACCGCTCCCCACACACGCACACACACACAGACACACGCGGTTGACGTTTGACGAACAGAGGCTGCACTACTGCCTCCGCCCGGCATGCGAGGCCACGGTCTGCAAACCTCACAACACAAACCCTCTCGGCCGGCGTGCGAGCGTTGAGCTCTCGCTCTGCGCTCCCCGAGTTTTCGATCAGACAACGCATGACATGTTGTGTGTTTGTTATCATTATTGTTTTTTTCTTCCAATGAGCCCCAAAGGCTCGAGGCATCCGAGTCAGCTCGTCAAACTTCCAATGTAAACAGACAACGCTGGGATGGTAGTCTTGACCCCCGTTGAGTTTGGACTCCGGGATCTGTATACTAAATATCACTTTAACCCCCCCCCCCCCCCCCACTGTGTGATAGTTTAACCCCCTTCACTCTCCCCCCAGCGAGTTGGGGCCAGTCATAGCTGTAATTGTGCTGCAGGGAGATGGCCTATTTAGTCTGGTACCTTAATACAGCCAAAAGCCAACGTGAACAAGGTTGTAAGAAACCTTGGGCAGACACCCGAACCCTATATTGTATTCAACTGGCGGAGACGGGGGTGGGGGGGGGGGGTGCAAGTGGGAGGGAGAGGGACGGGGGAGTCATATTGCTGTAATAGTATTTGTACCCAGGGCTCTAAATAATATATTGTATTCCGATTACGGACGGGGTCAGTTTTTCACAGTGGGGGATGTCAACTGCTGCGACCGCATCTAAAACAACATAAAGGGCTCCGACCCCAGGGCCCAATAAATCTCACACAGGCACCGAGGGCTCACTGGGAATTGGTGTAACCTCTCTCCCGACACCTGCGCCCCACTTGTGCGGCACAACGAACCGAGGAGTCCGCTCCTCTCGCTGACCCCCCACCACCACCCCTTCCCAGGATGGAACACCGCGAGGAGGGCAGCCTCCTGCTGCGCACGGCTAACATTCCTCTTCAATACAGAACGTCGAATACTTTCCAAGTCGCCGGGAGACTGGAGCAGGTGGTATGCGGACTAGTAGCCGCAGCCCTAGCGAGTGCTACGATGGATGCGGTGTGCCGGGCACGCGCATTTTTTTTTCCAGGTCGCTGACCCCGAATGGATGTGGTCGAAGTTAAGCTCTGGTTACACTACAGTGCCGGTCCCTAGGCACTGGGCAAGCGTAACGATGGATCGAGTCATTCATCCAAAAATCTATTCTTTTTTCGCCACCGGCACCGAGCGGCGTATCGTGCGTGCGAGAATTACGTGCGCATTACGCAAATCGTATGCGTGCGAAATGCTAACGTAACGTGTAAGCAAACAATTTATTGTACAAGATAAAAAAAAACGTAATCGAATCACGTAAGTGCTAGCGCAGTGAGTGGAGGATGCCCGTCGTGACCCCCGGGGTGGTGGGGGGGGGGCCTGGTCACCCGAGGCTCCCACCTGCGTATTTGCCTTTGTTGCGCTCATCCATGGACCAGAAGCAGTGGTCAAACGCAAACACCTGCACGCGCACACGACGGCACAAACGCACGCAGACGCACGCAGACGCACGCAGACGCACGCGCGCGGCGTCAACGCCCTCCGTTCACTCTCGCCACAAGCTCGTTACAAGCTCGGCCCTCCACTTAAAACTCAAGCGCGGCAGTCCAAGTGTACGTTCGTGCCCGAGTGAATGCATCAAATTGGCACTTCGTTGAAGTTTAGACAAGAACAGCTTGTTATTGTTATTACACGCTTTTATTTAACTCACTCTGTATGTTGTTGTTGTCGTCGTATCCTCAATTTTAACCCACTTCCCAATGTGGTATCGACTGCAAACTTGGTATACTTATGTCATACTGATGACAATACTATATTCTATCATTAAAAAAAAAAAATATATATTTTAACCATCTTTTTTACATGTTATGTTTCGCCTTGGGTCTAATTGTCCACGGTAAACTCACGTTGGCTGTAAATCACCACGGCCCCTTACGTTATGGCAAGCTTTGCGGCCACTTCCTGGAGTCATGGAGTTCTGCCATTACGAGTACGGTACATTTCATTAAAGCGTGTTTTGAAAAAAGTATTTTTAAATATTACTTTTTTTTAAACTGCTGTCGCCGTAGAAGCAAGGAAGCATGTCGGCGTTTCATCAACTGGATTTTTTTAGGAAAACAGGTTTACAGAGTCTTAAATAGTCTTGGTAGGAGACATTGGATAGCGGAGGTGAAACTGCGATAAGGAGGTGATACAGTGATACGAAATCAATGATTTCTTGCACGTGGGTAATAACAAGTGTCGGCTTACCTTAGGTTGTTTTCTAATTTTACAGAATGCAACGGGAGAGGGGTGGGAGAGAAAAATAGATAAAACAGATGACATTAAATAAAAGCAATAGCTTTAAGAAAATCTGTACAAAATAAGCGGCACATCGGAAGGCACACGTTGACAGCTCCAGAGATACGGGGCAACGGGGGACAGAGGGGGCACAGGGACATGGGGCATGGACAGGAACAGAGGGACAATGACACACCGCCCGAGGAACATGGGGCCACAGAGAAAGAGCGACACAGGAACAGATGGGAAACAGGGACACGGGGCACAGGAACATAGATAGAGGGGGCGCACAGGGACATGGGGACACAGGGACATGGGGCATGGGGCCAGAGGGACACAAGACACAGAGCATGGGAGCGACGTAATTGTAAATCTTGTTTGTGGGACATGAGCTACAGGGATTTCCCCAACAAATATGCCACTAAGTGCCAACGGATTTTGTTTTACGCCACTGCACACGAGCCGCGCACACTGGCGCGCTTCCTCATCGCGCACGCCGCCACATCTGCGTCTCCGTTGTCTGTGGTCAGCGGCGATAGCCCAGCATGGGACTGCTAAACCGGGGCTGACGGCACCACTCGGGCGCGACCACCGAACCATGGCTCCAGCAGCTCCCCCCACAGTGCGGGCAGAGGGCACCCAGCCCCCCCACCTTCTTCCCTCCCGCCCACAGTGGCTAAGCACAGGGTGCAGTGTTGTCATCACATCACATGGCAGAGGCCGCCTGCTCCCGACTGTACGTGTGCGCAGCTTCTTCTTTGTCAAGTCACTGCCGAATGAGGGCCTCCCCAACCCGGTGCCGGGGTTTGTGGGTGTTATTTGACCACACTTCTCCGAGCCGGTCAGTTGCGGGTCGGCGAAGTCTAGGGACCAGACTCCCGATCGGTAGAAGCACAGTGTGCCAATGCATGTCCACCACACTGCCCTCTGCTGACCACCTGGTAGCAACAGCCGCCCCACCGCAGCCGCCCGTGACAACCCCGGCGTGAGTGGTGGTCACCCATTCAAGCCGTCGTCCAGACTCATTGCCGCTTAGCTTCGAAGAGATCTGACGAGATGGGGCACATTCCGGCTTCGAGTTCATTACGAATTCACCCCCGGGGCAGACGAGAGAGAACATTATTACATACACCTGAGAGCTCCATGCTGGCCACGAGCTCTGCTCGAATTACCTGATTTTTAAACCAGCACGTAGATCATATTCTATTTTTAAAAACGTCACGCACGCACAGTAATTGTGCCCCGCGTTATACACCGCGCTCGTGCCGCCGGCTTCGCTGCTCGCTGGATATTTTCCGGACGTCGCCCCGCTCGCGAAGGCTGCCGGGTGGCGCGTGCCGCACCGTAGCCACAGCCTTTTGCGGAGCGCGTATTCCCGGATGTGGTGTGCCAGGGCGGCGGGAATATTTTTCCGAGTCGCCGACCCAGAAAGACCCGGCTTCGAAAAAAACTAAGCCCAGGGTGAACGTGGCACGGGGAAGCTGTCGCGTAACCGATACGCTGACGTCAACGGGTTTCGCGTAGACAAAAAAAAAGCGAAACTTTTTCAGACTAATTCTTCGCGTGGCTCCGAGTCCAGCTCGAGTTGGGCGACGGATGAGAGCGGGCACAGCCGAGGGGAGGGCTGCAGCACCACGCCGTAGGTGGCCAAAGCAATGACGTGACCCGCACATGACAGCTCCGCCACTAAGTACCCAATGTGCCCCGAGCGATGAGCACCGTGCCAGCTGCCACTAACCTCGCACCCTGCTGCCACGGTACGGTCACCGACTCAACCAGCAGCAGAGTTGGGTTTTTTTTTTAAGGAAATCCCCCCCCACCGCGCCCCCTCGAATGTCACCACCTCCTCGCGGTGCGAGTTACAGCGACCGACCGTTGATTAGTGATCTAGTAAAAAAAAGGACACGCCCGGTTAAGGGGCGCAAAGCGCAGGCAAGTGACTCGATTGAATAAAAAACAGCTTGCACGTAGAAAGTGGTTTGTTACCAGTGCGGCCACGTCCCAAACAGGAATAGGGAGAGTAAATGGAGCGCGTGGGGGGGGGCAGCAGAACCCAACCACAACAACAATCCACTGGAAATCTGTGAAACTACTGGACATGTGTGGAGAAGAGCTCATCGGATTCCTCCAGTATAAAAGTAATATGCTGGTTCTGATCCTCTGTCCTCACTCGCACTTTACTCTTGCTTATTACTAATGTTCCTTTACCCAGGAAAACCTCGCCGAAATCTCAAGACTCTCTTTCAGGAGGGCCATTCCTGGCAAAGTTTTTCTCAGAAGGTTGCCGATGTTGTTGCCACGTGCCTAAATCGGTTGAGAAATCTGCAAGCGTAACTTTTCAGCATTGGCATGTTTTGGCCAACACCAGTTACAATTGTGTGCGTGCGTGTTTCGTTCTACTCTCTTCATCTCAGACAAATCTCTTCGCTCACCTGCAGTGGAGTCATCCTCCTTTCGGTCATCCGTCACGTTCAAACCAATGCCCTTTTACTCACGGCACGGCCACGGTTCTGCATTCACCTGTCAGCCATCACTCTTCATGTACATCTCTCCGTTTCATCGCTCTACCACTCAACTGGTCGCCGTTAATCCTCGTCAGCCGTGTTTGTCTCTCCGCTGCTGGATGAAGGGCTCCACAAGCCGTAGCAATCCCTCACGATCCACCGCTGCGACCAACCACCCAACTCACTCTTGCACACACGCACACACCGATCTGATCGCTCAATCTCCGCGATAGTCATCCTGCCATTCCGTCATCAGCCTCATCCATCGCCCATCATCCGGTCCAGTGTTGTGTTCTTCCCAAGCTCATTGCACCGCTCTTGTCAATGCGACGTCTCGGATTTGCGTTTGCTTCTCCCATGCACCACGTTGCTTTTTCGGTCTCTCGGTGTAATTCCAAGTGTGCGGTGTGCACCGATGGAGGTCCTTTTAGAGATGCATCGCTCTGCTCCTTCTCGTCTTGTTCGACTGTCTCAAGGCTCTCCTTCTGCTCTTTATGTCATCAGTTTGGGCCCCATCCGCCTTCAACAACAACAACAACCGCCCTTAGGCGCCCGCACATCGTGGTGCCTTCAGGTCGTGTCCCTTCCACGGTTTGTTTTCTTTTATTCGGCAAACGTACCGATCGTGACTTTCGTCACAGCTACCACTCTTCGATCACCCGACGAGCACCGCTCGCTCATCTCGCGCCGCTTGGATCGCTCTTTATTCGTCTCCGGGGGAGCGAGCGAGCGAGTGAGAGAGAGAGACTGCCACCGTCAGCAAGTGTCGCATCGTCACTCGTCCAGACGCGTGGGGCTCCCCGCCGTTTTGGGCTCTCACGGAGCCAGATTAACAGGTTCAGGTGCGATGCGCTCCACTTTCGCTGTGCCAATAGCCAACGCTCCTGTCGGCGCAAGGGAGAGGCCGACTCTGTCCCACTGTGGGACGTATCCTCCGCCAGAACATGCGGGATTGGCTGCTCTTTCCGTGCTGGAAATATGTAAGCGAGTCTCTGGGTCTCTTGCGTGAGACTATGAAGTCCCTGTGTGAGCCTACGGGTCTCGGTTATGCGGAGAATACTGAATATTCCCAGAGGTCTCCCCAAACATGAACAATGCTCTAGCCACTGCTTAATGAGATATGCTCAAGTTGAACATGGCGAACTGGGAGGACAGTGACAGGCCAAAGAGAATCTGACTGCATCTTACACAGTAACGACTTGCATCTCAATCTCGTCTTGCCGCATGGGCTATACAGTACACGCGTACACTCATGCCTCTCACGGATCCATCACGCTCCACTCATCTCTTCCCAGACTCGTCGCTCATCTCAGGGTGATCACCCCATCCCACGTTCCCCCACGGAGTCTCTCACCTCCCGTCCGCCTTGACGCCGCCACCGCTGCCGCCGCTGTCGGGAGGGTAGAGCACGGTCTGGTTGTCATCCATGTCCACCACGCAGCGGGTGTTGAGGTCCCGCTCTGCCGGGGAGACGCGGGGGGGGGGCAGTGAGACGGGGGGGGGGGCAGTGAGGGGGGGGGCAGTGAGGGGGGGCAGTGAGGGGGGGGGCAGTGAGGGGGGTGGCAGTGAGACGGGGGGGGCAGTGGGACGGGGGGGGCAGTGAGGGGGGGGGGCAGTGAGATGGGGGGGCAGTAAAACAGGGGGGGGGGGCAGTGAGACGGGGGGGCAGTGGGACATGGAGTGAAACAGGAGAGACAGCCATGGAGTGAGACGGGGGAGGAGATCCGTGGGCAGGCCCCGGAGTGAGAAACGGAGCCGGGCATTGAGAGAGGAGAGAGACGCGGGGCGCTACGGGGCAGTGGCGGTGCGCTACGGGGCAGTGGCGGTGCAGAGGCGGGGAGCGCCAGTGATGGAGAACAGAGAGCCCGCCGGGGAGTGGTGGGCACGGGGGTGGGACGAGAGACATGGGAGTGAGACAAGGGGGTGGTGGGACGTGGAGAGAGAGAGACGGGGGAGTGAGGGGAGAGATTGGGAGAGATGCAGGAGGAGGGGGGAGATGTAGAGGAGTCGGGCGAGAGATGCAGGAGGAGGGAGCGGCGTGAGACGGCCACAGGGGATGGAGCGAGGCACGAGGGGGAGAAAGTTATGGAAGCGTTGGGGAAGAGAGAGGGGATAGCCGAGAGAGAGCCCCCCTAAGAGGGGTGTGAGGAGGAGGAGAGGGGGGGGGGCACTGACCTCTCTTGCTCATGGGCCGCACTCTGACGGCCACCGTCACCTTGGCGTCCGGCATCTTCCACGGCCCCAGAGGCGCGGCGGGGAAGACCCCGGGGCGAGGGGGGTAGAGACCAGGGGTATGAAAGGGGGTACACCCCCCGGGAGAGACGAGGGGAGGTGATTGCAGCTGGGGGGGGGGGTCCCTGGGAGTCGGAGGAGAGAGTCCTAGAAGCGGGGGGGGGGGGCAGGAGGCAGCCCCCCGGGAGAGACGCCCTCTCACTCCGCTCCTCTCCCGGCCGGAGCCGCCGGCACGGAGCGGAGGCCGCGTAGCGCCATGGCCCGGGGCGAGCGACGAGGAGGAGATGGAGCGAGTGGGATGATGATGATGACGAAGATGATGAAGAGCAGCGGAAGATGAGGATGGAGGATGGAGGGATGATGATGATGATGACGACGACGACGATGATGATGATGTGGATGTTGGGGTGTAGGAGGAGCAGGATGAGTGAAGCCCCGGGCCGCACGGAGCCGCGGCCGGGCCTGGCACCGGGGAGGGGCGGGGTGAGGGGGGTGAGGGGCGGGGCTGGGGGGAGTGGGGGTGAGGGGCGGGGCTGGGGTGAGGGGCGGGGTGAGGGGGATTTTTAGCTCCGGGGGGGTGGAGAGAGCGAAGGGAGAGAGTTTACACAGCGATAGGGGGGAGAGAGTTAGGGAAGAGTTTAGACTCTAGACCGTAAACTTTAGAGAGTGCGGGGGAAAGTTTTAGAGAGAGTTAAAGTGGAGAGAGAGAGAGAGAATAGAGCAAGTTAATTTAGACGTGACGTGTGTGTGTGTCGGCAGAGGGAGTGGCAAGAGAGTTTAGAGAAGGGAGCGATAGCTGGAGAGTGTAGGGCGTGTGTGGGGTGGTGTGTGGGGTGGTGTGGGATGGGGGGAGAAGCAGCGTGAGTGGGGAGCGCGAGAGAGAGAAGGCGGAGTGTGGGGAGAGTGAGAGAGAGAGAGAGTGAGCGAGAGAGTGAGCAAAGTTATTATAAAAAAAATTACGAAATAATGAACGAAGCAAAGTGTCGACTACACCGAGCATCTTCTTGTTTCCACTGATCGTAAAAAATAAGGTAGAGAACTCGGGGAATGAGAGAGACCCCCACCTCCCACTAAAGTTAGGAGAGAACTCGGGGAGAGCGTCAATACAGCGGGGAGTGGCGGGGCAGTGACAGTGACTGCACACAGCACCTCGACTGCGCCTCCACGTCGACTGTGGTCCCGCGGCAGCAGTCCACGCCTCCATCAACCCACACACACACAGACACACACACACACAGACACACACACAGACACACACACAGACACACACACAGACACACAGACACACACAGGCACACAGACACACACAGACACACACACAGACACACAGACACACACACAGACACACAGACACACACAGACACACAGACACGCAGACACACACAGACACACACACAGACACACACAGACACACACAGACACACAGACACACACACAGACACACAGACACACACACAGACACACACAGACACACACACAGACACACACTCTGCCACCCTCGTCACCCACACACACACAGACCCCGCCACGACCTACATAGCCGTGGGATGGATGTGGCGTGGTGGTGGGGGGTGGGTGACGAGGGGGGGAAGCCCCCCACCACCACCACCCTCGTCACCCCCCCCCCCCGCCAATGTTGAGTGACAAATGACGGGCCGTATACGTGTGTACACGTATACACGTGGTTTGGGTGAGGCTAACACGCGTCCCGGTTTGCGCCGGGACGCTCCCAGTGCCCCCGCCCCCCTCCACCACCCCCCTTGAAGATTCTGTGACTCGAGGATGATTTTTGCCCGCGGTTTCAATGCCCTGGCGTGGTGAGGGTGGAGTCGCCTGCTTATAGCGTTTGGCGAGGCCAGTGTCAGCAGACCCCAGGCAATATCTCCTCCTACTCCTTCCCATATATGTCCCTTCGCACATGTGAAGGAAATAAAATAATATTCTTTCTTCACGCATCCCATCAGCCACCACGGCCTTCTGGGAGTGTGCAATATTCAGCGGCTTTATGGTTCAACACAAGTAAAAGAAGACCAAAAAAGAAACATGTGGACAAGTTTCGACTGTCTGTGTTTCATCAGCAGGGCCAGGCTTGCTGGAATCCCGATGCTGGTGAACTGACCGATGCTATGAGCAGGAGTGGTGAAACACTGCCTCGTGTACCAGGGGGACCGAGGCGCTCCGTGGTTCAAGGATGTGGCACCACGACGGGGAACGAACCGCAGGGGGATGAGACTCTGCGGGGCTCGTGGTGCTGGATTTGAGCACCAACAGCGCCCCTGAGTGGACCCGTGTGTGTGTGTGGCGTGGTGAGCGCGATGTGCGGGCAGACACCACGATGCTCTCGTCGTGTTAGGGGCAGTTAAGGGCATTTACGGCAGTTTGAAGGACAGATAAAGGGGGTTGAAGGGCAGTTAAAGAGGCAGTTAAAGTCTGGAGAAGAATAGAGAGCGGGTGGGTGGGGGGAGTTCTCCAAAAAGTTGTATAATAATAGTATAGTGAGTGTCAGTGAAAGTAGACACGCTACCGATTAAATTTCGATTTAAAGCTTTCGTGACTGCAGGGATTCATCTTCTTGGTTCTTTCGGTAAAGTCACGTAGAAGGGAAATAATAAAATAATAAAAATAAAACATAATAAAATACATTTGGATTTTAGTATGTTTTCTTTTATTATTTCCCTAATAATAAAAATTAAACATAATAAAATACAATTGTATTTTATTATGTTTAATTTCATTATGTCCCTTCTACGTGACTTTACCGAAAGAACCAAGAAAACGCTACCGATTGTCCCAAGTGTGGAACAGTATATTGTACAATTGTATTCAATCGTTTTTGACCAATTTGGATTAAAAATTTGAAAACATTGTCGGGAGTCTTTTACTGTTTATATGTCCACTGGAGTACACATTAGGCGACGTTAGACAATGACGGGTTTCGATATTCAGTGCCTCACAGCAGCCAGGCTTCCTTGAATCTCGATTCTGGTCAATTGCCAGACGCTATAAGCAAGGACTGGGGGGGTAGGTGGGGGGGGGAAAGTTCAGATTGTAATCGAAATATTGGGGAGCGATTGGGGTACGAGTAAAACATGGGGTGGTTGAGTTTCCTGATGTGTGCTGCGGGGGTTGCAAGTGCAGCAGGAATGAAAATGTGCTGCTGCGGTTCACGTGCGCGCTGTCGGGCAGGGCGTGATTTCTCACTCAATATATTTCCCTCGGATGCCGCTGGTTGAACCAGGAGGTGACATCGCAGCAGTCTTCGCACTGGACGTGGTGGGCTCGTCGCAGATGCTAAAGTTTGAATTCCAAGGGGCTGAAAGAAAGCGCTGTGGATTTCGTGCAGACACGGGGGCTTTCGCGGACTCGACACGGACGTTGGCAGTGATGGCTCAAGACAACATCACCCCCCAGCCGCGGTGATCATCAGCGCTACACTGCAACATTTACGTACGGTAAGGCTGACGTTTCTGGCAATCGCCCTTGTTCAGAGCGGTGAAAGAAAAGCCAAATCTTTTCAGCCGCTACGCAGGTTGCTGTTGCCCTCTGCTGGCCACAGCGTGTAACTCACACGAGTACACACCGCACCGCTCACACGTGTACACACCACAACACTCACACGTGTACACACCGCAACACTCAACCGTGTACACACCACAACACTCACACGTGTACACACCACAACACTCACACGTGTACACACAACAACACTCACACGTGTAAACACCGCACCGCTCACACGTGTACACACCACAACACTCACACGTGTACACACCACAACACTCACACGTGTACACACCACAACACTCACACGTGTACACACCACAGCACTCACACGTGTACACACAGCACCCACACGTGTACACACCACAACACTCACACGTGTACACACCACAACACTCACACGTGTACACATCACAACACTCACACGTGTACACACCACAACACTCACACGTGTACACACCACAACACTCACACGTGTACACACAACACTCACACGTGTACACACCACAACACTCACACGTGTACACACAACACTACTCACACGTGTACACACCACGCCGTGTTCACATTTGACTACCAGACATCCCCGCAACGTTTTTGACAGCACTGCTGTGTTTTTTGAGATCCTCCCTGCAACCCGGTGGGGTAGATGGTGATCGTGCTATGGCAGGACCTCTCGAGATACCCCAATGGGGCACGCACAGCAAGCTCAGCACTGGGCCATTGGCTGGGAATTGCGGAGATTTGATCAATCTTGACTTAAAGCTTTCGTGACTGCAGGAATTCATATTCAAAGAATAGATTTGATATAATTGTACTCCATTGGTTCTATTTGAGTTAAAGGTTGGTCAAGTAAGGGTTGTCAGCACCACGCATGGCTTCATTACCAATCCTCTATCGCTGCTTACCATGGTTATTGTTACAGCCAACTTCACTCATTGATTCCTACAGTCGCTAGTACTCCCCTTCTCAATGGTACTAACCCTGACCCAGGCACGGCTACCAGCCATCTAATGGTACTAACCCTGACCCAGTCACTCGTACCAGCCATCTCATGACACTAACCCTATCTCAGTCACCAGTAACATTAATCCCATAACATGAACGCGACCCATAGCCGCACCCTCTGGCACATAGACAGCCTCCAGTTTCAATTCTGTTCGTTCCATTTCCCCCGCGTGCATGTTCCACATTGGTGGGTTTCAACCGAGAACACCCCACGGTGTTGAGAGTGGAAGTCGTGTACAAGGAGTGTGTGTGTTTGCAAGAAGCTGTGACTGCGCCATTTGAGTACGGAACGCCGTGAGTGAGTTGTGATTTTGTGGCGCAGTGCGTTGCTCTGTTAATGCCCGAGTGGGTTGAATGGATTGTGTGTGTGAGTGTGAAGCTGGGGGTTACACAAGGCGTCCATCCATAACAGAGTGTTTTTGGGTGAGATCGCGTAAATATGTGTCGTTTAACCCGCCACCACCCGACACAGCCAATTAGTAAGGGTTTATTACGTAAACAAAGCGTGGCCAATTAGTTACTACTTCAGCACACCGCTGTGTCGGAGGATAAACCCACTACAACATTTACAATTCGTGTACCGTGACAACAACAACCACAACCAGCAGCAGCAGCATCAGGCGACAGCCAGAGAGTCGTGGAGGGACCCTCCCCCTGGACGGGGTAAATGTGATGTCATCACTTGTGGAGCGGGGGGGGGTCTTAATGTATGAATATACATTACAATGGATCTCTGTGATTGGTTGGGTTATTCACAGTTAATCAACATACATATGTACATTATCCATAAGAGGTTTTTTGGGTTAGATCGCGTAAATACACAACCGTATGTTGATTATGGGTGATTATAGATGATATTGGTCGCGAAAGCCGACGTGTTAATTTGTGCATTATGTATGTACCTTACGAATGTCGATTATGCGTGTACATTGTGTATGCACATCTTGCCGTTTGTGTCCAAAAATTGCTAAAGCTGTCATTGGCTGCTCACAGTTAATCACCGTCGACCTGTATAAGAATGCAATTAAACTTTGTACCTTTACTTGATAATACGCTTCCAAGCAACACACGAAGCCTGTGGCTATCAAACCGGCTCGAATTATTTGCTATTTCTCTCAATGTCAATAGATTATCTAATTAATCTTGGCCAGCAGTAACCAGCTTTGCACAAAACCTCAACATTATTAAAATCAATTGCGTGTCCTTGTTGGCACACGTAGTCATGCATATGCATGGCTTCTATTGATCGTTCCAAAATAAGTTGGTGGTACGGTCATCATTTATTTAGAGAACATGTGCTCGCTAAGCAAAAGGGTGCCGTGGTGACGAGATGTTGACGCCCTCGCCCGATGCGCAGGAGGTCGTAGGTTAGATCACGACCCTGACGCCGGTATATTTGGAGTTTGCGGTGTCTCTCTCTCCCCTTGGTCGCGTGGATTTTTCTCCGGGACCTCGGGGTTTTCCCCTCCACGTTTAGAATCAACATCACGCGTTCAGAGTATTTGACCGCTGCTATAAATGTCCACGTGATGATGATAAGCCACTTCGTTGAGCTGTCATTTGTGGCCAGGTCGCTTCTGAAAAAAGGGGCTATGACGCTCAGTGGGCCTTACCTGGTAAAATATAAATAGTATAGTTAATAGTTTTAGATTGTAGCTATTTAGGAATAGTGAGCTAGGGTAGAACACCGTGTAAAGGTGGTCAATAATAGTGATGCCCAGGGAGGGGATCTCATCCGACAGAATGACCAGCAAGGAGATGATATCACACGTGCAGGTGCCTTTCAATGGGGTTCCCTGCATCGCAGGAGCGTGAGAAGAGACGCCAGTAGCTCGGGGAAGACCTTCATCCAGCGGCGGAGTTACCGTGGCCGATGATGAATGACGACGGCGTTCCAAGCCGATGTTAAGACGGCACCACGAGATGAGGTCACGTGTAACGAGGTTGTCAGACTCGCAGCACGCGATGTGTGACATCGTGGCCACGAAGACTTTGTGTTGTTGTTATCATGCGCTGGTTTTTATGAGAAATGCAGCGCTGAACTTGGGCCCATCCATTAATAGATCTGCCCGTTTGTCTCTAGGGTGCAAACCCATTACAGCAACACAACTCTAAAGTAATACAATTTAATTTAACCTGAATACATGAGTATTTAGGTTAAAGCGACCCCACCACCACCCACAAACTACAGACAGATGGGCGGACAGAGGGGCAAGAGCTAATGCATCATTAACAACGCTTTAATCCTTCGTTGGACAGCGGTAATCGGAATCAATAATGATGGGGCCATTAGGGTGGCAATCCGAGGGTCGTTTCACTCGGGAGTGTTGCCAACAGACTTTGGACGGGCAGCTTTATCTTGTAGATGTGTCCGTTGGCAACGTGGGATGATACGAAGGTACAGAAGGTTGAGAATGAGAGACATCACAACGTTTTAGGGTTTTTTTTGTTCAAAGGCGGTGGTTTGCAGAGTTGAAAATGTGATTATAGGAAAACAGTGTCGGATTATCCTAGTAGCAAAAGTAGCTACTACATATGCTACGGGCCCCGCACTTTCAAGGGCCCCGCGCTAAATGCTTTCAAGCGATCAATTCCGGTTCGATGATTCTGCACTGCTCTATTACTATAGTACTGTACCGCCTTCAACTTTTATGAACGACTGGGTGTTTAAGGTGAGCGATTTGTCGTATTATCTGGCTGTATAGCAAATTAAAAAATACAATTACTTTACTATGCAAGTTGACAATTAGTGCTTTAATATTTGTTTTGTTTCAAATGTAGGGCCCCTTTATAACTACAAATGCTACAGGCCCCGCACTAGCTTAATCCGGCATTGGTGCCAAGACTGAGAGTTGCAGTATTGAGATTGTTCTTTGTTAATTGTGGAATAGGAAATAGCGCATGGGGAGAGAATTGGTATTTAATTTTGGCATTGTACACATTTTTTAAATCTAGATTCGAAACTCATATCCCTAGCACTGCTTTTTGTGTTTAGTTTTGTTGAATTCGCCGAGTTTGGCGACACCGCCGCCACCGCCGGGAGAAACAAATCAGTCGCGGTCGCCGCGAGGCACGGCCAACATCGTGGCGACTGTTTATTTATTTATTTAAAAGCGCGATGTAAGGACAATTCCTCGTTCCCGCGGCGCGGACAGTAACACTGCAAACCCGTGGGGGGTGGGGGCAGGAGAGGGAAGCTGCCCCCCACTCCCGTCACGGTGGGGGGGGGGGCTGTAGCGACACACACAGACACACACACGCGTAGTAGGCGGTCGCGGCCAATATTAACCATGAAAACGTTTTGCTTGGGTGAGATCGCGTAAATATAAATGTCTCGTGAACCCACAACCACCACCACCCGACACGGACCAATGAGTAAGGTTTGATCATGTAAACAGAAGGTGCCAATTGGTTACTGCTTCACCACACCGCTCGTGTGTTGGAGAGTAAACACACGTTTGCAATTTACTCCCCAACACACAAGCGGTGTGCTCAAGTAGTAACTAATTGGCACCTTCTGTTTACGTGACAAACCTTGCCAATTGGCCGTGTCGGGTGGTGGGTTAACATGAACATTTACGGGATCTAACCCAAAAAAAACCTATTGGGTGGGTGGGGCGGGGGGATTACTGGGTGGGGCGGGGGGGGTTACTGGGTGGGGCGGGGGTTACTGGGTGGGTGGGGCGGGGTTAATGGGTGGGGTGGGGGTTACTGGGTGGGTGGGGTGGGGGGGTTAGTGGGTGGGGCGGGGGACGGTTAGTGGGTGGGTGGGGCGGGGGACGGTTAGTGGGTGCGGTGGCTTACTGAATAGGGTGGGGTGGGTGGGGCGGGGGGGTTACCGGGTGGGTGGGGGTTACTGGGTGGGGTGGGTGGGGTTACTGAGTGGGGGGGTGGGTGGGGCGGGGGGGGTTACTGGGCGGGTGGGTTACTGGGTGGGTGGCGTGGGTGGGGCGGGTGGGGGGTTACTGGGTGGGTGGGGCGGGTGGGGGTGTGTGTGGGGGGTGGGGGGCGTAGGAACGGGCGAGGTTGATGAAAGCAAATCGCGCACGGATGAGAAGAAGGGCGGCAGGAAGAGCTGGCCTTCTGGGGATCAGGACAGGGTTGAGGTTAGGAAGAGGGGGTCAGGTTTTAGGATCAGGGGGTTAGGAGAACGGGGAAATAGGATAGGCTTGGGGTGAAGGGTCAGGGTTAGAGTTAAGAGTTCAGGTTAGGAACGGGTTTTGGTTCAAGGGCATTTTAGAGTTTGAGACAGGGAAGTTAAGGTGTTGGGGTTAGGCATTAGAAATGGGGGATAGGATAGACTTGGGGGGTTTGGAATAGAAGGGTTAAGGGTTTGGGGTTAGGGTTGGGAATAGGCATAGGGTTACAGAGAGTTAGGGTTATGGGATAGGGGTTGTGGTTAGTGATAGCGTTGAGGCTACGGTTGGGGTTAAGAGATAGGGGAGTGTGTTGGGATTTCGTGAATGGTTCGGCGCGAGGGATAGGGGGTTTGGTGAGTAATACGCTTGTGGAAGTCGATGAGGTTGGAATGGTTGTGGTTACGTATGTGGTTGGGGTTCGGGGTTGGGTTATGGACTATCTTTCTGAGCAGCAGTATTTTGCACTACAGCGCCAGCTTCACTCGGCATTCTACAATCTATCCCGATTGAACCACGATTCAAACCCAGAATGAGTTTCGTCCGGTTCATACTGTCTCATATGATACGATGTGTTTGGTCAGAATTATTCCTTCATTGGCCTAAAGGAAACAATTGCATATCATTTTTATACGATGAATGATTCTCGCATACACTCTTCGACGCACGTCGCATGAGCATAATAATCGTTAATAATTCGATCAATAAAGTACCTACGTGTTTGGAGCTCTCTTTAGCGGAGGCCTTTCCGCCAGCACAGGCACGAGCAAAGTAATTGCAGGGCTGCAACTTGACCTTTTTTCGTTTTACTTACACATCCATCGACCACCCTGCGCACGCAACGTCATGAATCTAAAAACCGGGTGGATCTGAATCAAAACAACCGGAAACCATCGACCCCAGGGGGCACGGGAATGAGGTGGGAACCTCAACAAAACCGCCATCGAGGTTCCGCAAACGCAACGCGTTGGCGCGTCTCTCTCTCTCTCGCTCTCCTCCGAAGCAACGCAACAAAGTGTCGTCCTGAATCAGGACAGGGAGGGCCGGCGCCGGTGGCCCCGAGCGCGTGCGATGTGCCCGGGCCACGGGGCGCCTCCCAAACTCCCGTTCCCCCCCCACAGTCGGGAGGGCCACAGCCGCGTGCTCTTGACGGACAAGCACGGCGCGTACACGAGCCACATAAATAATGGGTGGTGCCTGCTGGCAGGCAATCGGACCGGCTACCACCGCGGCAGAACTGAACCCCACCCCCCTTCTCTTGCTTGGTCACGGGCAGCCTCGACATTGCTCTGTGACCAGCAGTGTGGGTGGGGGGGGGGGACGTGCGGTAGAGCGGGTTTAGGATTCCAGGGTTAACGACAGAGTCTGGGATATACACTCTGGCCACCTCCTTCATGAATGACAGCTGCTCTCAATGGGTTCTGCTAGACAAGGTGCATAATACGAAGGCGCTGGTGGGGTCGGGGGCCAGAGAGGGCGAGGGTGGCGAGTGGTGTTGGCGAGCGGTAGATGGCGAGCGGCCGAGGGGCTCTCTTCGTCGCCGCACGCCGGTGCTGCGCCTGCGGCGGTGGTGATCTTAGCGGCTCGGCGGCAGCGGTGGCTACGAGGACGCCAGCGAGTGGGCACAGCCGTTGAGCAGGCCGCACGGAGGGTGGGTCCCGAGCGCGTCGTCAACGTGCCCGACCATCATACCGCAGTCGCTCTGCAATGACAGTGGTGGTCGGGCAGACGACTCGGTACAGAGAGCCGTGGCACACGAAGACAAAGACCACCACCCCCCCCCCCAACCGTCGCGTAGCCTTTAAACAACATTTATATAACACAACGGACTGCAGCGTTCATTTACTTGTGCTATTGATTGCAGTGTTCTACCTGGATAATCCTTCGAGATGGAAGGTTTCGTTTGCAAGGGTTCCCTCGGTGTCAACTAACGTTAGCAAACAATTACAAAGATCCCCCGTGTAGCCTTTAACAGACTTTGGGCAAGTGCTGTTAGCGAGCGCCTATGAAGGCCGGCAGGACACACGAGGGCGTGGTTGGCCAGCACCACTCCCGGCCGCCTTTGTCCCCCTGGTTGCGAAGTTAATATACCTCACCCGGTACTCATTTGAGGCTGAGACGACCTAGGGGAGGCACAGTACCGATTCAGATAATTGGCACTGGTGTTGGCCATTATCGAACTTGGGTCGCCGGATTCGTAGCGGCGTGCGTTAACCGCTGCACGACTGCTCCCCATAACAAAGACAGACTCAAAACTCACTCAAGCACCAGCTCACCTCACTGATGAGGCCAAACTGCACCAGTTCAGCCACCAGCATTTGTGAGCTGTCTCCTGTGAGCACACACAAAGATCCAACATGTAGCCTTTCACACATTGTTGGAGCATTTGCTGTAGCGAGAATCAATGAAGGCCGGCACGGTGCACGAGAGGGAGGTGTGGTCAACACCATGACTGTCCCCCTATGTCTCCCCAGTGCTGATATTTACACACCGCACCAGGTAATCATTTGATGCTAAATTTGACTGAGAGGATGCCCAGGGCTGGTTCAGATGTCACTCATGTTAGCTGTGGTCGGGTCCAAAGTGCAGCGTGCCAACCACACCACCATCACTCTCCACACACACACACATGCTAACCACTAAACCACACACACATTAACCACTACGACACACACACATGCGCAAACACACGAGCGCGAGCACACATACAGTGCGACAGTGTTACGGAAGCTGCAGCAGCAGTAGTTACTTTGCAACTTAAGTTGTGAAAGAGCATCTGCCTGCCCGTTTACGCACACATACACGTGCACGCACACACACACGTGCACGGCGCAAGCACGGCACAAGCACATACGCACGCACCTGGCTGGATCTCACAGCTGAGCTGCCGGTTGAGCTTGTCATCCAGCTTCAGGAAGAGCAAGAGCTGTGGGGGGAGGGCAGGACGAGCACTTTTAGGTAACGAACCGATTTCCGCGCGTCCGCAGCGCCCTGGTCACCGGCTCGGCACCACCACTGCTGCCATCGTCACTGTGGTTGGCGGACTACGAGGCGGGCACGGGTAACGCGCTGCCCCACACGGCACGAGGCATGATCCTCCCCCATTATTTATCACACCTGGCCCGCGCGGGTGAACGACCTTCAAGACGCACACTGTAGGCAAACATCATCATTATTACCACTGCCCTTTCAGGGGGGGATAGACAAAGCTGGCAGTGTTAGCCAGCACACTGGCACAGTCTGCCGGGTGGATGTGCAACATTAACAATTCAACGGTTCTTTGCAAATCAATCGCAGAATTGAAGGCATGCAGTGTCGAAGATTAAGGGTTCGTTTGGCCATACTTCGCCACGCTGGTAAGTACAGGTTGGTAAAGGGGGGGTGGGGGGCAGATGTGTGGGGGGGGGGGGTACTCAGGACTGGTTGAGATACGACTCACCCCTGGTGGTAGCCGTGGCCGGTAATCCAACACAGGTGGGCTGGGTTTATAGCACAGTGTGCTAACCTACAACACCTGCTATTCTCATGCAGTCTCCCCTAACAAGTGGTTAGCCAGGTTCAAGAAAATACTGCTTAGCTTTCAAGCTCGGGCCATTTATCGTCGTGATTTGGGGGGGATTGGACCCCGCGCACTCACATGTCGTCGACTCCCGTCCTCGCACACCTCCACGTTGCACTGCACGTGGACCACCTGCAGAAGTGACAGATCATCAGCTCGCGTGCAGCGACCACACGCAGGCCCTGCTGCGGCCAGGCCAAGGACCCCGGATGCCAGATCCCCTGCCTTGGCCACCGGTGCAGTTGAATGGCCTGCACACTCGATAGCTACGCCACTGCCCTCAGAATGCTGCTGCTGCAGGCCGTGTGTGTTGAGTGTGTATTGAGTGTGTGTTGTGTGTGGGTTTTGTGTATGTGTTGTGTTGTGTGTGTTGAGTGTGTAGTGTGTGTGTGTGTTACGTGTGTGTGTTACGTATGTGTGTTGAGTGTGTGTTGTGTGTGCGTTACGTGTGTGTGTGTTTAGCGAGTTTGTTGAATGTGTGTGTTGAGTGTGTGTGTTATGTGTGTATGTTACGTGTGTGTGTGTGTGTTGAGTGCGTGATGAGCATGTGTGTTGATTGTGTGTGTGTTGTGTGTGTGTTACGTGTGTGTGTGTTACATGTGTGTGTTACGTGTGTGTGTGTGTTACATGTTGAGTATGTGTTGTGTGTTGAGTGTGTTGTGTTGTAATTGTGAGTGTGTGTGTGTTCTGTGTTAATTGTGAGTGTGTGTTGAGTGTGTTGTGTGTTAATTGTGAGTGTGTGTGTTGAGCGTGTGTTGTGTGTTGTATGGTGCAGGCCCCTACCCTGCGTGTCTCCTGCTCTATGGGCTCGGGCGTGGGGCTGCGCTCGGACTCGGGGGCTGCGGGCGACTGGGCGCGGGCCGAGTGGTGCGGCTGCGGCAGCCCGAACGCTGTCAGCGGGTAGATCCCATTCCTGCTCGCGCGCACAAAGACAAAGATCCCCCGTATAGCCTTAATAGACCGTTGGGGCAAGTGCTGTTAGCAAGCACCTATGGCCAACACTACGTCCGGCCGCCTTTGTCTCTCCCAGTGGCGATGTTTACACATCGCACTAGGTACTCATTTGAGGCCGAGTCAACCTAGGGGAGGCCCAGGATGGTTTCAGATAATTGTCAGTGGTGTTGGCCGTGAGTGGGAATCGAACTCGGGTCGCCGGGTTCGTAGTGCGGCACGCTAACCGCTACACCACCGCTCGCTACGCACACGGTGTAAACGTGTGCGATGAAGAACCATTTTTCGAAACGTTGCCCATTACATATTTTTCCCATAAAAGGCTACAGTGTTGTTATTAACGAATGTGTTGAGTTCTATGTTAATTGTGCTTGTGCACCACTGCCAAACCAGCAGCACCAGATATATAATTGGTGCGATTAAATGTGCTCGTGGGTGCTGCAGATGCAGAAAATGCCAGCATTGTCTTGCTATTCCCACCAATTAGTTTTGGCAGCGGACTGGAACGCCATGGAACGATATCTCCCCCCACGTCAGGAATTGTGACTCTGTCAGCGCTTTTAAATACAATTTTAAAAAGCTATTTTTATTCATGTCTTTTCCTGCAGTTCGATCCCATTGTACCAACACTGTAATTTTATAATTGGCTTCTAACGTAGTTCTTCATTTGATCTATATTGCAAGTGTAGTTATTATTGTATTACATCTGGAATATATTCACTTAGTAGAGGATAGATTTTGGCATTTTGTAATTTTATTCAGGCCATCCCTTCGCCTCATTGCCCCATGTAATCACGAGTTGACTGTACAGGATACACGCACTCCAAACGCTCGCGTCTACACACGAATCGGCGAGACACGTACTTGACGTCTTCGAGAAACTTGTCGAGTTCCAGGGACGAAAGCTGAGAAAACCTGGGAAGGAAAACGAAGGAAGTGAAAGAGGTTCCGCTTGATCACACATCGCGAGCCTTCTCTTTAGGCCTGATAAAACCACACGCAGGCACCACACACACACACGGAGAGCGCACACCTTCTTGGGGAAGCAAAAATAGTTTACATGCAGTGCTCTTCAAATTCTCAGCCACCTCTGCCGTTATTTGCTGATTTTTTGTTTTTATTGGCCACCCTCCAATCTCAATCTACTCCTCTCCACCCACTCTTCTACCTCTCACCTCACTATTCCCCACCAGGCACTTTGCCTACCTCACACCTCTCATCTTACTCCACTCCACTCCCTCCACACTCTCTCCTACCTCTCAACTCACTCTACTCCCCTCCCTCCACACTCTCTCCTACCTCTCAACTCACTCCACTGCCCTCCATGCGCTCTCCACTCCGGCAACTAAAGTTTTCCGTCAATGTTTCCAGTGAACCTTCGCTCAGTTGTAAGTCGTTTATTCTCTTCTGCTGTCCCCAGAATCTGGAACTTCCTTCCCCCAGCCACCCGTGCTGTCTACGACTCCCCCCCCCCCAGTCCAGACTCCAAGACCTTCCTTTTGTTTCTTCTACCTATGATTTAGACTGCCTCTCTCCCGCTCCACGAAATAAACGTGCCCACCTTGTCCGTACGGCGTGCTGAACTGCAGTCGCATTCAGACGCGGCTACATCAATCCACGTCGAGCTGCAATTCGCTTGTCGTGTGCGTCCGACCGAGTTTGCCGTGTACGGCTGTGCGCAGCCTGCGCCGAGTGCTCGTGCTGCGTGGCACGGGTACCTCCACTGCACGCCCTCCCTCCCCAGGTGGGAGATCTCGGCGATGACTCCGTTGACATCAATCCTCTTGGTCATCTCCTCCACCGCGTTCTCCGCCAGGGTGTCTGCACGCAAACACAACTTTCTCCTGCAATGACGGTCGCCGCCAGATAACTTTTTTCAAAATTGTGACACGAAAAGAAAGCAACGTTCACGGAAGGGATGACTGTCGCGACAATTGGGGCGCTGATGCCGCCCAGCGGTCCCTCGTTGGCCACTTGTCCGCAGACTTTCACGGTTCAAATCTGACAGGCTGTCCTGGTTATTACTGCCTGGCAGACTCATGCCCGCTTGCAGGCTACGTGCCACGTGACCTTGTGCCGCACAGGGACAGCTGCAACAGGCGGTGCCCCTTTCAAAGCAGTACGAGATGTGACGCAGGTCGTTTGTTGCGTGCAAAGTGCTCGGAGACAGCCCGGCGTGAAGGAAGGCGGCTCGATTTAAAACAAATCGTTATTATTTATTAACTATGGTTGCCATGACATCGTGTTTCACGAAACGATATACATTTTCAATAACAATAGTAGCTATTGAGTATTGAGTAATAGCAGTAAATTTAGCTTTTGAGTAATGATAGCTAGTGGGTTGAACGGCTTGTCTGTTACTCAGTAGCTACTATTAGGCAACGATTCAAATCGCAATTAAAAAATGGTTATCAAAAAACATTAAAAAGATACTATTCTCCTCAGGCCCCATGGTGTCCAGTGCAGCATTCAACTCTTATCATTCACTCCGTCTCTCTCACCTCTCGAGGTGTGTGCTACGAAGGAGGGCTACTGCTTGAATCGTCGCCGATTACATACTCTTCCTTGTAAGGCCGCACACACAGTCAGTGGTCACGAGCAGGAACGGAACTCGGGTGGCCAGGTTGGTAGCGCAGTGCGCTATCCGTTGCGCTACTGTTCCCCGTGGACACCACAGCACACACACGCACAGCACACACACGACCAACACACACACACAGCACACACACACACACATGCGGGTGCTTACGCGCGTGTCCCAGGAAGCGGTGCGCGGCGAGCAGCTTGAGGGACGGCACCTCGAAGAGCGCCGGGTGGAAGAGCAGCTCCCGCGCCGTGGGCCGCCCCGCCGCCTCCGGGCACAGGCACCGCTGGATGAACTCCTGGCCAACGCGCAGAGGGCAATCGCCCACACAAAGATAAAGATCGCCCCTATAGCCTTAACGGGATTTTGGGGAGAGTGCTGTAAGCGAGTAGCACCCACGCAGACCGGCCCGAGTGGTGATGTTTACACACCGCAGCAGGTACTCATTTGAGACTGAGTCGATCTCGGGGCGGCCCAAGACCGGTTCAGATATTCGTCACCGGTGTTGGCCGTGAGCTGGAATTGAACGCGGGTTACCGGGTTCGTAGCGCAGCGCGCTCACCGCTGCGCCACCGTTCCCCACAGACGCACCCAAACGTGTACGCACGCTCATCACCTGGGTGCGGGAATCTGTTCTAGGCCGCCGATCAAGCGGGACCTGGCTGAAATGAATCTCTGGCGATGGTCGAGGACGAGAGATTGGGAGTTATGGGTAGTGCAAATGTTTTACACTGGTTTAGTGTGGGGAATCAGTCACTCATGGCAGGGAGGTGGGGGGCGGGGGGCAGGGGAGGGGTCAGGTGCGAGGTGACACTGCACATTTTTCGATGTTGGGAGTTTGAGGGAAAAAAGTAAAAACATCTTCTGCAGGGAGATGCTGTAGCCGAGGGGGTAGGGAACCAGACGGCTCCGCATGAAGAACATGGGGTTTGATTACCGGGGTCAATTTACAATGAGCTTTTGTTTAAGCTGATTAAAAAATAATGTACATATACATAATTAACGGGTGTGTTGCTATTTAGGATTCATTAACGTATTAAAAAAAACGGCCAAACTGATAATTAATGTGCTATGCAGAAGAAACATTGCCCAAAACTTCACCTATTTATTGTTTTCTTTTACGGCCACTGCATTATCCATAAACGTGTTGAGTTTTTTTCGTTGTTAATCAAAGGGAAGGTTGGCCCAAACCCTGAAGACACAAACCAGAGCTAAAAGGCAATATTTGAAAACATGCAAACTCATTTTGCACCGAGAGCCGCCCGTTGGCTTTCGGACTGCCAATTAAATATTACAAAAGGATGGACGCGTGTTGGGAAGCGTTATATAATCCCACCACGTGCACGCGTTATTTTCTTGAACCTGTTAATGCTCAAACGAAGTCAAACGGCTCCTCCGCCCCTGTCCGCCAACGCTATTTGCCACCCCCCATTGAGTTTTGGTGGAGAGATAAACGCTCTGTGCTTCCAACCCTCCCCGCAGGTCTGTCAGACTGAAGGGCAACGGGCCCTCTCGCACTGCCCTATCCTTGTGGCGGCCACGCACGGCTGGCGAGCGTGGCCGTGAGCGAGGTGCGCGATGGTACCCTCTGCAGGGGGTCCTCCAGGGAGCCGATGGCGGCCTGCACGGCCTCCTGCGAGACCACCGTGGAATCACCGTTGGGCTGGATCTCCAGCACGGCCATCTGGAGTGCACGCACGCACGCGTTAGACGCACGCACGCGGAGGGAAACGCGCGCACACACAGACACGCGCACACAGTTCTATCAAACTCACGGGGTGTCGTGGAAATGACGTGGGAAGAGCCCTTGAAACATATATATATTTATTTTTATTCAACCGTGTGCAAAGCAATGTCGCACTATCGTTAGCTGCGTATTCACGCTGCGCTGAAAAGTCACATGCAAGTGCTGCCCCAGTTGAGGCCCGCACTGTACAGTAACCAGTCATCGGTACAGTACTGCTCCCACCATATCTCGTGACCAAGCTGAACATTTTTACTTTTTGAAGGTATTTTTAAACAAAACATAATATTCTGTGCTGTGATAAAAGACACGTTAATAAGAAACTCAAAAATAGAATTATCCCGGGATTGAGGAAATGCTGTAAAATATGAGCGTACACGCACAGGTCCATTACATGTGTGTGTGTGTGTGAGCAGAAGTGGAGTAGTTGCTCTAAAAACCCAGCGGCCCGCGTTCAATTCCCTCTCACGACCAAAGACAGTGGCGAATATTGAACCGACCCCGGGCCTCGCCTAGGTCGACTCAGCCTTAAATATGAATACCTGGTGCGGGTGTGTAAACATCACCACTGGGGAGACAAAGGCGGCCGGCAATGGTGTTAGCGACCAAACCCCTCGTGTGCCGTTGCTGGCCTTCATAGGTGCTTGCTAACAGCACTTGCGCTATCAGTCTGTTAAAGGCTACAAGGGGGGGGGGGGGGATCTTGCGTTTGTCATTGTCTGAAGCGAGTAGAACTCACCTCCAAAGCGCACATGCCAAACGAGTAGATATCCACTGCTATAGTCATGCCGGCCAGGTCTGCAACAACAACAACAATGGCAGGCAACAGCGAGAAGTGAGATATCAGAATATTTATTGATACTCGAGGAATCCGATGAACTACAAAGCTTTTCACAGATGTCCAGTGGATAGCGAGGGTGCACAGGGCGATGAGTGGATGCGGGGCACTGAAGGAATGCACATGGGGGGGGGGGGGGCCTGGGGAGGTGCGGAGCTAAGGGTCTGAAGTGTTGAGGTCAGCAGCGAGTAGATACCTGCGTACTCTGGCGCCAGGAAGTGCAGATCCTTCTGCTCGGCGCGGAATGTCTTCACGTGGTCGTTTATGGCGCCGGGGGCGACTGCGGGGCACAAAAACCGCACAGCGCCCGCGTTGAGACGTCCAAGCCTAACCGCCGCACTCCACGCTTGCGTGTCCTCCACGTGCACACACAAGCACCTCCGATTAGCACGGATGGCTATGTTTGGCGCGAAAGAAATTCAACATATATACGCTGCCGCTTCGTCACGCCACTACTGGGTGAGAGCCTCTCCAAAAACCATGTGGGTCGGTGAAGGCGGCGAGCCCACACGTGGGAGCGTACGAGTACAGCACAACAATGGATTTTGTGCACTACCCTCTTCTGGTGGCGGGATGTTATCTCCCACACCTGGTATGCAGAAAGCTGTAGGTTCGATCCTGACACGTGTATATTTGGAGTTCGGATGATCTCCCTGTGGTCACAAAGCATTTATACGGGTCCTCCGGTTTTGCCGCCACGTTTAGAAACATGCGTTTAGATTATTTGGCTTCTATAAATTCTCACAGGTGATGATATAAGCCACTTCAATGAGCTATCGTGTGTGACCAGGTCGTCTCTGAAAAAGTGCAAATAGCTCGGCAAGCTTCACCTGGTGAATACAGTAGATACACAAAACTAGAGTTTAACAGTTTCTACTGAGCACCACGTAGCTCACAGCCTTGCAGTTGCTCATGACGCGTTTCATTCACAGTAGTGGCCTATCGAAACTATCCAGGCTCAAACCTGTTCGGCATGTAAAATGTTGAACGAGTTCAGGCCTAATCCGGGTGATTTTCTTGCAGGCTTTCACTCGTAAACGTATAAACCAATATAAAAAAACAGCTCCGACCCTGTAGCTCCACACCGAGGATTTGAACTCAATTAATGGAAAGAGATTTACAAATCAGGGTCAGACACTCTGTTAAAACACTCTAGTGACATCGCTGCTGTGATGTATTGACACGTATGGGGGAGTGACTTTATAGTTACACCAACATTCGGGTGCCATACTGTATGTATATAAAACTTCTTTCGCACCATACGTAGCCAACCGTGCTAATCGGAGCTGCGGAAAGGAACAATATGTGGTTGTGAAGTTAAAAGTCGATTCTTACAGTCGTGGTACTTTCAAAGAACCATGCATCTCGTAGCCAATTTTTTGCTGACACAACCAAATACCAAAGTGTGTTTCTAATTGCCAGTTCGGCTTCCGTCTTCTCTTCATTTGGTAGCATTCTCAGACGAGGCTCGGATCATAAACACACGGAACAGGAATCACTTCGAGAGAGAGAGCAGCCACCCACCCACACACACCACCACCACCACCACTCCAGCCCGCCTCACCGGAGCCAATCTTGATCAGCCCGTTGTGCTGCATGAAGATGGTTTCGCACGTGAGGTTCGCGTGGATGATGGGCGGCACAAACGAGTGCAAGTACCTGGATGGGCCAGTGCGTACAGTCATACACCACTCGGACACCTAAGCTTAAATGAACCTCTGGAGCAAATACATTTTTTTTTTGTCCTTAATTCTTGATTCGTCCTTTCCGCGCGGTTTCTTGCCGATTGCGCATGCTATCGGGTGTCCACGTCATCGGAAGCAGAATCACTTGGGATTTCTCAAGAGCCCACAAGATCCTTCGTCTTAGAGAATGGCCCATGGAAGTGGCTATCACAGAGTTACCTCCGATATCCCTTCAAGTGAGCTCTACGCCATACAGTAGGGGGCTGCACATTCCCAACCGCCGGGTAACCGAGAGTAGTTTGTTGCAAACAATTAAATTTATATATTTTTTTCTATTCTCGAAACTGGAATTTGGCCAAAGTGTTGAACCTGATTTAACGTGATCGTTTTTTGTTCTCTGCCGTCATTGGTGACAGCGCTGAGCCCAGCAACTCATGAGACTCGAGTACCCGGTTTAATCGTGGGCAGTTGCTCGAATTAAAACAACCCGTGACCTCGGCAGCGTCGCCTGAACACTTTTGACCTCTGGGCCACTCTCGACCACCACTCTGTGGCGGGTTTAGGAGCGCAAGTGAAACATTTGGTGGTAAACGTGAATGAAAGCGGCAAAAATTTGTAAACGTGTCGCTACCCGAGAGCGGAGAGGATCTGCGTGCACCAGCGCTTCCAGGCCTGAACACACACGGGGGGGGGAGGGAGGTGGGGGAGGTGGCGTGCACACAAAGGGGGCAAGGGCACGCAAGCAAGTGGCCCGGTTAGAGCGACACAGCCCGGCAGCCTCGCTGCAAAAGCACTCGCCGTGCTCTCCCACTCCGCTTGCGTCTGACAGCGTTCAACTCTCACATAAACGAAAGACAAACACCCCCCGTGTCGCCTTTAACAGATTGTTCGGGCAAGTGCTGTTTGCGAGCACCTTCGAAGGCCGGCACGGCGCACAAGGGGGAGGTCTGGCTAGGACCACGCCCGGCCGCCTTTATCTCCTGTGTGGCGATATTTAGACACCGCATCAGGTCCTAATTTAAGGCTGAGTCGACTTAAGCGAGGCCCAGGACCGGTTCAGATAAAACCACCCATCTCACACACACAAATATATACCGCTTACTTCTCCAACTGTATGCACTTCTAAAAAACAGCACACACTTCACTCCCAAATGCCGATCACCACTACACACTCCACTCACCTCTGAAAGATGCTACCCACCCTTCACCATTTATCTCACACACTTTTCACACTGCGTATCTCTCACACTGCTCACTTATAACACACACACACAGTACTCACCCCAGACATCGTTCACGCAACTGCACAACGCTCACCCCGCACTGCTCACTTCTCTCACCACCTGCTTCCCACACACTACTAACCTCACAACAGCCACCCCTCTCACACACACACACACACACACCCTCTCACACCCCTCTCACACACACACCTCTCACACACACACACACACCCCTCTCACACACACACCTCTCACACACACACCCCTCTCACACACCCCTCTCTCACACACACACCTCTCACACACACACCTCTCACACACACACCTCTCACACACCTCACACACCTCTCACACACACCCCTGTCTCACACATACACCCCTCTCTCACACACACACCCCTCTCTCACACACACACCCCTCTCTCACACACACACCCCTCTCTCACACACCCCTCTCTCACACACACCCCTCACACACCTCTCTCACACACACACACACAAACCTCTCTCTCACACACACACACAGCCCACCTTCTCGTTCATGGTCTTGTGGTTCTTCTTGGTTTTCTTGAGGAACTGCTTGAGGCTGCCCGAGGACATGTACTCAGTGATGAAGATCACCTGTCAGGGAGAACACCGTCACGTCAGGGAGTGTGCTGCGAGGAGCCTCGTGACCGCTCACCTCCGTGTGCCGTGCATCCTGCCAAGCGTCGACAACCACCGGACCTGGGGCCAATTACACGTGGAAATGTGTCGTCCATAAACACTCTCAATCATCCACGCGGCTAAATCGGCTCGAGCCTCCCGTAAGTCGAGCGACTTCCATCTTCACGAAGTGATCCAGGAAGTCAGAATGAAGACGTGTTGTTTGCATTAGAACTGTGCTCATGTGAGGGCTGCTTAAAATCCAGCTTCCGCTGTACAGTTGATCCCGGGTCTGTCCACAACACTTGCTCACAACGGTGCCGTGTCATGGGCTATACGCACCCGTGCTTTGCTCTCCCTGATGTCTGCCCAGTAGTTGTGGAACTTGACGATGTTGGCGTGCTCCAGATGGATGAGGTTATTAAACACCGTCTTGATCTTCTCCTGTGGAGGAGATGGAGTAAGGGTTAGGGGTGTGTTTGTGTGTCTTTGGGTCGGAGGGGTAATCAGTACTTTCATGGTTAGCGCATTGAGCTACGAACCCAGCGACCCGAGTGCTTGCTCGCAACCAATATCGATGACGAACATCTTAACAGGTCCCTGGCCTCCTTCCCCAGGTCGACTCAGCCGTAAATGAGCGTCCGGTGAGGTGTGTAAACATCAGCTAGAGGAGACAAAGGCGGGCTTGGGGCGTGGTGCTGGTCACCCACCTCCTCGTGTGCCATGCCGGCCTTCATAAGTGCTATTCACTAACAACCTCTTGCCCCCCAACAGTCTGTCAAAGCTACGTGGGGCTTCTTTGCCATTGCTGTGCAAACTCAACTCAGACTCGCATCACGTCCGTGTTCGTGGACTTCGTCCACACCCTCCAGCAGAGCCGTCCCTAGGGTACAGCGAATCGGGGGCGAACGCCCCGGGCCCCGCACTTTGGGGGGGCCCCCGCGTTTCGACGTCACGGAAATCAGATGGAATTCTCCCGGTTTAGTTTGAAGGCACGGTGGGGGTGGGTGCAGAGCCCCGGGCTCTGCACCCACCCCCACCTATGGACGGCCCTTCCAACCAGGGCTCGTGGCTTCACAGCTTTGCCACAGGAATCAGCTGCCAGAGGGCAGGCAGGGGTAGCAGGGACCGACAGCGTGGGCGACGCTAACGGTCAAGGCTTACTCTCTCACCGATTTATTTGTTTCAGGTCGTTGGTTTCAGTTTTCTTTCATTTCATATCAGTTTCAGTTATTTGGTATAGCCCTGTGAGCCATTCGGCTCTTGAATCGGGTGCAACCGCAACAAACAAAAGACAAAAACATGCACAAGAAAACATCTAAAAGTGACTATGTGACTATGTGCAAACAGAAAATCCAGGAAAAAAACAGCAAAATATTCCAGCTGTTAAACTGAAGTAGAAGGCACGTGCTGCCTATGAGCCCCACAGCCTGAGCGCGAAATGTACTGGATGTGGTGTGCCGGGTGAAATAAATATAATCCGGGTCGCCAGCCCAGGCCGACAGATAAACGCTGACTATTTGAGTCCGGCTGACAGCCACGATTCTTATCCAGGGCCGCGACAGAAAAAGAGTGGCAAGAGTGGAGATTTAAACTCCCGAAGAATCCCGCCGCAGTAGGGAATGGAGATCTGCATGTCTGCCCTGTGGGCTGTGTCTAAGTGAGTGAATTACTTAAGCGTATGTTTGAGTGAGTGAGTGGCTTGTGACTGGAAGAGTGAGTTGTGACTGGGTGGGTGACTTGTGACTGGGTGAGTGACTTGTGTCTGGGTGAGTGGGCGTGTGTGGGTGAGTGAGGTTCCAGTGCCCTGGGTCTGCTGGGTGAGTGATCACCCCCCTCACGACCCCCCTCACCACCCCCTCACCAGACCCCCACCACCCCCCTCACCACCCCCTCACTCACCTCCTGCGCCTTGTAGTTGCGTCTCTCGGAGAACTGCACCTCGTTCCAGACGACTTCAACTCCCTCCTCCGTGTCCATGCCCAGGTAGGCGCTGTCGATACCGGGCACATTGCGCTGGCTCACCTGGTGAGGGAGGTCAGTGAGAGAGGTGAGTGAGAGAGGTGAGAGAGTGAGTGAGGGAAGTGAGTGAGAGAGGTGAGTGAGAGAGGTGAGTGAGAGAGGTGAGTGAGAGAGGTGAGTAAGAGAGGTGAGTGAGAGTGGTAAGGGAGGAAGGTGAGTGAGGTGAGTGAGAGAGGTGAGTGAGGTGAGTGAGGTGAGTGAGGGAGGTGAGTGAGAGGTGAGTGAGAGAGGTGAGTGAGAGAGGTGAGTGAGAGAGGTGAGTGTGAGGGAGAGAAGTGAGTGAGGAAGGGAGGTGAGTGAGTGAGGTGAGGGAGGGAGGTGAGTGAGGTGAGTGAGAGAGGTGAGAGAGGTGAGGGAGGGAGGGGTGAGGGAGGGAGGTGAGAGAGGTGAGTGAGGTGAGTGAGTGAGTGAGGTGAGTGAGGGAGGTGAGTGAGGGAGGTGAGTGAGAGAGGTGAGTGAGGGAGGTGAGTGTTGGGGAGTGAGGTGAGTGAGGGAGGTGAGTGAGGGAGGTGAGTGAGAGAGGTGAGTGAGGGAGGTGAGTGTTGGGGGGTGAGGTGAGTGAGGGAGGTGAGTGAGGGAGGTGAGTGAGAGAGGTGAGTGAGGGAGGTGAGTGTTGGGGGGTGAGGTGAGTGAGGGAGGTGAGTGAGGGAGGTGAGTGAGGTGAGTGAGGGAGGTGAGTGAGGTGAGTGAGGGAGGTGAGTGAGGTGAATAAGAGAGGTGAGTGAGAGAGGTGAGTGAGATGAGTGAGTGAGGTGAGTGGGGGGGGTGAGAGACAGCGGCGAGCGGCGTCACTGATCAAGCGACCTCCGTCTCTAGAGCCCCCCCCCCCGCCTGTCCCGGGTCCCGAGCCCACCCCAAACCGCCCACCTCCTCGCGCCGCTTCTGCCAACGGCCGCACGGGCTCTCCTCGAGGATCTCGCTGTCGTCCTCGCTCTCCTCGTCCTCCTCCTCCGCCGCCTTCTCCTGCTTCTCCGTGTCCGCCGACATCGTCGCCTTCCTGCGCCTGGACCGACCGCCCGTGCGTCGTGGGGGCGGGCTGGTGCCGGCGTGACGTCAGCGCGTACGGGCGCGTGCCGATGTGACGTCAGCGCGCACGGGCGGGTGCCGACGTGACGTCAGCGCGCACGGGCGATCTGCCGCACGTCAAGGCGCTCGGGGTGGGGACGTCATCGCGTAGGGCGGGTGCGGCGACGCGATGACGTCGGCGCGCAGTCCGGAGTATTGGACGCCGTCCACGCAACGGCGTGACGTCACTGCGCAGGGGCGTTGCGGCGACGCGATGACGTTGGCGCGCAGGGCGGATTCCTACGTCGAGGGGCACGGATGTGGACGTCATCGCGTAGGGCGGTGCGGCGACGCGATGACATCGTCACGCAGGTCGTTACGCAGAACGCGGTGACGTCAGGCGCACAACGCGACGACGTCACCGCGCAGAGGGTGTGACGTCACGACGCAGGGCGTTGCGACGAGGCGATGACGTCTGTGCGCAGGTCGGATTCCTACGTCGAGGGGCACGGATGCGGACGTCATCGCGTAGGGCGGTGTGGCGACGTCAGGCGCACAATGCTACGACGTCACCGCGCAGCGACGCGGTGACGTCACGACGCAGGGCGTGACAGCAGTGCGTTGACGTCATTCGCGCGTTGTGACGTACCGCGGCAGCCACAGAGAATCGTGCTTTAAAAAAAACTAATCTTACGTAATGCACGGACGCGAAGATATGATGCATTTATGCAGGACGAAAATGGAACGTGCAGTATTATTATCATGTTTCATGACGTCATGTGATTAGCATAGGTTTTTGCGAACATGCTGGATATCTCTCCGATGTTTTTTCATGTTGTACCGAGTCAAGTTCGGCGCGATGCTCAGACGTTTCGCTCAACGTGCTGCTCATTTTTTTCTCAGAAATGAAACTTTTTTTTTCAGGAACGACAGGTGGGTACAACCCGAAACCACATTGGACAACTATAGATAATAGTAGTACCACTTTGAAACTGAACCAACCCTTCAATGTTTTTTTTTCAGTTACGAAAGCGGATGTATAATTTTCTATATAACAAGCGTGGTGTCAAATTTGTAAATGCATTGGTGGTGTCTACTCTCAAGGAGATGATTTCATCAAATCACAGTTATATGAACATGATTTAAGTGCAGAATCGAATAACACGAGTGACTGCGATGGCAGTGGAGCAGGATAAAATCTTGCCAGTTTGCCTAACGCTGATCCTTACAAGTGTAGTGACATAGAATCGGTCACATAGCAGCATAGCGCTGGCTGCTGGCAGGGATGGGCATCTGCAGCTACAGCAGCCCCGACTGACAGCAGGTCATGTGATAGACCAGAGAGGGATGTAGTGGAAAGGTTACGGAAGGGGCACATCGAGAATCCGCTAGTAGATTCCAGAAGGGGGGCGTGGCCGGGGTGGAGCCAGACCACGCTGACGGTAATAGAGGGGCCCCGGGAGGGGAGCTCGGGGCTGTCGTGTGGAGTGGGATCCCGTCGTGCTGCTGCTCGAGTCTTCACTGTCGTCTCCATCTTCACCGTCTCGGCGTCGCCAGTCAGGCAGTCTACCAGCTGTCCTGACTGGGACACGTAGTTACCAAGTGTGAACTGTTAAGGCCGTTAACAAACAGAGTGCTTCCTACTCAGTCACTACACAAGTAAATCGGCTTGACGTTTCAGGTGATGGCCCTTCTTCAGCGCAGCTATATTCACTGAATTACGGTTGGAGCTCACACTGTTCCGCCGAGTTGCCTGAAAAACGCTTAAGTTGACGTGCGGACGCTGTTGAAATAACATGAGCAGTCGCGTTTATTTGTTTATTATTTATTTTGACCACAATACAATCGTTTCATTCAAGGTTAAAATTACACAATTGTTTCCACATAAATTCTTGTGAAATAATCCCGGCACAAGACACTTGGGAGTCACTTAAATTCGCAGAGTCACTTATTGAAATGCAATCATTGGGACATGAAAAGTGAGATTATCGCATTTCCCAACAGCACCGCTGATGAAGAAACCAACCCGGACAAACTTTTCTAACGCTACCGATTTAAGCGATAGGCTGCCCATTTAAAAAAAAAATACTTTTACTGCACACAGATTTTCAAGATATACCATTTCTTTTAAATATTCCATTTATATATATACCTAATGTTTGTTTTCAAACTTGGTACGTGGGTCAAATTTGCAGCCTGCCGCTTACGTCATCGGTAGGGTAGGGCGGGGAAATGAGCTGTAGGGGGGGAAAAAAACGCACAGATGAATTCTCCGATATCAAACATCAACACTAGTCACGAACACGACCCTGACATGGAACGCACGAGACAATAACTAAGCCAATTTATTACAACACACCTACAGCAGCAGCAGCACAGCAATACAGTGTTAATCATTACAGACAGTGAGCCCACTGTGACGGAATGTTGGGCTTTGGGTACAGGGGTTGTGCTGCTGATTCGGGGATGGGGGCAGGAGTAGGAGTGTTCTAAAGGAGGCATGCTGCTTGGTAGGGTTTGCCGCGATATTTTTCACAACAAGGATTTTTGACATTACGGTTCATGATATGACGATTATCGTAATGTCAGTATTCCCGAAACTTTGTAATTGTATGTCCGCAATGCAATTGTACTGTTGTCGTGCTTTGCTGTACTTGGCAGTACAAAGAAGAGATTACGTAAAAGTTTGTCAACTGCAGTTTGCTCAACTGTAAGCCTACCCGAAGTCAGTCATATAATCATTGCAACTTTACAATCCGTAATGCTGAAAACGCACATGCTGTCAGTCACACAATAATTAAGTGATTAGTAACAATGCGTCATGTAATTGCCTGGCCGTCAATTTACTCGGAGAAAAAAACTTTGCAAAGCACCAATTTAACGGACAACAGCTATTCGTTTTGAACTTGAATAATCACGTCAATTACTTAATAAATAAATTTGTACAAAATTAAACTATGAAGAATCAGCAATAGCCACGATATTACGACAATATGCAAAGCAGACTATACAATTATTACGGACCTTGTAGCGTCTTACGGAACACCGTAGTGACACATCACGGCAACCCTACTGTTAAGCGATGGCGACATGCTTTCTGAATCCGCCTGAAATGGACATGGATGGAGGGGGGGGACGTCTCTGCTCCTATAGGGAGGGAATGCGCAGTGAGGAGCAGTCTCAGCAATACACGTGTGGCTGCAGGAGCCACGGGGGAGGGAGGACAGAGGTCGCAAACGGGTACCCGATACCCGTACCCGATACCCGGCTACCCGTACCCGGCCGGGTACGGGTAGCCGTTTGCGACCCTGGTGCGGCTGGGTACGGGTAGCCGTTTGCGACACTGGTGCGGCCGGGTACAGGTAAGGAATCAAAACCCGTTTGCAACCTCTGGTGGAGGAGTGGGAGGGGGAAGAGGCTTGAGACGCAGGGCGGGGCTCACTGCAGTGACGAGGGAGGAGATGGAGGGATTCACTTGTAGTCGAGCAGGTTGAGGTCCAGCTTGTAGTACACGTATGGGTAGTACTCCTGTTGACTCAGGTTCAGCCCAGGGATGTCCATACTCGCCTGTGGAGTGAACAATAGGGTTGAGGGCATTCAATTCAGTCGTGAACAATTTTCAAGTCACCGGTGAGGAGCTTTACTGGTCAGACTACGGTCAATACTGCGTTTGCAAACAAGACCATTTTGTTAGGTGGTGGAGGGTTAAACATAAGAATGTTTCGCGCTGCGCTACGAACCCGGCGACCCCAATAAGATTCCCGCTCACGGCCACCAAACAGCAGTGACGATTATCCAAACTGGTGCTGGGCCTCTCCTAGGGCGTTTCAACCTCAAATAGGTACCTGGTGCGGTGTGTCAACATCGCCACTAGGGAGACAAAGGTGGCTGGGCGTGGAGCTAGCCACATCACCCCATCGTGTGCCATGCCAGCCTTCATAGGTGCTCACTAATAGCACTTGCCCCAACAGTCTGTTAAGGCTACGGGGGGGGGGGGGGGGGGCATCTTTGTCTTTGTCCATCAAAAGTATTCGAAAGTCCTATTCTGCCCTCGGTAAGGAAAGGGTTCCCCCCAGCCCTGATGTGACCCCGTGGTTACATCGATGATGGCGGCGGCGCTGCTGTCGAGGTGCTTGTAAAGTCCGTTGAGCACTTCCCGCAGCTTGCGAACCATCTTCTTGTTGGGATGCAGCAGCATGGCCTGGAAGTTCACTGGGAGTCCATACCTGCACACGGCAACAAGGCATCCATGGGCACCCGATGACAATGCTTTACATATTGACCGCTGGCTAAGTCGCATACAGTAACAAGTACGTCCTGCTTGAACCTGTGCTCCAAATAAGGGTTAGGATTTTTCTAGTAATTTAACCAATGATTTTGACAAGTAAAATATTAATTTTAGGAGGTAATATGAATCATTACCCAGAAGTGATGTGCATTTTTTGCATGGTTTACATCGACTACATCCTTATGTTTTCACTGCAATGTTACGTTGAACTACTGCACAAAATCGCGTATTAATAACATTGCATGATTTTTCATCTGCCAGAAACATCATCATTGGATCGCTCACCGCAGATCCTGCATGGTGCATCACGGCACCGACCAACAACAACTTGTGCTCCAGAAGCCATCCATGTTCCATCGGATTAATCTGTCGCCAAACTGCGACACGGTCAATGACTCGGCAGGGACTGCAGCCGCTGCTGCGATGGCTCGTGTGTGCGCGTAACGCGATGCGCATCAGGCCGAGTGCATTGGCTAGGAGATGGGGGGTGGGCCGCCGGGGGGAGGGGCGGGGGCGTACCGGAGCACAGACTCCACGAACACCCGCAGCGCCTTCACGTGCGTCCACGCGATGAACGCCTCCGAGAAGTTCACCTTGAGCCACCTCACCAAGGGACCCTGCATTGCACGTGAACACACGCGTGAACGCACATGCGTGAACACACCCATTCAACAATAACTGAATTAATTACGTGAACGACTCCCATCGTTTTTTTATTTAATGGGTGTGGGAAGGGAGTGTGGGGCTGTCATGCATAGGAGTGGTCTGGTATTGTGCCACCAAACCCTTTGTGCGCCATGTCTGCTTTAAAAAGGTGCTCGTTAACAGCACTTGCCTCAACAGTCTGTTAAAGGCTATATGGGGGATCTTTGCGATTGTATGTACATATGTACAACTCCTTTCGCTAATTGTAGGTGCGATTATCACGGTTGGTGGTATCGTAGTTAGTGCACTGTGCTATAAACCCAGCGAGCCAAGTTTGCTTCCCAGCCACGGCCAGCACAAGTGGCACACCTCCAAACTGGTACTGATGGTAGGCCTCCTCTAGGTCGACTCAACCTTCAATGAGTAGCTGGTGTAGTGTGTACACATCTGCACTGGGGAGACTAAACCTACCAGATGTGTTGTTGGCCACACCAACTTCCCGTTATGCACTTCTCCAGCCGACATAGATGCTCACTAATAGTACTTGCCCCAACAGTCTGTTAAGGCTACAGGGGAAGGATGTTTGTGTTTTATTATCTGTGGGTGCACTCGAGCATACAAACTGCTTTTTCTTGTCGGAGGCGAGGCGCGTGATCTCCTCCTTGTCAGCTGCCAGCTCCACCTCGTTGTACTGGAACTCCCGCACGGTGAACCTGGGTCCCCGTGTCCCAGCGCGAGCCGACAGGGAAAGACGGGGCGGGCGTCAAAAGAGTCTCAAAAAACCGCGACACGTACCGACATATGCAAGACCCAACATTAATATTACTCCCATCAGAACTACGGGTAGTCTCATGACACAAGACTGACTTAAGAAAAGTGTTAAGAATAAAAAGAAATGTGCAAATGTTTCAATCCGGTAACACTCTCCAGGATGTAACTGTCCTTGGAAATGTTAATCAGCGATAACGTTACCTTGTGAGCCAAACAAATGAAATGACATCACATGGTGTATGGCGTAATGACCTTGGCTGAAAAGGCTTATCCATGGTATTGTTATTTTGGCCAGCCTTTTCATCAATTCGGTCAGTTTTTTAATCGGGTAATTCCCCAACAGCAACAAAGCTATGTACACGACTTTCATTTATACTGCATCCTCCTTACGATAGTTTACCATGAACCCATATTACAGATAGTGCAGAAGGACAGACTGACGGACAGGGCTATTCTTTTAACGCTTTCAACCGTAGTTCAAAGACTTTAGAAATTTTGTTTAAAGAGGCAAAAAAATCCACAATGTTCTCACTTGCTTTCACGCGCCTTGTGCTTGAAGTCATCGACAGCTTTCTGGAATAGGGTAACCGTGAACATACCACCCTCCTGGTCTTCCACGATCAACCTAGGCAGCAGTAGCAACACACGGTACTCACATTACACTCACTACTCTCATCAGCCAGCAGCCCACTACACTCACGGGAGGATCTTCATTAAAAGCAAACTTGGGAATGCACATTGTGCTCTAAAGGACGAAGATTCGTGCCTAAATGCTTCTGCAACTTAGACCACCTTTCATTTAAACCACTTCAGGGCCCTGCTATTGTAGAGACAAGGGCACCCACAGTGGCAGCTGTCCCTATGCGGCACAAGCTGTATGCAGCACTGGCCTGTAAATGTGCATTAGTCTACTAGTGGGTATTTTTCCCAAGCAAGTAATTTCGTCATTTTGTAAAATTTGGACCAAAACTCTGGCACACAAGGCCTACTCGTTTTTCACCAAATTCACAGGAACTGTCATGTTCACTGTGAAGCAAACGGTGCGTATCTATGGTGAATACACCACTGAGTATGAACCAGAGCGGCCACTCGGCTCGAACGTCAACCTACGCAATAAGCAGCAAAACACGCTGCCGCCAGGCCATGTCGCCACCCCAAACGTCTTTTCGAACTTATTTAGCTGACCTCGGAGGTGAGCGCACCGCTGCAACGACGAAGGGAGACTCACTTGGTGGAGCGTGGCACGACCATGTCCGTCAGCGTCTCGTACACTTTGTTCCACTCGGTGTACGCCGCCCTGCGGGTAAAGGGTTCGGAATAAAATAGACTTTAGCAAAGGAGGTCCGATGTTAAAGGGCACAAATGTATGAAGTGATTTGAGATCATTAATAGGCTCAACCAAAAAAGAATACCCCCCAAAAAATCCTCTATTATGGAGGCTCAACCCTGGCAAACGGACACAATGACGAGATGGAAAATAGGTTGTCCGCTCATATAGACTGTTGATTCTTTTCATCATCATGAGCCATGATCAAATAACTGCTGGATAAAGGCCGCCCGAGCCGTCGCCATCTCTCACAGCCCTGCGATGTACTCATCCACCAAACAGCTGCACATGCGCCGGTGTCTTCGCTCGTTATCTTCGCGGTGGATGTCCCCTTTGGGCACGTTTCCTCTCTCGGCTGCCACTCCCGTCGTTAGCCTCGACCAGCAGCCACCGTCCCTTCTAGCAACGTGTCCTATCCAAGCCTGCGTACGTTTATTACCAGTTATATAGACGTCTCTAACTGATGTTTTCTGATGAATGTGTTCCTCTTTCTGTCCTTTCAATGTAACTCCAAGCACAGCTGAAAGGTGTGCAAAGAAGCATCCGGCAATGCATGTCCGCTTGAAAAAGACTCATTATACTCGGCAGATAAAGGTGCACAGAGGCCCAACTCCGCCTTTAAGAGAAAGCCTTGCCCTACAGAAGACCTCGTAAACATTGGCCTTGTTGCAAGCCCACAACGAAATATATTTTGTTCATGTACGGTGCCGTGACGCACTTGGGCACGATGACGAGCAGGGTGACGAGGTACTCCGAGTCCAGGACAAAGTCCTCCTTACGGACGATGTCAGCCAGGCTACGCGTCATCAGGCTGCCACTGCACCCAGAAGACAAAAACACACAGAGAGCGAGGCTGAAAACACACGACCACCCGCTTCCCACGAGAATCACGGGAACAGATGGAGACGGGGAGCGGCGAGGAGGCGACACGGTGTGTGGGGCCTCACGTGTTCTTCCTCTCAAGACTCTGCAGGCTGCCCTTGAGGTTGTTGTACACGGACGCGCGAGACTTGAGGTCATTGTCAATCTGAGAGACGCCCTGAGAGACGCACGCAACGCAAACACGCACATGGGCGCGCGTAGCACCACAAAGCATAGCGCACAACAAATCACACACACTTGTGGCGTACATACAGTGCTTAATTTTCCAGCTGGGCCTGTCTGGGTTTGGCAACCTATAAAACATATCAACACCCAACACACCACATCCAATTAGCACAGCTGGCTACTTATGGTATGGTGCAAAAGAAGTTCAACATACATACACCATACATATAGTTCGCTACGCTACGCTTCCCACCGTACCTCTCTAGGCCTACTGCAGTTTACCAGTGAGCCTGAACATATGTGATGAAAAATTAAGCCCCGTGTGTATATAGTTATCAAATGCCCTGTTATTCAGGCTACAGAAAATGTACATGGTGATGTAGAATAAAAACAGTGTATCAGCAATGCAGCTGGGCTTTTGGAGTACACTGCTTTGAGCGGAGGTATTAAAAAACCTTTTCCTGAATGAGAGCATAATACAACTCAAATACACTTTAGCGGGGCCGCACATTTAACACACACAAGCTCCGTAACATTATTAACTAACAACGTGAAACGCACAAATGCAATCCCCGTGCCTGCTTTCCTCATGCATATGCGCGATGCCGATTTCTTGTGAAATATTTCTGCAGCAGCGAGGCATTATGCAGGCACTGCGTTACCTTGGCTATTATGTCGGATATGTTCTTGAGAGATTGCTTGATGGGGTACTTGGCCATGTCCCACTGGAAGCGTGTCACGTAGGTAAAGAGGTCAACTGTGGGGGAATCACGCATTTCACACACACATGTGAAGCGGGCACCGAGTGAAGTTCAGTAGATAATGCACCTCTTAAATAATGATAACAGACTATTTATAACACGCACAATTTTTCGAACAGAAGAATTTTTTTAAGCGCGACTCGGAGGCACAGTGCTCAGCTCAGACGATAGCTCTCGACGGTACCCAATCGTTTCACCGCCACGCAGGAGTTTCTGATCCATCTATATACCCTCGCCTTCAAACCAGTAAGACATATTACTAATCACGAAAAAGAACACATGCAGGTTGAAGATATAATCTTGACCGTTTATAAAAGTGGGCTGGGACACATCGCCAGAAGGGATGACGGCCGATCGTCGACAATAACGACGGAGTAGCGCCACAAGTGCACACAAGAAGACGTCAACAGTGGAGTGGAGCAATGACCAATGACATCAACTCGTGTGCTAATTTTACGTGGATCGTTACGTTGCAGGACAGTAAGAGGTGGGGACGGCTTGGGGAAGGTTTTATACAGCAGTGGATTCACTGGCGGAGCCAGTGGGGGGGGGGGGGGTGGCACGTGCCCCCCCAATGATCCGATCGAAATCCCTAATTTTGATCGGATCATTGGGGTTTACTAGTAATAAATCGGCATTTTGCAACCCCCACTGCCACTGTGTAGCATATTATTACGTTCCAGGGACTCTATGAGATGACAGGACAATAGTCTGAGTCCATAATTGGCAATAAGTAACGGCAAAGCAGTTATAAGTGACTCACAGAATTGTGCGCAGTTGCGTATACAGTACACAACTTCCCTGAAGGCAAACATCTTCAGCGAGCACGATGTCGATCACACACGGTTCGAATTCGACCCTCGATCGATGGCTGCGCCATCGCTGTACACGCGTCAAATAAAAAGCAAGGGACAAGTCCTTACTTACTAACAACTATCATTTTTCATTGCTGGAGGGGTTGCCCCCCCTACCTGAAAATCCTGGCTCTGCTATTGAGTGGATTGATCATGGCTGATGCCGATTCTTAACCCCTAGCCCACATCTATCCCCTAACCCCTATCCCACACTGTTGCTGTTATCTCAACAGCAGCTGTGCTCAGGCGCTATCCGCCAGTAAACTTCCAATCCTCACCTCCGTTGGCGAGGAGGTTTTCTTGCACTTTGTCACGGGAGTCTTCCAGCACCTCGGCCATGTACTGAGCAACCTTCTTCACCACGCTGCACAGGGCCACACACACACACAACACCATCCCTGTCAGACTATCAACCTTGGGCTGCATATGCCTTGAAAGGGCTCAATCACGTCAATCTCAGAAGGAGAGATGGCCTGATTAGTAATTAAATTTGAGACTGCCTGGAAATAGCAGGTGTTGTAGGCTTGGGTTGCAAAGTGAAAAGCATATGCAAGTACAGTGAATGGATTCATGAATCCATCTGTGTAGGAACTTAGCGTGTCATCATTTCTGATGCATGGGTTTTCTCTAGGCACTCTGGTATCCTCTCACGTGAAGTCAAACACTCATTAATGGAATTAGCCAAACATCACAATGTATGCGTACTGTATTTTGAAAAAGTATATAGTAGCGACTTATTGATGCTTTTCTGGGTAAAGGGCATTTATTATCGAGATTATTACGTGCAATACATTGGTGGGAGGTGGCGGTTGGTGCTGAGGGGACTAATGTGAATGTTCGCACAGCACAGCACAGGCACTGGATGTCACTGTATTATGTAATGAGTGATGAGTGGAGAGTGTGTGTATGCATGGGCGGGCGCCTGTCCCCTATGGACAGGTGGAGCGGTGGTATAGTGATTAGCACACAGCAATATGATTGGCGGCCATGGCTAACATCACTAGGTCGACTGAGGATTAACGGAGTACCTCAGAAAGAGGGAGATAAAGGTGGTTGACTACCAGGCTGAACTACCTCGTTCGTGCACTGTTCCGGCGAGCTGCACTTGCCCCAAAAGTCTGTCAAACGCTTTATGGGGGAGGGGGACCTTTGTCTTTGCTTGTTCACCGACAAACTCACGTTTCCACAAAGGTGTCCAGCTTGGCGAGTTCATCGGAGAGGCCCACCAGAACGTCCAGGGTGCCCACCTGCATCACAATGCACGCACTACCGGTCACCGATTCACCAACACCACCTTTGTGCACCGACCACACCATTCACAACTGGCCCACCGCAGCTGTCACCGCTACCCCGGTGGACACCACCCACCTTGAGGTCTGGGATCTGGAACTTAAAGTTGGCCGAGAGGCTGTTGTTGCGTGTGGTCTCGGCATTCAGCTTCTCCCATGTCTGCTGGCACGTCTTGTCGCCCGGGGCCGAAATCAGCCAGAACTCCGACATTCTGCCTGCGAGAGACACGCAGTGGGGGGGGGGGGGTGGGGGAGCATCAGGTCATTAGTCGATTAAGTGGACTATATTGAGAAACGTGTGAGTGGTTCCTTTGAAAATTACGGGCCGCCTCACACATTCTGCTGTCTTCTGAAGGTGGGAAACCCCCTACAGGCCACTACCCAGCGTGCATTGACGTCACCAAGTCCTGCCCATCACCACCCGTCCAGTGGCACATGTCAGAACAGAGATGATATATAATCTCTTAAACCCTTTTTGTATTTTTGTATTGGTCAGTAATCGATTGCGAAAGTAACACAAATACAGTACGACTCACACAAGGCCTCCCTGAGACTCTCCTATGGAGACTGTCTCTCCCATCACGTTGAGTGCATCTCTTTTCTCGCACTCAGACTGTCACCCAGATATCTCAAGAGACTCCCTCTCCCAGCAATCAAGACTGTCACCCAGATCTCAGAGACTTCTTCTCCCAGCTCTCAGACTGTCACCCAGCTCTCAAGAGACTCTCAGCACTCAGACTGTCACCCAGATCTTAGAGACTTCCTCTCCCAGCAATCAAGACTCTATAGTCACCCAGATCTCAAGATAATCTCTCTCCCAGCACTCAAGACTGTCACCCAGATCTCAAGAGACTCCCAGCTCTCAGACGGTCACCCAGATCTCAAGAGAATTCCTCTCCCAGCACTCAGACTGTCACCCAACTCTCTCAGATACTCTCTCTCCCAGCACTCGTGAGAGCCTCCCTTATCGCTGCTCTCAGGGTACCGAATCTCTCATTTGTCACAGAGGCTGGGCTCTCAGAGAGACCCTCACCGCAGCTCTCACGCTCGTTTGAGTCTCTCTCCGCGACAGCGACTTTCACAGAGCGCGGAGAGCTGTCGCTGCTGCTGCTGCTGCCGGGTGGGGGCGACCGAGACGGGCAGAGGATACAGGCAACACCGACGCTGCGGCCTGCAACCGTTCCAACTCGGCTCACGACCATTCCCTCACCTGAAAGTCCCGTCAATTTCCTCACCCTCACACATTCCTCACCATCATCTCCCTCACCACCATATTCCTCCCCTCCATCTCCCTCACCTGCATTTTCCCCTCACCTTCCTACTCATCTCTCTTGTACCCTCACCACTCACACCCTCACCTCCTCCGCCCTCACCCCTGGCTACCCTCACCTCACTCACCCTCATTCCAAACCTCCCTCTCAGTCGTCACTCTCACCTTTAGTTCCCTCAGCTTCCTTGAGCCTCACCACCATCGCCTTCTTCACCAACACCCTCACCTCTCACACCCCTCACCTTCACGTCTCCCTCACCTGCACCCATCACCGTTACCGCTCTCCCTCACCTCGCTCAACCTCACCTCCTCACCCCCCTCTCGCCTTCGCTTCCCCTCACCTCCACCCTCCTCACCTGCCTTCTGCACACCTGACTCACCTCACCAACCCTCTCTCACCCTCCCTTCGTCTCCCTCACCACCTCCCCCACCCCTCTCACCTCACCTATCATCTCCCTCACCCTCCTCTCATCTCCCTCACCACCTCCACCAACCTCACCCACCCCTCTCACCTCACCTCATTTATCATCTCCCTCACGCCCCTCCACCCGACCCGTCTCGCTCTCACACCATCCCCTCACCTCACTAACCTCACCCTCACCTCACCCTCACCAGTGGCCCTCACCTGGCGGTGAGGTGGGGGGGGGCGCTAACAGGAGCCCGGCTCTGGCTGTGGGGGGGCCTCTTGTGTTGACGACGTCTCGTGACTGCCAGGGCCTCTGCGTGATTGCGTCACCACCGCCACCACGTAACCTCCTCACCCGCGTACGTGGCTGCGTCACGACGGGGTGACGTCATCACGCACAATGGATCGTCATCGCGTCCAGCGGCGTTGCGTTTTCAGCTGCACTGCCGCGCGCTCTCGTGGACAGCGGTGGGGTGGTCCGGATGTCTCGCGACCCCGCCCCGCCCCCCTCCCCCCCATGAATTAAATGGGGATCACAAGACATCTGGACCACCCTGTACACAATCTGGCAGTCCAGCATTGGCGGCTTAAGTTTTCAAGTTTCATTTATTAGGTATAGCCCTGTGAGCCATTCGGCTCTTGAATCGGGTGCAACCGCAACAAACAAAAAAACATGAAAAAAACAGCATGATACTGCTGATGAGACATTGAATATCGAAACCGGTCCTTGTCCATAACATCTGGCAGTTCAGCATTGGCTCAAGGAAGCCTGGCACTGCTGATGAAACACTGAATATCGAAACCGGTCCTTGCCCATAACATCTGGCAGTTCAGCATTGGCTCAAAGAAACCTCACACTGCTGATGAAACACTGAATATCGAAACCGGTCCTTGCCCATAACATCTGGCAGTTCAGCATTGGCTCAAAGAAACCTCACACTGCTGATGAAACACTGAATATCGAAACCGGTCCTTGCCCATAACATCTGGCAGTTCAGCATTGGCTCAGGCAAGTCTAACACTGCTGATGAGACATTGAATGTAAACCGGTTCTTGCCTATAAATATCTTGCAGTTCAGAATTGGTTCAAGTGCATGCATCCTGACTGCCGATCAGACATCGCGTTTCGAAACCAGTCGAGAGGTTCCTTGTTTTGAACCAATGCTGCTGTAATTGTGTGCTCCCAGGAGGCCGCGTGGCGGATGGGCTGCTAATTATTGTTTGTGTTACGTGCAGGAACAGGTATGGTGGGTATCATTGTCTGCGCATTGGTTTCGTGACTTGTCTTCGCCCACAGCGCTAAAAGCTCAGTCCGTGTTGTGGCCACTAGAGGGAGCCACTCGGCTCACAGTTCGCGAATAACTTCACGAATACTCGCCTCCTCCACACGCCCAGGGTTCACGACATTCTTCAACATAAGCCCTGCTCCCTCCCACGCGCGAATCCTCGGCATTCCGACTGAATTAGACTCCTTCATGTGCTTGATTCATCACCTCTGAAGCATATTCCGCCCGTGCGGGGCTTCGTCTGTAACGGGACACGTGCGGACCAGGCAAGGGACGTGAGGTCAGGGGAGGCAGGGGAGGCAGAGCCTCATCTGTCATGCCCCAATGAAAATAGCTGTTACGAAAAGTAAACCAAAATAATAATCAAATCAAATAAATATTAAGATTTTTCTACTGATCTGTGTTATAAATGTCCTTTCTGTACGATTCCAATCATTGTTATAGTCAAATCGCCAAATTTGCGGAGCTCCGCTGCAAATACAGGAAGAGACGAGAGGTGAGGCAGCGGCGAGCTCAGCCTCCCCTCTGATTGCGCAACCCCTCAGTAACTTTATGGAGCGCGGGCAATAAGCGCGTGCCTGTTACTATCTCAGTCTGTCACCAATGTAATGTTTGTAGATCCCTTCATTTCATGTCCTCGCCTTCCATACTCCAGGTAACTTATTTCACGTATGTGTATAAAGATATATAGGCTCGCTGGTTTCGTCATGAAACTGCAATGAAAAAGCACCAGGGGAGGCAGCTATCACATCTGCCTCACTTAGGGGGACGTGTCTAACACGCCCCCCTCATTGAGGACACGCCCCCCTCCGTGAGGCCACGCGCCTCCCCTCAGTGTATGAATCTGACTCTGACACTAGCTAGTGCCTCCCCAGCCATTGACCTCACCGCACGTCACTGGTACCAGGTACAGACGGGAGTAGCCAACACGACCTTGCACACAGTTGATGTAAAGTTCCAAGTTACTTTTGTTTAACCGGCTGAGACCTCAAGTGGACCACAGGATGAGTCTCGTTTGGAAGAGTGAGTTACACGCGTCACCGAAACTGACGTAGGAAATACGAAAAATAAGTATAGCCGCTTAAGCAAACACAAATCTGTACAAAAACAACAGCGTCACGTGAGACATAATCGAAAACATTGCACAAACACAAATAAATGCCAAATAATAAGTTAATTTACACTGGATATGTTGTGCCGGGTTTTAATCTATTTTCAGAGGCAGACCAGGACTGATCCGGCTGATATTAAACCTTTCGCAGTGCAACATTAGCGATCACAAATATAATTAACGATTTGGAAGCTGGCGTCTGACGACAGATATAGTATTGCAGTTGCGATTATGGGTCGCGAGCAGCGGCGCAGTGGTTAACACATTGCACTGTGAGCACAAGCACATGGGTAAGATTCCTTGGCCATATCTAACCAGCACTACTCTTGTTAGTCCACTGCTGGATGAGGACCTCTGCCACACCATACGGATCGTCAGGGTAATTTAACCATAGTTCACCACGCTGGTCAGTGAACGTGCTATGAAGCAGGGCCATTGCCTGAAACGTCGCCTATGATATATTTGTATATTTTAAGGCCACACACAGTGGTTGATTTTGACGAATGTTCTGGTTGTAGTTTTGTAAATTGTGTCTATGCGCTACTGCCAACGCAGCAGCAGCATCAGTAAATACGGTCAGTGTATAGGTTGATGAAGACCGGGGAGCATTGGTACAACAGTGGATTCATCTTCTTGGTTCTTTCGGTAAAGTCACGTAGAAGGGAAGTAATAAAATAATAAAAATAAAACATAATTCTAGATTTGAAGCTTTCGTGACTGCAAGGAATCATATTCTTAGGTTTTTTCGGTAAAGTCACGTAGGTAAAACATCAAAATTATTTTCATTAATTTTGATGTTTTACCTACGTGACTTTACCGAAAAAACCTAAGAATAAAATAAAACATAATAAAATAATTCTCACGACGTTTCAGCCACAACGCAAGCAGCCGTCCTCAGGTGGAGAACAGGTCCGTCAAGTAGTACTTTACCGAAAGAACCAAGAAGATGAATCCCTGCAGTCACGAAAGCTTTAAATCGAAAAATACAACAGTGGAGTGTTGCTGCACTGACCACTGCTGAGCACCACTTAGCACACAGTCCATTCATCGTCTACAGCCATCTGGCGTGTAAGATGGTTTCTCATTCAGATACTATGCAGACTCAAAGCCTGCGTAGCTTCTGAGATTGGGAGCATTCCGTGTGATTTTGGCACAGGCAGTTACTACAGTCTCTCTGTGTTTTTATTGCAATTTGCCACCAATATTCCACCTTACGTGAGTCAGCAGTACTGCACTGTAATGCTTCAAAAGGTTTTTTACCAGATGCCACCACCATCACCATCAGCCAAGAACAATCCACTGCTGGATCAAGGTCCTCCCCCCAAAAAACATCTGCACATCTCACGGGATTTTGCGATACCCCAATCCACCCAGCCAGCAGCAACCTGCACAGGAGTCGATTCCCGTCGCTTCACGTGCGCAGTGAAAAGGCCCTTCTCGGACGCGTTCCCCCCTTCCCATTGGCTTCCACTTGGCGTCGTTAGCCTCGACCTGGGTCAAAAATAAAGCGCTTAAGTGCGACCACTAATCACCTGTTCACGAAGGGCTGTGAGACGACGGCGTGATGAGATGCTGCTTGAAACACGTGACGGATGCCCCCCAAATCTCCAACCCACCGCCCCATGCCAAGCTGCCACGTGCTCTTTCTGACATGACCTCGAGAGTCGAGAGTTCCGTCGGCAGCCTTGCTCCGTTGCTATTAAACCTCAGCCACACGCGTCGACGATGTCAACAGTTGGTTTTGTTTTTTCAGCACTGCATTTTGTCACGCTTTTTTCCCTTCCAATTCGGTTTGAAAGCGGTAATGCATTTGCCCTTTTCCCACCTGCCAGTACCGAGAAGCGGAGCGGAATGCGCAACAACTCTCTTAAAGATGACCCAGTGCGAGCGAAACGTGAGTAGCACGTTGTTTGGCTACGAGGCACTTCGCCTACAGACTACCGGCCACATGGACGAAAGCGTTACCGGCGCCCTCCCCTGCGGAGCACCCCTCCCAGAGAGCCGCCTGGTCTCAGCTTCTCGGCGCAGGCGGGACGCGATGTACACACCTCCTTGCTATGGCACGTAAAAGATTACAACCCAAGTGCGTATGCGCGTGGATTTTTTTTTGTTCCCTCCCTTCGGTTTATTTTTTTATTTTTAAAACCTCCGGCGGATGCTTTCCGAGACGCCACTCGTCCACTAGACTAGAGGACGCCAAAACATAAAAAAAAATCTGGCGCCGCTGGCTCAACCTCGCCAACAACATCGGGGCTGAGACCGGACCTCAGATGCCTCCCGTTTCCACCTTTTCCTGGCCAGACTCGGTCCGATCACGGGGAAGCCGTTCGCTCCCAAGGGTCTCGTCGAGTCTAACGGAGATGGTGGTGGTGGTGGGGAAGAGGGGGGCAAACGCGGCGGCGAATCTGGAGGCGGGGAGAGACGGAGAGGCACCGCGTGGAACTTGGCGCGGGCTGCCAGTTGAGAGATGCCAGTGGCACGCGGTGCTGGAGGAGGAGGGCGTGCGAGGCTCTCCTCCTCCTCCCCTCTCCCGCAGCTCGTATTTATAGCTGCTATAGATAGCCGGGAATGTGGGCCCACGGGCAAGCGAGCGGACGCACCCCGCCACCGGACCGTCTCTCCACCTCCCCCACCGCGCACCGCGGCGGCAGGGGCCAGAGCGGCCAAAGCGGCCAAAGGGCCCCCCCCCCCACCACCCCACGGCCCCCCCACCCACCACCCCAGGGCCCCCCCCCCACCACGACCAGGCGTGTCCATCCCACGGCGAAAGTTCCACGCGCGGCCACCGCCGTCACCGCCCGTGCCATTGTGGAGCCGTGGGAGATTTTGAAGAGACACGCGAGGTGATGTTGGTGACGACGGTGGTGATGATGATGGTGGCGATGGTTGTGGAGTCGTGATGTGCTGCTGCTGCTGGTGGTGCTACAGCTGCTACGGCGTCCCTGCCATGCCCGGGCTAGTGGCGTGAGAGACGGAGAGGGGACGAGACATTTCGGGAACACAGTCGTCGCCATCGTCTCAGGTTTGCTCCGTGTTTCACGCTTGCCTGTGTATCACAACCTTTATCGATCCACTGCTGGATGAAGGTCTCGCCCCCCATACTTCACCATGCTGGTAAATGCGGGTTCGTGACAGGAGGAGTGGATTGGGAGTGGAGGGAGGGGGGTGGGGTCCGGTTCAGGTGGCTGGGTTCGCAGGGCGCAGTGTGCCGCTAACCGCTGGCTTAATCCGCTAATCGCTTCACAGAAATTGCGCGCGAGTGGCTCTTCTCGGTGTGTTGTTGGAATTCGCCCCCCCCTCTCCCCAGGACAAGACCGGTGTGGCGTAGGCGGGCGGGGGGGGGGCAGCAACCATGGAGGGGGCAGCCACGGAGGGGGTCTCACGAGACCCCCGAGGCGCTGATGGCGAGGTGGGATCGACCCCTCGGGCAATGCCCGGGAGCCGGCAGGCGCGCTTTACGGTGAGAGCCCCACGCCACCACCCGCCGATCCTCCCACCCGCGACGTGCGATATAAAATGTTCACGATATGAAACGATAGCAATTCATGAGCACGATGTGACGATTATCGCGATATCGGTTCGCGATAACATTGTTTCTGTTCGTATTTCTATCGAATTTTTTTTGACGCTTTTTTTGTACATCGCGGACGAATGGGGATGTACTTAAAACGTTCGTCAGCTGCAGTTCACTCATCATTGGAACTTTACAATCTCTGACGCTCGTAACGGGCGTGTAATATGGTGATGCTGCTGCGTTGGCAGCGGTGCACAAGCAGCGTTAACGAAAATAAACGTGACACATTCGTCGATAATAACACTGTGGCCTTAAAAGGTAAAAAAAAACAAAATAATTATAACGCGCATATCAACGACAGTACCTCATTTAAAGCAACACTTACTACAATGGTTTTGTAATAATTAATGCCGTGCTATCAATGATCTTTCAAACACATTCCACGAAGCATTAATGCAATAGATAAATGGGTATTTATTGAGAACATATTATGTGTTTATAATTTCATAAACATGTTTTGATAGGCGATTAAATATTTTCATAATAAGCCACGATAATCGTGATAAGATGGTACGTCGCAGACCAGACGATGTGCTTATCTAAACTATTTAAAAATTAAAATTTGTAATTTTACAGGGGAAGGCCCACTGAGCTATGTAGCTCTGTTTCAGAAACAACCTGGCCACAAATGACTCAACGAAGTGGCTTATCGTGTGGAAATGTAAAGCAATAAAATACTCTAAACGCGTGTTATTGATTCTAAATGTGGAGGGAAAACCCGGAGGTCCCGGAGAAAAATCCATGCAACCACGGGGAGAGAGACACGCAAACTCCAAATATACAGCAGCAGGCGTCAGGGTCTGGATCCAACCCACGACCTATATACTGGGCGAGGTAGTCAACATCTCCTAGCCACCGTGATGATGATGAGAGAGAGACAAGCAATCTCCCAATATACAGCAGCAGGCGTCAGGGTCTGGATCGAACCCACGACCTCCTGTATACCGGGCGAGGTAGTTAACATCTCCTAGCCACCGTGATGATGATGAGAAAGAGACAAGCAAACTCCAAATATAGAGCAGCAGGCGTCAGGCTCTGGATCGAACCCACGACCTCCTGTACATCGGGCGAGGTGGTTAACATCTTGCCACCACAGCGCCCCCCCCGCCCCATCGCAGGATGATGTTGACGAGGTGGGGGCCGCGTTGTTGTGTCCACAGGTGAGGTCGGCCAGAACTGCGCCGGTCATCGGCTCCATCCAGGAGCGTGGGGAGGAGGACTACCATCCTCACTCGGACGGCTGGGCCCCAGGCGAGCAGGTGATGTGGCAAACCGGCCAGACACGAACATCGCCCAACCGAGCGGATTGGGAAAGAGGCAACGAACTGGGTGCCAAGTAATAATCGTGATGCTGGTAAACCAGAGGACCAGGCAATCGGGTATCGGATAAACTAGCAATTAGTGGATCGGACAACCAGGTGATCGGCAAACGGGCAATAATAAACTAGCAACCAGGGAACGGATAACTATGTGATTGGTAAACAGGCAGTCAGACAACATATAAATCATCGGGTAACTGAACCAAGGTAATGGGTAACTAGTTCACAAATTATCTTGAAACTATGGAGCAGGTAGCCGGGTAATGGGAAACTCTCAATGACCAGCGTGGTGAAGTATGGTTGTGTATATTTCCCCTCACGGTAGTGCAGATGTCATAGCGAGAAGTGGGAGGACTGGGATCATGAAAGCAGCAAAGGTGAAGTTGATGATTCACAAACGGTGGCCCTTATGGGGGGAAAAAATATCCACAAAACATGGTCGAGACAGAATCGTAATAAATAGTGCTGGAATTTTTCAATGTAATTCCTTATTGCAAATACTTCTCATAGCACAGGAAGAGAAGTTTCAGATGTCAAGAATGAAAGATGAATAGCTAAACGCTGCCCTTCACAATACGATTATTTCATAATCCCCGCAGCTGCACCAGCAACAATCTAGAGCTCTCTCCCACTGCACACGCAGCAGCAGCAGCAGCATCCAAACACCATCATCCACCTTGAAGCAGCACGCTCAAGGCTCTCACCCTCGCCTGTTCAGGCTCCCAGCTGTCCAGGCTCTCACCTATTACGGCACTTACCTGTCCAGGCCCTCACGCGTTGAGGCCCTCACCTGTTCAGGCCCTCACCTGTTCAGACTGTTATTCGAGAGACTTTGGGCTCTGGCCTCACGCCTCTAAGTTCTCGATCGAACATTGCCTCCGATTTCCGACACATGTATAATGCGCGTCATGAATTGTGATTTATTTTTATTATCATGAAAAAAGACAAGCTTACTGGACCAGGCGAAATAATGGTGCAGGTACCTAAGAAGTATGATCACTGTGTTACGTGTTGTTTTACCCAGGAATGTCTCACTTCGTCCCATGACGTTGTTTTTTAAGGACTATCCTTGCCAAGTATTTTTTTGTAGTAGGGGGGAGGCGAACGTTGCTGTATGTAATCCCAGTTGGGTAATTTGCTGGTGGGTGCCAAAACAGCCAACGACCGTATGTTGGAAAGTGAGACCTTCCCATTGGACAAAAAAACAACAAACAACTTGCCACCTGATAATAGTTTTTTTACCCTTTTATCTGGCAACAAAACTAACGCCTTTTTTTTTTTTGCCAGATAAAAGGGTAAAAAACCAATGATCATAATTTGCTACTGGCCATAATTTGCTACTGGCAAAGAAGGTTCCAATGCTGTAAACTTGCCACCTATTTTGCCAAAAATGTGTACACACAGAAAACAAAGCCAAGCACCGGGCTGCTCGTGAACGATCGTGCTGCTCGCTTGAGTGCCGTGCGAGCGCGTTGACTTGACGCTGCAGATAACCGCAGCGCTGTGTCCTTTGTGAGTGAAGTCCGACAGCAGGGCCCGCCAGGCTGCACTCAGCAGCACGGGGGAGCCCTCCGCCGAGACCACGGACGAGAGAGACTGGGGGCACAGGGGGACGGCGGGGGGTCCGGGGGCAGCCGCGGAGAGCTCTGAGGTTCACTCGCCGCTCCGTCACCGCGGAGAGGACGATGTGGATCCAGAGGTGCGTCGGTCTCCACACCCAGCGCAGCAGTGGCTACACGCAGTGCAATGGTCGCGCATAGCGTGGTTGGCATGGCCTCTGGTGAAAGGAATGAAATGGGGCCTCCTGTAAAATTTCCACTTCGTCTTCATAGCCCAGCCCCTGTGCCCCGCTGGTCCGTCAGGTCCACGTGCAGTTGCACCACCCGCACACTTTGACAGCTGCATCCACGGCATGATTTCAGCTGGATCTTGAGCAAATTATTTCAAAAGGCAGCGGACCACATCAAGTGTACAATCTGTGGGTGTGGCCATTGATCACCGCCCCGGCCGACCTGGAAAATATTCGGTGAGAATTCAAGCCCCGGGTTTTCCACCTCTACGCGACACCCGGCGTGCGTCGCGCTCGTGAATTTGCAAGGGGCTTTCGCCACTGACCACCGACGGGTTAATAGTATGGGGGACGCAGCATATGATGAGTCTGCGTGCACGCGCATGCAGGCGTACCGGGGCAGTCGACTGTCGCGTGATTTAAGCAAGGCAAGCTGCCAGCGGCGGCGCGTCCCTCTGCCCACGTGCCCGCCATAAACTACAGCGAGCAAGCGTCCCGGATTTGGATTGTGTCCTTGTTCAAAATGTGCTGGCCGCGCGCTTGACTCATGTGATACGGGCAAAGGGTAAGGCTACCTGAGTAGTGGGTGGGGCTACCCGAATAGTGGGCGGAGGCTATAGAGTAGTGGGCGGGGCATCACGAACAGTGGGCGGGGTTACCTGAATAGTGGGCGGGGTTACATGAACAGTGGGCGGGGTTACATGAATAGTGGGCGGGGTTACATGAATAGTGGGAGGGGTTGCCTGAATAGTGGGCGGGGTTACATGAATAGTGGGAAGGTTTACCTGAATAGTGGGCGGTAGCTACCTGGGTAGTGGGCGGGGCTACCTGAGTAGTAGGCGGGGGTACCTGAGCAAGTGGGTGCGGTCTGCATCAGAAGGCGTGTGGGAGGCTACTCACTGTGTGTGTGTGTGTGGGGCTAGTTACTGTATGTACGTTGAAATTCTTTCACACCGTACGTAGTCAACCGTGCTAATCAAAGGTGTTGGGAAGGACTACGAACTAAGCACAAAAAGCAGTTCTAAAAAAAAAATTTCAATCTAGATTTAAAGTGCAAAGCTCCAGTGGCTTCCTCATATCGGAAGGCAGAGCATTCCAGACGGCCACAGAAGAACATGTGAAAGCGCGCGATGTGGTGACCGTCTGGTAGACTAAATATTGAGTGGGTGTGCCTATGGAGAAGTGGGCGAGCGTCCCAGAAATGCCATTGCTTTCAATGTGTAGTTCATTCACGGGACTAACAAAAATCATTTGAAGCGGTTTTACATTTGTGCAGTTAACATTCTGTGGCGTGGCTTGCGCCTCCAAACATACACGCAAGCAACCAGGGCAGGCAGCTGTCGCGTGATCCAAGCAAGGGCATGCACGGCAGCTGCCCCGCGTGCTGTGCTGTAAACACGCGGAGTATTCAGGTCGCCGAATCTCTGGGCGGCTCAACCGGCCATATGCTGCACATTGAGCTGGAAACCCTGCCGTCCATCAGCCCCACCCACTTTCACATAGCCACACCCACTCAATGACTAGCCCCCTGCACACACAGTGAGGGCCTCCTGATCAGTTTAACAAGTAGGCCTTCCTTACTAGATTGAGTACACTGGACTTAATCTAGTTGGAAGCGGCGCGGATTATTTCACGCCGGGATAATCGATGATCGCCTTTATTTGATGATGCTGCTGCTCTGGCAGTGGTGCACAAACGAGGACAACAAACCTCAACACACTTGCGCAAAGGCACCGCGGCCTTAACAGCTACCACTGGGCAACAATTCACGCGGCAATTTCAGAACCGGTCATCTCGTTTTCTTACGCGTGTTGTGCGTGCGTTGAACTTCTTTCGCGCCGTACGTAGCCAACCCGTGTGTGCCGGGGAATGCCGCCCGACTTTTAACCTGGAAGTGATGATGATGATGATGTTGATGTTGTTAATCGTTGTCTTGTTGCAGCACCCCGCAATCGACAAGCCATCGTATAGAAGATTTGCCGCCATCCCTGTGAACTCCCTGCTGCTCGACCAGAAGGCACCAACCACACTCATCATCAACATCATCATCATCAACAGCAGCATCAACATCATCAACAGCAGCAACAGCAGCAGTCATAGCAACATCATCATCATCAACAGCAGCAGCAGCAACAGCACTCATAGCAACATCATCATCAACAGCAGCAGCAACAGCAGTCATAGCAGAAACATCATCATCAACAGCAGTAGCAGTCATAGCAGAAACATCATCATCAACAGCAGCAATCGCAACATCAAAGACAAAGATCTCCCATATAGCCTTTAACAGACTGTTGGGGCAAGTGCTGTTAGTGAGCACCTATGAAGGCCGGCACGACGCACGAGGGGGTGGGTGGCCAGCACCATTCTCGGCTGCCTTTGTCCCCCTATTTGCGACGTTTAAACACCGCATCAGGTACTCATTTGAGGCTGAGTCGACCTAGGGGAAGCCCAGGACCGGAAACACTTGCGCACACACCACACACACAAAACTCTCGACTTTAAATTCACCTGTTGCTTACTGCACCACCTGCGACGTGTTTAGCAATCATCCGGTGCTGTGGTGAGTGCATTGTGTGTCAGCATCTCTCTCTCTCTCTCGCTGTCTGTCCCACGGGGTGCGGGTCCAGGTGGTCGAGCGAGGAGCGTCTATGCGAGACTGGAACAGCCTGCCAGACGTAGCGTGTGAAGCCAGTGACCAGGTGACTACAGCAACGGCAGTGGCGGTGACGTCACCACAGCGCTTGTGCCAGGCTAGGTGCACTTTGAGGCCACGTGAAGGGTCACGGACTCGCTGGAAGGAGGTCATGGGACAGGCCCAGGTGGTCTTATCCGGCCAGGTGGCTGAGCGGTAGGGCGAGCGGCTCACAATCGGAAAGGTTGCAATTAAAGAAATCCTGGTTGGGTGTTGATGCAGCCCATCATTCCTCCGCTGTGGCTCATGGATGGACTCAACCCCACCCTAGGAATGTGGAATTTCCAACAAATGTATCAGGGCAGCAAACGGGAGACGAGTATGCCTTCGGTGATTACCTGAGCAGTAATTGGATACTCGAGGGGAAAATGTACGTATGCATGTACGTTGAACTTCTTTCGCACTGTATGTAGCCCAACCGTGCAAATCGCTAAAAGCACAAAAATGCTCAGTCTATTCTGTCAATGCAAGGGCGCCTTACCCTGATTGAGTGCACGCTTGCACACCAGGCGTGCTTGTGAAGAATCCAGAACAGTTACTGCACTGCCAGCGTTAGACCTGAATACCGCGTCGATCAGTCCTGTGAGGACTGCGGACTGTGCAGAGGCAACACGGTGGGGGGGGGAGGGGGGGTGGCGGTGCCGTGTCGTGTGACGGCCTCGTAGACGGCCCCGTGGGCTTCCTCGTTTCCCGTCCAGGCTTCGTCGTGGGACGCGTGGCCCGGCCCGTCCGAGGGCTGCCCGAGTCGGAGTGCAGCCCAGAGACGAGCGCAGAGCGTCTCGCCTCAAGCGTGGAGCGGCGGCAGGGAGACCAAATACGTAGGTGGCCACGCGTCGTCCCCGAGGGGCCCTGCCGTAGCCCCGAACCGCTGGCTTCCATTAGGGCCCAGGTCTCGTCTCTTGCCACAGCTGTGAACATTTAAATTGGGGCCACAACCACCTGTGGCCGCCCATAGCAACGACACTGACTCCATCACCGGTATCGCCTGTTTTACCTCCAACCGCTCGCTTTGCGATTGCTTGTGGGAAGCGTGTTTTGGAATGACGCGTGGATAATGTCGCCATTGGTTACCGCAAAATGGCGATACCCGGTGCTGGAGATGTGCTTGAAACGTGGAAATGCGTCGGTTGTCCATGTTTCGTTATAAGCATGATTTATTGGAAACGTCCAACGATGAGACGAATTGTGGCAGGCTTAAGTTGATGGAAATGCTGTTGATTAACGTTTAAGTGATCTTTGTTCGTACCGGACTTACGGCAGAACACAAGACACACCGTGCAAGTTACGGGGAACTCATCTTTTGCACGCAAGGGAGATGGGAAATTGATATCGCTCTAAACCTAACATCATGAAACTTCTTAATGCACCGCATCATGAAAAATTACATCACGGTAACCCTCGTTTCACCCTAAGGCGCCACGCCGTAGCTGCCAAACCCTGGCTTCCATTTGGGCTGAGCTGGTCACTTGCGTGGCTCTGTGTGAGCCAGCGACTTAGCTTGGTTAGCATGGGTCCTGATGCTAGGAATGAAAGGGGGCTCCCCTCTCAATAACCTTCCCCTCCTCTTTGTAGCACGATGCCTGTACTCTGTGCCGAGTGGACCCCGGTGCAGGCGCACCGCATCGTACGCCGTACCTGTCTTCATTATTGACAACTTGCAGCTCAGCACACGGCAGATGCCTGCGCAGCGCGACTCACGACCTCCTCTTGATACCAAGATCCAGGATGGTCACGTGTCTATGCGCCGCTTCTCGGTGGCAGCCCCAACAGTCTGGAACGATATCCCTCTGCACATTCGCAGCATCACCTCAATGGCCTCCTTCAAGAGACACTTAAAAACTCACCTCTACAATCACGCTTTCGAGCGACTCTGAGCTTGGCTCCGCGCCTCTGAGTTGCGGCCGTTACGTCCGCAAATTTGCGCGCGTTACAAATTGAACTATTATTATTATTACGCCCGAAAGCTACGCCGCCGGCACGAGCTAATCTCACAGACCGGCTGGCAAATGTAACTTGCGCTCAGCTACGCGCGGGCTGATGCTGGGTTGGGTGATGAAGGTCTTCTCTGTGAGTTGTGCAAGGCAGACGTTGATGTGTGCTGACCTGTCCGTCACGATCCAGGCGACCATCAGCTTTTCTCGGCCGCCAAGCTGGGACCAAGACAAGAACCCCGTAAGGACAATGCCACTCTGCTCCTGCCACAAACCAGAATCAGAATGTGTATTTACTTCTGGAGGAATCCGATGAGAATATTTAAAGCTGTTTTTTCACAGATGTCCAGTAGGGTTGGGTAAGAACGTTAGAACAACAAACAGTACAACAACAACAAACAGTGCAACAACAACAAACACAACAACAAACACAACAACAACAAACACAACAACAACACGATAGCAGTGAAAAATACAAGAAAGGTAAACAAATCACCCAAAACGTACAAAATGAAACTTAACCATCCCCATCCTACCAGGTGAAGCCTCCTGAGGTATTAACTTATTTTTCAGAAGTGACCTGGCCACAGATGATACCTCAACAAAGTGGCCTATCATTTGGACATTTGTAGCAGCTAAATAATCTAAAAATCCTGAACCCTTGTCCCTCCAATGCTCACCATGCTTCCTGCCATCACCAGGCGTGTGCTGGGTTATGCCAATGCACATCCACCGGCCGGGTGACTCGCCTGTAGAGCAAGCGGCCGGCAATCGGAAGGTTGCGAGTTCTGGCCTTGGTTGTGGGGGTTGACTCGGCCCACAATCCCTCCGGGGTCAATAAAATGAGTACCCATTTGTGGGGAATAAGTCGAGAGTAGTTGTCCTATGGAAAGACTCTTCCCCCGTCATAGGAATGTGACATTTCCACCGCTTACTCAGGGTCGTAAATGGGAGATGAGATTGCACTGTAGTGGCACCAGGCGTGCTTGTGAAGACTCCAGAACAGTTATCGCACTAGATTTGAAGCTTTCGTGACTGCAAGGATTCATATTCTTAGGTTTTTATCGGTAAAGTCACGTAGGTAAAAAAGTTTTAATTAATAAAAGTAAAATAAAAATAAAATAAAAATCACGACTTTTCGGAGGCAACACAAGCTACTTGATGCAGCAGTCGTGCTGTGACGGTTCCACCTGTAGACGGACGCTTGTGTTGCCTCCAAAAGTCGTGATTTTTATTTTATTTTTATTTTACTTTTATTAATTTTTATTTTTTACCTACGTGACTTTACCGATAAAAACCTAAGAATATAGTTATCGCACTACCAGCGTTAGACCTGAATACCGCGTCGATCACAGTTCTGTGAGGACTGCGGACTGTGCAGAGGCAACACGGGGGGGGGGGGGGGGGGGGGGGTGACGGTGCCGTGTCGTGTGACAGGCCTCATGAACGGCCCCGTGGGCTTCCTCGTTTCCCGTCCAGGCTTCGTCGTGGGATGCGTGGCCCGGCCCGTCCGAGGGCTGCCCGAGTCGGAGTGCAGCCCAGAGACGAGCGCAGAGCGTCTCGCCTCAAGCGTGGAGCGGCGGCAGGGAGACCAAATACGTAGGTGGCCATGCGTCGTCCCCGAGGGGCCTTGCCGTAGCCCGAACCGCTGGCTTCCATTAGGGCCCAGGTCTCGTCTCTTGGCACAGCTGTGAACATTTAAATCGGGGCCACAACCACCTGTGGCCGCCCATAGCAACGACACTGTCTCCATCACCGGTATCGCCTGTTTTACCTCCAACCGCTCGCTTTGCGATTGCTTGTGGGAAGCGGGTTTTGGAATGACGCGTGGATTAATGTGAAATCGACGTTTTTTTACCCGTTTGTATATGCGGTGTAGCGTGGTTGGCGCGGGCCCTGGTATGAGAAAGTGCATGGGGTTCCCTGTATACTTCATTCCACACACTAAAGTGCTTGCAAAAATAAACCACAATGCATTTCTGATCTCGTCAAGGAAAATAAACCATCACGCAAACTCCGGTCATCCTCGCAGCGGCTTGGCTAACCATCGAACAAAGACGGTCACCGCATCACACGCTTTCAGATGCACTTCTACGGCCGTCTGGAATGCTCTTCCTTCCGATATTAGGAAGCCGCTGGAGCTACGCACTTTTAAATTTACATTGAAAGCGCATTTCTTTAGAACTACGAAATACATTGAGTTTGTTGTCCTTTCCCTGCACCTCCGATTAGCAAGGTTGGCTACGTACGGTGCGAAAGAAGTTCAACACACATACACATTCCCCCTTCTTTGCAGTTGCACTGCGTGCACACTCGCGATGATCTCACGGACGGGCTGGCAAATGTAACTTGTGCGCTTGGTTTCCGTACCGGCTACAGTCGGGCGACAGAAGGTGGTTTCTGTGAGTTATGAAAGGCAGGCAGACGTCACCGTGTTACCGACTTGTCTGTCGCAATGCAGGCAACCATCAGCTTCAATCGCTCGCCAAGCTGGGACCAGGAGAAGTCGCTCGTAAGCACCACGCCGCTCCGCTCCGGTCACGTACCCTTGCACCTCCAACGTCGGTCACGCTGGCTCGGCTCGCTACCTTTAACAATAAATACATTTCGTCTGTTCTCCGATAATGCGGTAGTTGCGTTCCTGCAGAACACCGCGTGATAATAAATCATGTATAATAGAGGGTAAAGCACAGTCCGCGATAACGCGTGAGATGCGTACACAGGCTGAACAAAGATTGAGGCGATTGGGTAGCATCTCGAAGCATCCAGCAGCATCCCACCTTGTGCGACGCTACGCCGATGCAGCCGTACGACCGCTTATTCCTGCTCACGCGATGTAGTTCCATTCACTCGATCGCGTTATATCCAATTCGCATCCGCGTTATAAAATGCGTTCCCTAATACATTAATAGCGTTATATTCAATTCACGCTATGAAAAAGCACGTGTTATAGGAGAACACACTGTCAACGGAAATGAATGGAAAATTAATGACGAGCGACAGTCGTGCGATTGTGGCCATGCACACCCAAATGATGGAACCGTAGAGGAAACCGCTCTAAGTCTGCGCTCCGTCAATGGAGGAGGAGGAACAGCAAAATTACACAAGACTCTCTCTCTGTCTCTCTCTCTGCTGAAGACCTCTCGTCGTCGTCGGCAGCCTCGACATTGGCATCGAGCTCCTGAACCACATTGCTGCCGTCGTGCATAAGAAAATCATAGAATCATAATGATAATACTACTACTACACCATCGACCAAATCACCTGCAATGAGCCTGGCGAGGTCTTGGATAGGTGGCAACCGTGGTCAAAAAGGTTGCCGTAGGAATTGGGTAGCAGAGAGCAGTGCAGTACAATCCATTGTTGTACTCTACCTTCTATGACCCCATGTCTACGCTCACCACGCTCACCAAACCACGCTGACCGGCGTGGTGAAGTATGGTCAACTAACCCCGTGACCAGCAATGCCTTTGGGAGGCCCACATGCAGCAATGTATCGATAAAAAATTATAAAAACGACCGTCTCATCGGTCACTCTTGCAAATGAGACTCTCGTCCCGGCCCCCTGAGTTCTCACCGGGCTCCACAAAATCGACGTGGACCGCGCACTCGCTGAGGGCGGGGCGACGCGGACGTTTCTCCGCTCGCGTTGTGGGGAGAGCGACGTCGCCGCGCTAACCCTGCCTCTCGCGATTCCAGGCAACCATCGTCTACACCCGCCCGTCAATCTGGGAGCAGCAGCACACGGAGCCTGTAAGCACCGCCGCCGCCGCCGTTGCCACAAACCCGTTGAGGATGAACACTGAACAATCATGTCGTGACACTGCGTCGCCGCCGCCTGCGCTGCCGCCGCGCGCCGTTCGTTCGCTCTCGAAGAGGGAGGGAGAGACGGATTTGGAGGCGCGAGGAACCGCAGAGATGTGGGAAGGCAGCAGCTAGGCACTCAGCCGGCGTTACCGACGATTGCCAAAGCTCTGCTGTCCTTTATACGTAAAGGTGTTGTTAGTCAGTTGTATGTACGTTGAACTTCTTTCGCGCCGTACTTAGCCAACTGCGCTAATCAGATGTGCGGTGGAAGGACAACAAACTAAACATAAATAGCGGTTGTAAAGAAATGAGTTTTCAACATAGATTTTAAAGTGCTTCCTAATATCAGAAGGAAGAGCGTTCCAGACGGCCGCAGATGCGCATCTGAAAGCGCGCGCTAAAGCGAGTGTCGACATGCGGCAGGAAACCGGAGCGCCCGGTGAAAACGCACACGTGAGAGGGGGAAACGCTCTATCCCATAGAGATGGAGCAGGTGAAAATCCACATTTGCTGTACCGCCCTGTCCTAGCAAGGCAGGGTATGGCAACTCCCCGACGCCCACGGGGGGAGGGAGTTTCACGGCATTTGTGCGATCCACCAACGCTCACATAGAGACGATGAAGAGAGGCCATTGCACGAAATGTCGCTCGTTATGTTTTGTTTTCTTCTGAGGCCACAGTGACATTGGTGAATGCGTTTAGTTGTTTCACGATAGCGAGGTAGTCAATCAATAGGCAGAGAAATAAGAAATAATAAGAAATAAGGAAGATCTTGAGGCTGGATTTTAACAGGAGCAGGGAGTTGATAGCACAGATGGCTGAGGGATGGGAGTTTCAGACTCTGGGGCCAATAGAGGAGAATGAGCGACCTTAACCACGTTGGTGAGATGTTAACTCCCTCGCCTGGTATACAGGAGGTCGTGGGTTCAATCCTGACCATAATTCGTGTATATCTTGAGTTTGTGTGTCTCTTTCTCCGTGGTGGCGTGGATATTCCCATGGGTTCTCCGGGTTTTCCCTCCACGTGGAGAAGCAACAACGCGTTTCGACTATTTGGCTTCTGTGGCTGCTCGAAATGTCTACACGATAAGCCACTTTATTGAGCTATTATTTGTGACCAGCTCGCATCTGAAATAGAGCTACATAGCTCAGTGGGCCATGCCTGGGGGGGGTGGGGGGGGGGCAGAGCTTTGTGACGTCATATTTGAGGGGGGGGGGCTGACTTTTTGTGACGCCGTGTGACGAGGGGCAAAACTCGTCCAAAATCGCGTGACGTCATTTATGGACGGCCCCTAAAAGAAAAAAATATAAAGTTTAGTTTAGTAACCAACTGGGCTTGCGTCCTGTCGACACGGTGCCACAGGGGTTACACCGTTGGCGATTCTTTCTCAAGTTTGCTTTGTTCACTTGGGTCGTATCTGCGGTCCAGATAACGAAACCAGGCCGGATCGTGTCCCTGGCACGAGAGAAGAAGGAGGGGGGAGGGGCAGCGGGCCCCCCCTCGCAGCCCCGGGCTCACCGCCCTCCTCACCAATCACCCTCGGACCTTCCGGCCGCCACGCACAGCGCCAAGGTGAGTGTTGCACACACACGCACGCACACACGCACGCACACATGCACACACGCACACACATGCGCACATGCACACATGCACGCACACACACACGCACGCACATGCGCACACACACACGAACGCACGCACACACACACGCACGTACACACATACGCACGCCCGCACACACATGCGCACATGCACACATGCACGCACGCATCTACACTAGGGCTGAACGATTTTTGGAAAATATCTAATTGCGATTTTTCTGACAGATATTGCGATTTGATTTGTGATTACATTTTAAGTCAAGCTTCAATTGAATATTCACTGTGTAATAGATATAAAACATGTGATGGAGCATTACCAAACGATACCATCAATATATGAACGGCTCTATAAAGAGTATAATGCAAAGGATGAGAACTTAAAATATATTAATTGCTTCCAACATGTATTTATTTAAATGTTTTAATTGAAATGGAACAATCAAACGTAGAACAATTAAGTTAAATAAATAAAGTTGTAATAATACAAAATAAAACAATTCCAATAAGAAAGTAAAAGGACTTTCCAAATCGCAAAAAATCGCAGCCTTTGCGATTTGCTAATCGCATTGTTTCAAATTGCGATTTCGATTTGAAATCGATCAATCGTTCATCCCTAATCCACACGCAGCCTTAGCAGACTGTTTGGGCAAGCGCTGTTAGCGAGCACCTATGAAGACTGGAATGCCACACGAGGGGGTGGGTCGTCAGCACCACCCCCGACCATGTTTGTCTCCCCAGCGGCGAGGTTTTTACACATCGCGCCAGGTTCTCAACTGAGGCTGAGTCGACCTAGGGCAGGCCCAGGACCGGTTCGATCATCGTCACCAGTTTTGGCCGTGAGCCGTAATCTAACTCGGGTCGTCGGGTTCGTAGCGGACCCTGCTAACCGCTACGCCACCGCTCCCCCCACACACGCGGAGCACACACACATGCACACACAACAACAACCGCCACTCGCCACTAAGTAGCTGTGACGTCACCACGGCGCTTGTGCCAGGCTATGTGCACGTTGAGGCCACGTGAAGTGTCGAACGCCGGCTGGGAAGAGGTCACGGGGCAGACCCTGCAGGTGTCACACACGCACACACACGGTGCGCAGCACACAAACCCACGATCCAAACCGATTTCAGCTGTGCAGCCCTTTATCAATCGACTACAGGAGGGTGGAGGGGGGGGCGGAGGCGACACCATCACCAATCCCCTGTCCCTCTCTCGCCCAGGTGATGGCGGCGGGCGTCTCCATGACGACGATCCACGAGAACGAGGAGCTGCCCTCGACCCTGCCGCGCGTCTCGTCCCGCCGCGTGAGCCACGCAGCAACGATGATTCATTTCAACTTGTGACGCGACGCCGCACGCCAATTGCTCGCTCTCGATGAGAGAGAGAAAGAGAGAGAGGATGGGTCAGCGTGCCTGGACACGGACAGGTGGGAAGGCAGCGGCAGCCAGAGCACGAGCCGGCGCCAACAATTGCCCAAGCTCTGCGGTCCTCTATTAAGGTGTCATCGTGCCGATTAATGAGCGTTTGATACACGTGGGAAGGAAAGCGAAGCACCCAGAGGAAACCCGCGCGTGCGAGGAGGCAACGCTCGATGCCGTACAGAAAGGACACGATATTAGTCGCGTTTTGCCGTACCGCGTGTGAGCCAGCGTATGGCTCCAGGGTTGCCACGATTAGGCGGTACTACGGCTACTCGATCATCGTATTACCCGCTACACACACTCTGACAGCTGACGGCACTGTTCTTATGGTGAATATAGTGGCGTCCTACAATATTAAACAATCTATTCCTGAATCAGTCGGTGACATTGTATCGACTCACTGGGGGAACGGTGGGTGAATCGCTGCACGATCTCCGCGTGAACGCGCTACGCGGCGGAGCTATCCCTGAGCCATCGGCACGGAGTGGATGTCCGAGCTGCTGTGTCTGTCTCTGCGTGCGTGCGTGTGTGCACGTGCGTGCGTGTGTGCACGTGCGTGTGTGCACGTGCGTGTGTGCACGTGCGTGCGTGTGTGCACGTGCGTGTGTGCACGTGCGTGCGTGTGTGCACGTGCGTGTGTGCACGTGCGTGCGTTTGTGCACGTGCGTGTGTGCACGTGCGCGTGCGTGTGCGTCCGTGTGCGTTCGGTGCAGACGCAGGGAGGCTGGGCGGCCACACCGTCTTGGAACACCGTCCCGAGGCACCACTACAGCCACGTGCAAGGAGCCGGTATGTTCACTACAGAGCAGCCGGTACATGCACTGCAGCAGGGCAGTGCAAGCATGCAATGTTCACCATGTGGTTGGATCCGTTGGGCTAATGACGGCCCAACGTTCCGCATTTACCGAGCGCTCTACACAGAAAGTTTGTGCGCGCCGTGGTGCGGGATATAGGAGAGAACTCTCATTTGAACGGTGCCCGGACGCCTCTCTCTGTTTCTCTTTCTTTCTTTTCGTGTTTGACTGGCAGCTGGAAATCAAAGCGACCTCGAGAAGCCTTTTCCTCCCTTTCCAAGAATATCCGTGAGTGTCGTCGCACAGTGCCCCCACAACAACATTCCACACCATCCACGGATTCTTGGGGTAAAACTCCCGTGGCAAACTTGCCAACCCGACCGATTAAAGCGGGCAACGCTTGTGCCTTGAAGCAAGAAGTTCCTGGCTTCGATTCCTGACTCGCGGGCCTTTCTCTTTGGAGTTTGTATCTTCTCCCCCTGTTCTGCAGAGTGTGTGAGTGTGTTTGAGTGCGTGGGTGAGCGAGTGTGAGTGCGTGAGTGGGTGTGAGTGTGTGAAGTTTGTATGTTCTGCGTGGGTTTCCTCTGGGTTCCACCAATACAATTTTTGCACACAGCGTTGGTGTGCGGTGCTTTTTCTGCAATATTTTGCTGTCTTTTCTTGGATTTTCTGTTTGCACTTAGTCACATATTCACTTTAAGATGTTTTTTGTTCATGTTTTTTTTTTGTTGCGGTTGCACCCGATTCAAGAGCCGAATGGCTCACAGGGCTATACCTAATAAATCAACTTGAACTTGAATGTAACTCATATTGGTTGAGCATCCCAATGCTGTAAAATTACGCTAAATATTACTCAATTTACACAGCAGCATCGCCTCCTACTGCAAGCACCTGGCAAGCTGCCGATGGTCAAACCGTCGACCGGAGCGCTTGTCAGAATTCCTCATTCCACTGCGAGCGCGGGTGGAAGTTGAGAGGGCCGGAGGTGGGGGCTGACGGCTGTCTGCGGCCGATGGAGAGGGGGAAGCGAGAGGGGGGGGGGTGCTGGATTGGCTTTTGAACGGCACGGCGGAGAGTTCCTCTGTCCTAGCTTGCGAACAGTGAGCTTCTTTCGTTTTCCATCGTTCCAAAAATACCTCGACTCACATGTGTGTACCTCGGCACCTCCAATTAGCACGGTGGTGCTACGTACGGCGCGAATGAAGTTCAACCCGCGTACAAACGGCACACCAGTTACGAAGCACTGCTCTGCCGCATACAGACCTTCGAAGCGTCAACGTTTTTTTGTTGTTGCTTTTGCTTCCTTCCAAAGATATTACGGAGTGGTGCGATTGCCATTGATGGTGGGGCGCTCGCTAAGCAGGTTCGGTAGGGGTTGGCGAGTGAACCGTGGCAGAGCTTGAGAGAGAGGGGAGGGAGAGAGAAGGGAGGTCGGCCAATTGTTCTCCAACAGTATGGCCAGACAGCGGGTTGCCGAGACCGGCGTCGGAGTGGATGGACGGGTGGAACGCCGTTAGGAGGGATCTTGGAGGTTGCGTGTCCAACGCGCAGCATCCGCGGGGTCCGGCGGAAGGTAGCGAGCGTCGGCGAGATTTGTGGCGGCGTCAAAGGATTTGTCTGCTGCTACTGCGTCTGCTGCTGCTGCCTGCGTTGTTTGCTGCTGTTGCTGCTAACACAAAGCTCGTTCCGCCGCAGGCCGACAGGAAGCCACTCTACCGCGAGTTCGCAGCCATCCCATCCCGACATTCCCAGGTGCACAGGCCTGCCTGCACCATACCTGCCTGCACCATACCTGGCTGAACCACACCTGCCTGCACCATACCTGCCTGCAGCACACCTGCTTGCAGTGCACCTGCCTGCAGCACACCTGCCTGCAGCACACCTGCCTGCACCACACCTGCCTGCAGCACACCTGCCTTGTCTGCAGCGCACACGTGGATGTGCTGGCGGCTCACTGGGGGTGGTGGTTGTTGCTTGCAGGAGGGTGACCACGATGAGAGGCCCTCGAGCGCGGTGAGCTTCGTGTGAGAAGAGAGAAGCGAGCGCTGGGAGCGCTGGGAGCGCTGGGAGCGCTGGAAGCGCTGGGAGCGCTGGGAGCGCCGGGAGCGCTGCGTGCGTCTCGCGTAGCTGCAGACGGCGGTGCACGGCGGCCGCGTCGTCGAGACGGCGCGGGCGGGGAAACCGCGACCGCTCCGACGAATGAATGGGAAAAATGCAGCGGAACATGGAACTCGGGGAAGATCGGCGATCGACGAGCGGTGATTTGGCGTCAGCTGCGTCTCCGCGCTGCTCCAGGCAGTCCCAATTTAGTCATCTACAGGAACTGCCCATCGACGTGCAACGTCGGGCCAACGTTGGTTGACGTTGGCCCGACGTTCCGTGTTTACGGGGTACCGTGCCATTGGATTGCGCGTTTCAGAATTGGTTTGCGAGTGCACGGGTTTTTTTTTTTACCATTTATATTTATTTTATTATTTTTATCTTACATAAAGCAATCAAAATATACATTACGCGCTGTGGATGGACTTAACGGGCAAAACCGGGGTACCCCACCACTGAATTATCCCGGTGTTTCGAGGACACGGCAGTGTCCACTCTTCAGTGTGCACGGCTTGCTTGCACAACTGCCACCCAGATCTTCTTCCCCCTGCGAATGCCGTGAGCATTACGCGGTGGTGGCATCACTTCATTATGACGGTCGAGTGGGTCATCGACTGCCAATTTTGGAAAAAGTTAAATGTGTAAGCTTCCACTTACAAAGACCGGATGAGGCTTACGTGTGAAATACTCGCTCCGTGATCGAGACCAGAGGCCCTCTGCTGAAGTATGAAATATTAGAAATCATCTTTCAGGGGGGACAGGTCTCAGATATTTAACCGATCGTAGACTCGCATTTTGAACCATTCACAGCCCTTTGAGTTTCAGTTGATGAACTATTAATGGAGACTGCTCGCTTTAGTGTTCGTGTTGTGGCGTAGGGTTAGGGGTCACGGTTTTGTGATGATAAACTGCCTTGGGTTCAAGGCCCAGACCCATGAGGCCTAGGCAAAGGCCGAGGTCAAGGCCGCAGGCCAAGCCGAGGCCGCGGCCGGGAGGTCTTCAGGTAAAGGCCGCCGTCAAGGCCAGATCCTCTCGGTGGAGTTCAGTGGGGCGGTGACACGGCTGAGCGGTAGCGCGTTTGCTGCTGAGGTTAGAACCCCCCAGCCGCCCTGGTTATTACTGCGGATGTATTGTTAACCAAGGCTGGTTAGAGGCGGGGTATACAGTTAGAGCTTAGAGTTTAAAGTTATGGGTTAGGCTTAGGCGGTCGGGCTTATGGTGATGGTTAAGTGTTTAGGAGCTAGGGTTTTGGGTTAGGGTTTTTGGATGAGGTGAGAGTTGGGGACAGTAGTACCTACGACTGCATTTCTTGCCCCGCGTCTGCGGAGATAGTATCGGCTGCGCGGTATACAGTACGCTACGCACATACACGGTGTGCCATGAATGACTGTGGAGTCAGGGTATCAAACAGCCGGGACACAGGCCCCATGTGAGCCCTGGTTTACCAGTAACAAAAATTGTTTTATGGTTTAAGTGGCAAAACATCTAAATGCAGCTGCCCTTCTGAAAAGGATTCTTCAAACACAGCGAGGCATTCTTGGATAAATAAATGGCATTATTACAATGATAGAGGCTCTCTATTGAGTTTTTTTTTACACCATGAGAAGACAACACGGCCTAGGAGTTGCGGTTGATGTTATGGTATGAAAAGCACTCCCCAAATTCTCTAAAAAATATTCTCCAAGGACCCAAGAATGCGAGCCGTAACGAGATAACATCTCGCTGAGATGACGAGAGGCTATCTCCCTCGCATGGTATGCAGGAGGTCTTGTTTTGGATCCCAACCCTGAAGATGCCTGTTGTATATTGGCAGAGGTGTGGACTCGAGTCATGTGACTTGGACTCGAGTCAGACTCGAGTCATGAATTTGATGACTTGCGACTCGACTTGGACTTGCATAACAATGACTTTGTCCCACCTATGAGATGTGGACTCGAGTCATGTGACTTGGACTCGAGTCAGACTCGAGTCATGAATTTGATGACTTGCGACTCGACTTGGACTTGCATAACAATGACTTTGTCCCACCTCTGTATATTGGAGTTTGTGTGTTCTATTTCAGCGAGTGGATTTTTTTTTCTCCGAGTCCTCTGGTTTTCCCCATCCACATGAAGAAACATGTATTTATATTATTTGGCTGCTACTATAAATTACCACGTGCGATGACGACGATGACGATAAGACACTTCGATGAGCTATCGTGTGTTACCAGGTCAACTCTGATTAAATAGCTAATATCTCAGTGGGCTTTAAATGGTAAAACAAACATAGTAGCAGTAGTTCTAGATTTGAAGCTTTCGTGACAAGTAGCAGTAGGGTCGGCGATGCTCCGAGGTTGAGGCTTGAGTGCTGCAGCACGATCGGCATGGACCCTGGTGCAAGGAATGTAAGTGGGGTCCCCCCCTGTACAAATCCCTCTCTGATTCACAGCCTTGGCGCCTGGGCCCGCCAAGCCCATGTGAGGTCAGATGCAGTTGCAACGCCCGTACACTCAGTAAAAAAAATATTATTATCATCATATCCAATTGTTATACTCGATAGTTATGCCACTGATCAGCCGCGAAGTCTGCACAGAGCGCAAAAAGCAGCCGAGTTGAGTGCAAGCGTGGACGCGAATGTCCACTGCACGTCCACGTCGTGACGGTGCGGCTAAAGCGCGACGATCGCCCCGGACGATCGCCCCGTCGTTGGGTCGACGATGGAATCAAGGGCGCAACGCTTTCGCCAGAGTAGCCGCGCTACTTTGCGCCGTGGCATCTCAGCGCGCGATGAGCAACTCTCGTCGCATCTCATCTCGCACGTGTGGAAGTGGCAGGTCTTGCTGTGCAGCACGAGGCCTGCAAGGGGGCATCAGTCTGCCAGCAGCGGGCGATTATTGCTGCTTGTGTGTAATCTCATTTGAGTAATTTGGACTCGCAGTGCACACGTGACACTATTTCGTGGCATTTTTGTTGTTGTTGTTATAGGAGTCCTGCATGGCGTGACAACACCGGGTGTCACTGGGAAACGTATAACAGGTCGGCCTTTTGAATTTGTGTATAGAAGCGGAATGTTTATTTGTAATACTTTGCAGTGTGTATCGTTAAATAAAATGTTGATTGAAACGTGAGCTGCTTCTTCTGTTGGGTAATTTAGATTCGTGGGTAGCAGTAGCAGCTCTTTACACACCACCACGGGGAGGGGCGTAGGAGTCAAGGTTGCCGGCATGCGTGGACAAAATAAATGACAAAGGTAAGACAAAGAATGGGAAATAAGGGGAAGAGGATGCAAAAGGAATGGAGAAACGGGGAGCAAAGAGTCAGGAGACACGAGGAGACGGGGGAAGGGGCTGCACGGGGGAACGGCGTCTGTTTTCAGAGGGGGCGGTGACTTATGTGTGGCCACGCCTGCTCCGAATTGCTCCCCTCAACCGAACCGCCCCCTGTGAAAACAGACGCTTGAGCTGTATTTAGATACAGAGGTGTACACACACAGGAATAGACTCGTTTTATGAACCACCTATCAGAAAAAAAAATTCACAAAGCGCTGAACAATTTACGCAGCAGTCACACGGAGGGGTGGTCTGGGCCGTATAGGGGCAGTTGACAATTCGACCGGCTAAATGGAAGGCAGCATCTGAATATTTATACTGGAGGAAGCTGATGAGCTATGAAGTTATTTTTAAACAGATGTCAAGTAGGGGCGGGTAAGAACGTTCCAATAACATAACACAAATTCACGATAGTAGTGCAAAGTGCAAGAAAGGTAAACAAGTCACCCAAACACAGATAAAGAAAAACGTAACCACCCCCATCCTACCGGGCAATGCCCACTGAGGTATTAACTTATTTTTCAGACGGTGGTAGAGGCCATGTGGCCGATGAGATGTGTCAACAAACAAACATAAATCCACATATTTTTTATGTCGAGAAGCATAGGGAGTGAATTGTCTGTTTTTTATGTTATGCACACATTGATATGTTTGGCAAGGACAGATCGGCACGTTAGATTAGCACTGTACAGGAGTGGAATGTGGAATTTCTGGCATTGATTGAGGGGACGGGACGCCATCCAGCGAGGGCGAGATTGTCACTGCTTTACGTCGACGCTGATATCTTTGTCCTTTTGAGGCCCACTGTGTTATTGACAAACGTCAGTTTTATTTTGAACAATAAGAATAGGTTTTATTCTTTATAGCAATAAAAAAGTGTTAAACACCAAATGGATACCTATTGCAAGGCATCAAATGCGCATTGACCATATCTATACATGTGGAAAAACATGCCAACATACGATGATAATACATGCAATGTCTTTGAAACTGATTGGCCTACGCCAGAGACAGCCTTCCTTATCGCCTTGTCTCACCAGTGTCAGAGCAGAGAACGCCAAAAGGCGAACAGTAGAACAGAGACAATGCAATTATCAGGGCATAGCTCAGATTGAGCAGTGATATCTCTGGGACTTTTTTTAGCCGGTGTGTAACAGGGTGAGTTTTCTCGTTCATGTGTATTGTACACCACCGCCAACGCAGCAGCGGTGCCCCTTTGCCGACTTGAATGGGACTTTCAAATCTCTCTTGGTGGGAACGGTTGCCACCTCCGAGGTAAAATAAAAACCCCGGGGGGCACGTCATGGGATGATGAAGACCTCAAAATATATCAGCGGGGATGAATACACATCAATGCGTTGTCGTGAGGACGGTCTGTATTGGAATTATTACGCTGCTGACAACAAAGCCGGGATATTTCATTTTATCAGGCAAAACGTGCGGATTTCCATGGACTGTTGCCACCTTAACAAGCGGATAATCCTGATGAAAAATAAACCAAACAGGACAGGGTGGCACCCACTATTTGGTTGGTTCCAAACGTTAACACGTGGCCCGTGTGGATTGTTGTTCGGGTCCTCCACATTTAAGAAAACATGCCGTTTGATTATTTGGCGTGATATAAATGTCCACGCGATAGGTCACTACGTTGGGTTTATCATTTGTGGCCAGGTCGCTTCTGGAAATAAAAAAAAAGCTCTATAGCTCAGTGTGACTTACCTGGTAAAACAACAAAAAAAGTTTGTTTATTTTTTAAACACACACCTCCATGTACTGTACAAAACACTGCCTCGCTAGTAACCCAATTAGCGCGGCTGGGTGAAGATGCCCCAGTGAGGGGTAAATAGGGCCCGGGGGATTTATAGCACCCCCCCCACACCTGGTTTAGGTTGCAGCAGACCAGGCATGTCACAGGGTTGTTGGTATGTACCTGATTATAAGACGCACGGTGTGTGTGTGTGTGGGCTGGGTGCGTCTCTCGGGGAGCGGTAGTGGAACGCGCTGCGCTACGAACCCGGCGACTCCAGTTTCGGGCCTCCCCTAGGTCGACTCAGCCTCAAACGAGTACTTGGCGCGTTGTGTAAACATCGCCACGAGGGAGACAAAGGCGGCCGGGCGTGGTGCTGGCCAACCCACCCCCTCGTGTGCCGTGCCGGCCTTCATAGGCGCTGAACAGCAACTTGCCCCAACAGTCTGTCGAGGCTATAGGGGGGACCTTTGTATTTGAGGTGCGTCTTACATTCCGGCGCGTGTTTACAACGTTTAATCTGTAGAATACGATGACACACGCACACACAAGTCGCCGACGCTGTCATAAGTGTTAGCAGGCTGGCTTAGTAACCGCAGCAAAGGGATTTTGTGAGCCAGACGTGTCACGGTTTGTAAAGTCTACTCAGTCTCTCTCTCTGTGTGTGTGTGTCGCAAGCAGGATATCAGAGGCCAAGCAAGTGTGGGCTGGTTCACAGGTGAATGAATGGTGGTGGGCAGGTGGTTGACGTGGTGTTGAAGCGGCGTTGGTCAAGTGCGTCTTGAGTTTCCACCCCAGGTGAGTGTTGCTACAGGTCCGTTTAACTGTGCAGACCGGAATATCTCAACCAAGCCGGTGTATCTCTAATGTCTGTGTGTCTGTAAGCCGGTGTATCTCTATATGCTGTGTGTCTCTGCAGTCTGTGTGTGTCTGCAAGCTGTGTGTCTCTGCAGTCTGTGTGTGTCTGCAAGCTGTGTGTCTCTACAGGCTGTGTGTGTCTGCAAGCCGGTGTGTCTCTGCAGTCTGTGTGTGTCTGCAAGCTGTGTGTCTCTGCAGTCTGTGTGTGTCTGCAAGCTGTGTGTCTCTACAGTCTGTGTGTGTCTGCAAGCTGTGTGTCTCTACAGTCTGTGTGTGTCTGCAAGCTGTGTGTCTCTGCAGTCTGTGTGTGTCTGCAAGCTGTGTGTCTCTGCAGTCTGTGTGTGTCTGCAAGCTGTGTCTCTGCAGTCTGTGTGTGTCTGCAAGCTGTGTGTCTCTACAGGCTGTGTGTGTCTGCAAGCTGTGTGTCTCTACAGTCTGTGTGTGTCTGCAAGCCGTGTGTCTCTGCAGTCTGTGTGTGTCTGCAAGCTGTGTGTCTCTACAGTCTGTGTGTGTCTGCAAGCCGTGTGTCTCTGCAGTCTGTGTGTGTCTACAGTCTGTGTGTGTCTGCAAGCTGTGTGTGTCTGCAAGCTGTGTGTGTCTGCAAGCTGTGTGTGTCTGCAAGCTGTGTGTCTCTGCAGTCTGTGTGTGTCTGCAAGCTGTGTGTCTCTGCAGTCTGTGTGTGTCTGCAAGCCGGTGTGTCTCTACAGTCTGTGTGTGTCTGCAAGCTGTGTGTCTCTGCAGTCTGTGTGTGTCTGCAAGCTGTGTGTCTCTGCAGTCTGTGTGTGTCTGCAAGCCGGTGTGTCTCTACAGTCTGTGTGTGTCTGCAAGCTGTGTGTCTCTGCAGGCTGTGTGTGTCTGCAAGCCGGTGTGTCTCTACAGTCTGTGTGTGTCTGCAACAGAGGTGGGACAAAGTCATTGTTATGCAAGTCCAAGTCGAGTCGCAAGTCATCAAATTCATGACTCGAGTCTGACTCGAGTCCAAGTCACATGACTCGAGTCCACACCTCTGGTCTGCAAGCTGTGTGTCTCTACAGTCTGTGTGTGTCTGCAAGCTGTGTGTCTCTGCAGTCTGTGTGTGTCTGCAAGCCGGTGTGTCTCTACAGTCTGTGTGTGTCTGCAAGCCGGTGTGTCTCTACAGTGGGCCAGTTTGAGTCACGGGCTGGTACGGTATGTGGATGTTTGTTGTCGGATGTGGGGAATGCGAGGGAGGAGTCCGCACAGAGAGCGAGAGGGGGGGGGTAGAGTGGGAGGGGGAGAGTGGGGGGGGTAGAGTGGGAGGGGGGGAGGGAGAGGAGGGAGAGGTGGGGGGATGCGGGAGATAGAGGGGGAGGGGGGAGGTAGTGAGAGATAGAGTGGGAGGGAGAGAGTGGGGGGAGGTATAGGAGGAGGAGGTAGAGGGGGAGAGAGAGAGAGATAGAGGGGGAGGGGGGGAGGTAGAGGGGGGGGAGAGAGGGGGAGGAGGTAGAGAGAGGGGGAGGGGGGGAGTGGGAGGGGAGTCGGGAGTCGTGGAGGGGAGACGCACAGGGGGCTGCCATCTTATCGCCAGCAGCGCAGAGCTCACGGGCGGACAGGTGAGCGACCCACACCTCCCTCGTGCACGGGTGCCCCCCACTACCTGCGATACGCTCCCCCCCCTCTTCAACAACAAGGGTACCCCCACCACCTCTAAGCAACACATGGACCCCCCCCCACCAACTCGCTTCTCCCCTCTCTCCCGGAGCGAGGGGGCGAACATGGCCCAGGTGCCGGGAGTCTCAGGTGTGGCTCTCGCCTCCCTCCACGCGCCCCCCCTCGTATCTGCTCCTCTTCCTCTCATTCAGCACCCCCCCCCCCGTGCCCCCCCCCTGTGCCCCCCCTCCGTGCCCCCCCCCCCGTGCCCCCCCCCCGTGCCCCCCCCGTACCCCTCCACCACCACCTGGATTTACCAAAAACTCGCGACTATTGAGTGGATCCCAACCCTCCACCTCCAACCACCACTCCGCTTCATCATCAGCCATGGTCAATCCACTGCTGGATGAAGGCCTCTCTCTCTCTGCCGAGCCGTCTTCCATCTCTCTCGCCAAACACACACACAGCACACACACAGCACACGCACACAGCACACACACACAGCACACACACAGCACACGCACACAGCACACGCACACACAGCACACACACAGCACACACACACACAGTACACACACACAGCACACACACAGCACACGCACACAGCACACACACAGCACACGCACGCACACACAGTACACGCACACAGCGCACACACACAGCACACAGCGCACACACACAGCACACAGCGCACACACACAGCACACACACACACAGCACACACACACAGTACACACACACAGCACACACACACAGCACACACACAGCACACACACACAGAGCACCACACACACACAGCACACACACACAGCACACACACACAGCACACACACACACAGCACACACACAGCACAGCACACACACACAGAACACACACACAGCACACACACGCGAGTGCTGTGTGTGTTAGGGGTCGTTACTATCGCTCGCTGCCTCGGATCGCGTTCCATCTCCGCCGCTGCTTAGTCAGTCCTTCGTCTCGACCACTCGCGGTGTAGATGTTGATGATGTCGATGATGTGTAGATGTTGATGATGTCGATGTGGATGATGATGTGTAGATGTTGATGATGTCGATGTGGATGATGATGATGTGTAGATGTGTAGATGTTGATGATGTCGATGTGGATGATGATGATGTGTAGATGTTGATGATGTCGATGTGGATGATGATGATGTGTAGATGTGTAGATGTTGATGATGTCGATGTGGATGATGATGATGTGTAGATGTTGATGATGTCGATGTGGATGATGATGATGTGTAGATGTTGATGATGTCGATGTGGATGATGATGATGTGTAGATGTGTAGATGTTGATGATGTCGATGTGGATGATGATGTGTAGATGTTGATGATGTCGATGTGGATGATGATGATGTGTAGATGTTGATGATGTAGATGTGGATGATGATGAAGATGTGTAGATGTTGATGATGTCGATGATGATGTGTAGATGTGGACGATGTGGATGATGATGATGTGTAGATGTTGATGATGTGGATGATGATGAAGATGTGTAGATGTTGATGATGTAGATGATGATGTGTCGATGTAGATGATGATGTGTAGATGATGATGTGTAGATGTTGATGATGATGGAGATGTGTGTGGATGATGTCGGTAAACCAAGTGGAGTACAGCGAAACGTCGTACTGGAATTGTAAATGTTGTAGTGGGTTTACTCTCCAACCCACCCTGTGTGTGCTGTACCAGTACACATACACTATACACTACACTGTACACTACACTATACACTACACTATACACTACACTAGACACTACACTAGACACTACACTAGACACTACACTAGACACTACACTGTACACTACACTATACACTACACTATACACTACACATTACACTACACTATACACTACACTATACACTTCACTACATTATACACTACACTACATTATACACTACACTACACATTACACTACACGCTACACTATACACACTATACACTACAGTATACACTCAACTATACACTACACTATGCACTCCACTACACTATACACTACATTACACACTACACTATACACTACACATTACACTATACTATACACTACACACTACACTACACTATACACTACACTAATTGTAAATGTTGTAGTGGGTTTACTCTCCAACACACACCCTGTGTGTGCTGTACTAGTCACGAATCGGCACGTTTTTATTCACGTGACAACCCTCACTCGTTGTCTGTGTCGGGTGGTGGCGGGTTTAACGACACATTTATATTTACGCGATCCAACGCAAACCAACCCTTATGGATGTGTCTTCACAACCTACACGCGTCCCCTTCTTGTTCGCGATTGCTGCACTGGACTATTGATGTCGTCTCGCTCTCAGCACTCGCCACTCTTGTCTCCATGGCGCGGTATGCTTGCCAATGTAACCAGCACGGGTGCTGTGCAACATCTGTGTGCCACGAAGAAAGGGTCCTTTCCCGAAACGTCGTCTGCGTGGCTTACAGGCTGGTGGTGGTTTTTTGGGGGGTTAATAATTTCGCTCATGCACCACTGTCAACTTGGCAACAGAAGCAGACGATTGCCTACAGGGTCTGTGCCCTGGTTTGCAGATAACTGACGGCCCTCCTATGGTGTGGGTAACATCGCACACCGATTACTACAACGACAACGACTACTTCTACTATGTGTGGCCCTTTAAAGAGGAAGTATAATCGGCGACGTTTCGGCCAAATTCTCCCCCAACCTTCACAGCACATGAGTAGAGAGAGAGAGAGGGCCAGGGGAGAGGGAGTGGATGGATATTGAGAGGTGGAGACTGCACTTGTTCTACAAACACGGGACATGATGAGAATGCATTCAATCAACAAAGCGTCCCGATTGTACTCCTTTGATTTTTTGTGTTAAATTGGCATACTCTTAGTTTTTTTTCTGAATCCTTGCAGTCACGAAAGCTTCAAATCTAGAATTAAATTGGCATCTTCCAACATTGCTCGGCGTGTCGAAGAATCGCAATCACGAAATTGATTGATACTGGAGGAATCCTATGAGCTGTAAAGCTCTTTGTCCACAGATGCCCAGTAGGAGTAGACCAATAAAACCCTCCCGTATAGAGTTCGCTGACAGTGAGAGGCCAAAGCAGGCAATTTGCAGGGCTGCTGGACCTTCAACAGTTTTTTTGTTTGTTAAATAGCGCTTCTGCCAATAAATACCCCAGGAACCACACCAATGCTGCTGCTGCTACTACACCTTAGGTGAATTCTTCGCAAGTCCTGGCAGGTGTTGCTAACTTACTTCTAGACTCCCTGGGGGCACATTCACCCCAGCCGCACACACACACAGACAGCTCTCACAATGTTCCCTGCGTGCGTTCTGATTTTAATTTTGGCAGGACATTCATGCGGTTGTTTCCGTCGCTTTATCGACCCCCCCCCCCCCGTGAGTGTGATGAGCCCAGGGGTCGTGAGACATTCCCGCCTTGGGCGTGAGAACGAGAGAGAGAGGGAGCAGTGTTTTTACTCTGCAACAATCTGGGGGACCTTTGAACACCATCAGCCTGTCATAGCGATAGCGTCAGTCGCCCCCCCCTCCCTCCACCACCTCCTCCACTGTCTGTGTGTGTGTGGGCGAGGGGTTGGTGAACGACACAAACCGATAACTGCTTTTTAATGGTCCACTGCCGGGTAGCCAAGAGGTAATTGTCTGCAGTGTTCATTTGTTGATGTTGTTGATGTTGTTGATGTTGTTGATGTTGTTGATGTTGTTGATGTTGTTGATGTTGTTGATGTTGTTGATGTTGTTGATGTTGTTGATGTTGTTGATGTTGTTGGATGGAGGTGGGGAGTTCTCGCACGCCCCGTGCTGGACGTCTGTAAGAAAGAGCTTTGGGGCCGTCCATAAATGACGTCACGCACATAGGGGGGGGTTTCAGACATTTGTGACGATGTGTGACAAGGGGGGGAGGGGGTGAGAAATGTGAAGTCCTATCAAAATGCGCAACTTTAAATGAATATAGACAACACGTTCTACTTAGTTAAATAGACTTTTTTTATTGTTTTATATTTATATTATTTCCCTTCTACGTGACTTTACCGAAAGAACCAAGAATATGAATCCCTGCAGTCACGAAAGCTTTAAATCAAAATTTAAATAGACTTTTTAATAAATGTTTTCTCAGAGTGCGGCGGCACATTAAATACGCACTACAATGACAATAGTTTAAAGCGATTTGAAGCATAATTTTTTTTAGGGGGGGGGGGGGGGGCAGAGCTTTGTGACGTCATATTTGATGGGGGGTCTGACTTTTTGTGACGCCGTGTGACGATGGGGGGGAGGGGGGTCAAAAATCGTCCGAAATCGCGTGACGTCATTTATGGACGGCCCCTTTACGGATAATCGGATTCCTCCAGGGGTAAATAAACCTTCTGATTCTGAACCCCGTTTTTATTTGACCCAAGTAAGGCTCCACTGAGCTATGTAGAGGCTCTTTTTTCACACCATGCCACAAATGGCAGCTCAACGAAGTGGCTCATCGTGTGGAAATGTCTCGCAGCCAAATGATCTGAGCGTGTGATGTTGATTCTACACGTGGAGGGGACAAATACGGGAGGAAACCTGAGACAAATCCACGCAACCACAAGGAGAACGAGAGAGAGAGACACCGCAAACTCCAAATGTGCAGCAGTCGTCAGGGTCGGGATCGAACCCACGACCTCCTGTAGACCAGGCGAGGTAGTGAACAGAGACACGGCGGTGGTGGTGGTGGTGGGGGATTTAACAAACGACGCTCCTCCTTTGATTCAGCTGCCAAGCCAGGAGACGGAGTCGAACCTGCGGCCACCCCACTCTGGATGACGAGTCCAGCGTGTGCGCTGGCTAACCTTTACGCCGCTGCAGTTAAAAACGCTAGGAATGTGATCTTTGCGTGTGTTTTTTTTTATTTTAATCTGCGTGCTCAAAACCCGGTAACTGCTCATTTACCGGTTTTTATTGTTGCAATGCGGTCACAAGCGATGACACAGCAACAACAAAAACACCGTGAGCCGGTTTTAACAACCCGAGTGTGCATCGACAAAGGGCCGTCTTGTTAGCCCGCTGCATCATGAAGGCATCTCGATTGAAAGCTTTCGTGACTGCAGGGATTCATCTTCTTGGTTCTTTCGGTAAAGTCACGTAGAAGGGAAGTAATAAAATAGACAGACCTGGCCTTCACCTGAGGACGGCTGCTTGCGTTGTGGCCGAAACGTCGTGGGAATTATTTTATTATGTTTTATTTTTATTATTTTATTACTTCCCTTCTACGTGACTTTACCGAAAGAACCAAGAAGATGAAGGCATCCTCAAGACTTTTACGTCATGGGGTGGGGGCGGGGGGAGGAGGAGGGGCGGGGCAGGGGGGCCATACTTCACCACTCTGGTCAGTGCTGCTAGGGGTGGGTTGACGCGTCGCAGGCCCCTGCTGTTAGCTCGTCACGGGGTTGGAACACTGGCGTTGCCACGCTAAATCGAACCCCACCCATCACCTCGAGTAGGGGCGGGGGGGGGTCCCTTTGTCAGTCACAGAGACGATAAGAACCCGCTCTGGCGGCCGTGCTGGTGGTGGTGGTGGGTGGTGGTGGTTGGTGGTGGTGGTGCTGGTGGTTGCTGGTGGTGGCGGTGGTTGGTGATGATGGTTGCTGCTGGTGCTTGTGGTGGTGGTTGCTGCTGGTGTTTGGTGGTGGTGGTGGTTGGTGGTTGGTGGTTGGTAGTGGTAGTTGGTGGTGGTGGTTGCTGCTGGTGTTTGGTGGTGCTGGTGGTGGTGGTTGGTGGTTGGTAGTGGTAGTTGGTGGTGGTGGTTGCTGGTGGTGGTTGCTGGTGGTGGTGGTTGCTAGTGGTGCTGGTGGTGGTGGTTGCTGGTGGTTGGTGGTGGTGGTGGTGGTTGTTGGTGCTTGTGGTGCTGGTGGTGGTTGCTGGTGGTGGTGGTTGCTGGTGGTGGTAGTTGGTTGGTTGGTGGTGGTGGTTGCTGGTGGTGCTGGTGGTGCTGGTGGTGGTGCTGGTGCTGGTGGTGGTGGTGCTGGTGCTGGTGGTTGGTGCTGGTGGTTGGTGGTTGGTGGTGGTGGTTGGTGCTGGTGGTTGGTGGTTGGTGGTGGTGGTTGTGCTGGTGGTGGTGGTTGTTGTTGGTGGTGGTGCTGGTGGTGGTGGTTGTTGGTGGTGGTTGGTGGTTGTTGGTTGTTGGTGGTGGTGGTTGTTGTCGTCGTCTCCCACCCTCGCATTGGTCGCCTTCCCCCCCTACCGACCCTGTCAACCTCTCTGCCCGCTCCCCCTGTCCCTAGAGCAGCCTCTACTGTACTGCAATATAATGCTGAACAAATAACACTGTGTAACAAAAACATTTTATTTTGTTCCTGGGTAGTAAGTGTTATTTTCCAATTGCTTATGCCTCAAAAGTACAGAAATTCGCTATTGTTCCCCACAAACGTTGCTTTTGTAACCAGGACTTTATGTGAACGAAAGACACAAATGCACACGTTTTATCATTGAAAATAGGTACATTTCAAAATATCACTGTCCTGGTCACAAAAGCAAAGTTTGTGGGGAATAATAGCCATTTTCTGTACTTTTGAGGCATAAGCAATTGGAAAATAACACTTACTACCCAGGAACAAAAATCGTGTTACATAGCGTAATAATCGTGGAATTCCCATCTCTTTTACACGGAATTAATGACCAAGACATTGGCGAACACTTCACAACCGTTTTACTCAATGTTACAGATTTTATTGCTTACACTGCAATAACATTACAACGGTTATTAATGTGCAGTTCAATCTGAGTTATTAATGTGCAGTTCAATCTGAGTTATTAATGTGCAGTTTAATCTGAGTTACCATCACCAGGGAGCACAGGTCTCCTTGGCTACTCCATATTGACCCCCTTAGCTACTCCACATGGATCCCCTTGGCTTCCTGCATCCTTGAACTTTGTGGGGAGTTGGTGGCAATGCAGACAGCCCGAAATGCATCATTTGTGCAGGAGCGGGGTTGGTGTATCACACAAAGGTCGTGAAAACTCCCCTTCCCGTGTGCGTCCAGGAGGTGCCGTACCCTGGCTCGCCAGGACAAGGCAGTACAAGGCAGTGGACTAATCTCCATCTGTTTCCATCTGTACGGGGACAGAGTGTTGTCATTGGGGCGCCACGATGGCAAGATGTTAACCACCTCGCCCGGTATACGGGAGGTCGTGTGTTCGATCCCGACCCTGACGTCTGCTGTGTATTTGGAGTTTGGGTGTGTCTCTCTCCCTGTGGTTGCGTGTATCTTTCCCCGGGGCCTCCGGTTTTCCCCTCCCCATTCAGAATCAACATCACGCGTTCAGAGTCTTTTGCTGCTATCAATTTTCACGTTGATAACGTTGAGCTATCGTTTGTGATAGCCCAGTCGCTTTTGAAAAAGAAATGTAGCAGCTAAATTGGTCTTTATTATGTTTTATTTTTATTATTTTATTATTTCCCTTCTACGTGACTTTACCGAAAGAACCTAGAAGATGGCCTTACCTGGTAAAATAAAAATGTGTTTGTTATAATTACAACTAATGTGACTTCCACCCCGTCTCGTCGGATGTCCGCACGTGTCACCCACAGCAGCGCCACGCTTGACGGTGTTGGGGGGGGGGGGTGCCATGGCACGACCGTCTCAGCAGTCGTCGGTGTTCGACGATCGAAGGGACCGCGACCGCCTGCCGCCGCACTACAAGGAGTCGTACCGCCTGGCCATCGACGTGCTGGTGGAGCGGGGACGCGACGCCTTCCGCGACTTCCTGCAGCGCGAAGGCACCGTGCCCTTCCTGTCCGAGCAGGAGGTGCGTCGAGAGCTCCCGGATGGACATCGGTGTTTGCGAAGGGTCGGGTCGAGTCAGTTGGGGTGCCGCAGAGGTCGCAAACGGGTTTTGATTCCTTACCCGTACCCGGCCGCAACAGGGTCGCAAACGGGTACCCGTACCCTACCCGATACCCGTACCCGGCCGGGTATCGGGTAGGGTACGGGTACCCGATTGCGACCTCTGGGATGAAGCCATGTTGCAGGCGCGGGTGGGTTGATTCTAGGAACTTGAATTGTGAGATGAGACAAGACGTTGGGAAATGAGTGACAAAGGGTTACTCACCAGTGACTCACGGCCTACCCGTACCCAGCCCTGGTAAAAAAAAACATAAATAGTTTAGTAATCGTTTAGTTGAAGTTATCTGACCAAAAATATCAATAAATCATCATATTAACCGCGAAATCCTGCGAGTTAAATTTACATTTGAGTCGGCATCGGGGCCACAACCGAAAAACACCGCAGAGAATGCGTCTATCCCGGAAAGTGGCTGAGAGCCGATCGCGGTCATAATAACAGTGATGATGATGGTGATGGTGACTAAGAGGCAAAGTGAGAACAGCCGGGGGGGGGCAGGGGGGGGGGGGAGCTTTTGACAGTTTAATTTCAAAATGAAAAGCAACAACATTGCGCCTGGAGTGGTCCGCCGCGGTCAATCGGGAGTGTATCGCCCTGCTAAGACGCGGCTTGAAACGTGGACACCAGCAAAGGAAATGAAGAGGGTGGGGGGGGGTGAAAGTTCACGGACAAACGTAGAGCGATGCGAGTCCTGGGAATTGCACTGCAGCCGGAGTGGAGGAATGCACGGATTAGAGAGCGTGCAAAGTTAGAGACGTCATAGTGGCCGTGAACAGGGGACGGTAAGTGAAAGGACTTGGGTGGGACCCACAATCCTCGTCGGGGATTATCGTCTCTAACCGCTCGATGGAACGGTAGCCAAAAAGAGGGAACCACGCCCAGGAGGGACGACCGCCACGGAGATTAAGGGTTGGGATCAGCCCTTAATCTGCAAGAGCGGGATGGATGGTGGCATCGCAAAAGCCACGAGGGATGGAGACGATGTGGGGGAGGCGTTGATCCAACCGTTTATGGAACATGGCCGATAATTGTGATGATGTTGATTGGGGGGGAGATTCTCGGACGATGGTCCTCTCAGATTTTGGATGCTGACCAGGCTCAATAAAACGTAACGCAAAATTCCGATTTACCGCCGCTCGCCCTGCAGGTGGATCACATTGAGAGCACGTTCCAGTCGCCCGCTGTCACGACCCGTGGAGACGATGGCGACGAGGTGGGCCAGGACTTTGGGAGCTCGTCGTCGGGCACGTACTGGCCCGTGTACTCAGACACATCGGCACCGGACCTCGAGCTGGGCTGGCCGGCTCCCGGACGCTTCCTCGGACAGACGAACGTCACGCTGCACTTCCACCCGCCGCTGGGGAACGGGGTGCCGACCATCAAGGAGGTCATACGCAGGCACATCAGAGGGGCCTCTAAGGTATGATGACGCCACGCGACCACCAGCGACGTCACTACATTCATGCTGTAGCCATAACGTGACAAATGAGTCGTGTAGTTTTCTAGCCTTAGGGACCCCCCCCCGTGACGGCTGTCCCAGTGCAGCACGAGCGGCAGGGGGGCGACGTTGCTCTTGGCTTTCCAGTTTCCGAGTAATCTTAAAAATGTGGGCCGTGACGTCACCACCCGCTCGCGCCCTCCCCTTGCCAATGACGTCACGGGATTTCTGGAAGGGCGGCCGTGAAGCGGGCGGCACGTGGCCGGTGGGTCGACACTCGCGCGGTAAAACAACGACGCGGTAAAACAACGACGCGGTTGCACCGGGCGCAAATAATAACGCGCACCCGGTGTGGGGCGGTTATTTGGTCAGGGTGGATATGTGACCCCCACCCCCCCTAACGAGCCACACTCACCGCGACCTGTAGGGGGGTTTTCGCCTTTGGGAGGGCAGGATGTAGATAGAGGGTGGGGGCCCGGGTAGGGAGTTGCCGACAATTTCAAAGGGGTCCAAACAATTGAGTCAGTTAATCAACATAAAGAGGGTTCGTCGGTCTTTAAACATCTGGCACTTTTTTTGGCAGGGCATTCTTCCCATTCGACAGCCCCCCCGCCCCCCACTTCCCCCCCACTTTTCCTCCCCCCCCCTCCCCACTGCAGGGCCTTACTAAACAGAGTCTTGCGCCGTAACTTCCCCTCTCTTGTAGTGATGCGTGTGCAGTGTTTACAAGGCCACCATGTAATGATCTGGCCAAAAATAAATGTGTGCCGTTAATTCCCTCCGCCACCCGACGCGGCATATACAAGTCGGGCGGTGGAGGGTCTTGCCCGCGCACATTTTCGCCAGATCGTTACGTCGCCTAAACCCAACAAACGAAAAATAGAAATCGTGAATCGTAATATTGGCCGCTCGTAAATGAGAGCTACGTGTCGTGCAGTGCATTGACCTTCGCGCATTCCTCCGCACGAGTGTGCGAGATCGCCCGGCGCGTGACTTTTGGACGTGCCGCACCTTGGTCGTTCATGTCCGTTCGGCGTGGAGCTGGGTGGAGTTTCAGTTCCGTGCGTCCGAGGTCTCGCGTGGGCTGCTGCAGTCGGCACCCACGATTGGAATAATGAACAATAGCGAGGCGTGGAGTGATAAACACGACCGCAGTTTCAAGAGTGCACCATGATCACGGCGCCACTCGTCTGTTGAGCGGAGACGCGGGCGTGGCTGCGGGGTTGCATCCGTCACCATCGTCATCGTGAGCCTCGGTGCAATCCGCCGCTGGAGCCGATCTTGTCGCTCCATCTCCCGCGGTGGGCGTGCTCGCTCTGGCGCTCTGCCTCCTACGAGTGGCCATCCCATCGTTTCGATTTCAAGCTTTCGTGACTGCAGGGATTCATCTTCTTGGTTCTTTCGGTAAAGTCACGTAGAAGGGAAATAATAAAATGATAAAAATCAGACATAATAAAATACAATTCTCACGACGTTTCGGCCACAACCTTGGTAGCCCTGGTCTTCACCTGAGGACGGCTGCTTGCGTTGTGGCCGAAACTCCGTGAGAATTTATTTTAATATGTTTGATTTTAATTTTATTATTTCCCTTCTACGTGACTTTACCGAAAAAACCAAGAAGATGCATCCCGTCGTTGTTCTCACCCAGAGGCTGCCGCCGACCCATCGTCCCTTCGAGCGGTGTGTCCACTTTTATTAACAGTCCAAACTTTTACGTCCCTGAACCTGGATGTACGCTCTCCGTAATCCGTGCGTGTTCCCCCTTCTCTCTCTGGGCGTGCTCGTAAGCATGCGTCTCTCGACCTTTGCTCCGTCGTCTTCTTCAGTGACCCCCCGTTTCTCGTCCACGTGACGGTGGGAAACGCGCGCAGATAAAAAAAACAATAAACAATAAAAATTAACAATAAAAATAAACTATAAAAATAAAGCCGGTCGGCGTCGTAGTCGCGGCAGATGATGTTCGTCCAATCGTGGTCATCATCATTCCCGTGCCTTCGATTTACACGGTTGGCTACGTACGGTGCGAAAGAAGTTCATGCTACGTACATCGCTGACTTGTAACAGTACGTTGACGAATTTCCTTTACAATTCTGTAAAATCGCCTGATGAAGCTGGTTGATGTAATCACCAGCGAAACGTCACCGTACTCAAGTTCTAAATGTCGTGGGTTTACTTCAACACACACGGGTGTGCCGAAGTCTAATTGACACGTTTTGTTTACGTGACAAACCTCGCTAATTGGCCGTGTCGGGTGGGTGAATGAAACTGAATGTTTTCTAAAAAATAATTATTTAATTGTCATCGATTCATGAACGAGGGTGTGCTGGTATATAAACCAATTCGTAATGAGTGCACTTACTCCTCAACTCTATTTACGTTACGGATTATTGACGAATTTCACTCGCGCCCCTCCCCCCCCACACCCCCACCCCAACACCCCCACCCCCTCACCCACCCACACCCTCACCCCCCCACCCCTCCCACACCCCCACCCCCCACACCCCCACCCCCACACCCCCACCCCTCACCCCCCCACCCCACACCCCCACCCTCACCCCCCCACCCCACCGCACCGGCTGCAGGTGGTCGCCGTGGTGATGGACGTCTTCACGGACGTGGACATCTTCCAGGAGCTGCTGGAGGCGGCCAACGTGCGCCGGGTGCCGGTCTACGTGCTGCACGACCGCCTCAACTTCCCCCTCTTCCACGACATGTGCCTCCACCACGGCCTGCGCGCCGGCGAGCTCGAGGTGACCACGGCCGGGCGCCGCCAGCGGCCGCGTTTCCCCCAAACGTCGTCGCCCTCCCCCTTCCCCTCCCCTCCCTCCCACCTCCTCCTCACCCGCCTCCCCCCACCACTCCAGAATCAGAATATTTATTAAAACTGGAATCCGATGAGTGCAGGAAAGACAAATAAATTTGCAGCAATGACATTAAAATAAAACTAAACCCTCACCGTCCTTCTCGCAGACGAATGCCCGTTTGCGGGCCACGTGATGTTGATCCGCCTTGTGCTGTGCAGGGACGGCTGCCGCTCGTTTCCTTCCACAGCCAAACAAACAAACACAAGAAAGAAGCCACGCGGGGAAATGGGTACTGGGCCCACAATATCCCCACGCTTTAAAATGCCCAACGTGCCAAGTTGCTCGATTTGGGATTGCGCACGGCGGTGGCATCATCGCCCCCCTTCCCCCCCCCCCCATTCTGCGAGAGTTAACATCTCCTAGCCACCGCGGCTCCCCTCTTGACGATGTTGACGGGGGGTGTGCGCTGCTGCGTGTCGTCGCTCAGAACGTACGAGTGCGGACCCTGCCGGGATCGCTCTACTTCTGCAAGTCTGGTGCCAAGTTTCACGGCCAGGTGTTCGAGAAGTTCATGCTCTTCGACTGCATCACGGCCCTGTGCGGTTCCTACAGGTGACGCGACGAGCGGTTGCGGGCGACGTCCGTGGCACCGCCGCAGACGCTACCATCGCACTCCCACAGGGAGCGCCGTAACGCTGCTTTATTGTATATTTTTTTTGCTCAAATTCGTAGCAATAATATAAATAATATCAATATTGTTACGAATCCTATATTTATGAATATTGCTAATATGAATCATATCAAACGGTATGTGAAACACCTTTTTTCTAGGTACCCAAGGCACAGCGCAAAAATGCTTTATCTTGTGACGTGACTCTTGGCGATATTTATTTTTGCTTACATCACAAACGCTTTCGCGACATGACCCTTGATGCACAGTCGGAATAACATTTGGGGGGAAATGACGATGTAAGAAAGGCTGAACGTTAAACTAAAGTGCGCTGTGTGCATGTCCCGTGTCCGCTGTGGTGCGGGCGTGCAGCCTGACGTGGTCGCACGAGAAGATCCACCGCAGCCTCGTGCACGAGTTCACCGGCGAAATGGTCGAGACGTTCGACGAGGAGTTCCGCGTTCTGTACGCGCAGTCGTCCTGCCCCTACGGCGACTCCTCCGCGCTCGCCATCCCCGGCCAGGTGCCCCCTCCGACCAGGGGCCTCCAGGGGCTCCGCGGGGCGCCCCACCCGGGCCTCGCGCTGCAAATCGAAAAGCACGACTCGTCCGTCGACTCGTGGGTGTCGTCCACGTCGTCCCGGCGCGCCCTGGACCAGCAGACGCTGAACTTCACCCACCACGACTTAATGCGACGCCCGATCGACAACACGTACGCCAGGATGGAGGCCCAGCATCTCCGGCGGGAGGATCGCTACACGTTCACGGCGAAGCAGGAGGTGCTGAGCGAGAAGGAGTACCGGGGCGTGGCCAACGTGTCGCAGCGGTTCGTCACCAACGCCCAGGTGTTCGCGGGCGAGAAGGAGGTGTGGAAGCGGTACAGCTACGCGGGCGAGGCCACGGAGTCGCACTCGTTCCTGCAGCGGATTCAGGACCCGTACTCGTTCGCCTCGGGCCGCGGCGCCCTGGAGCCGCGTCCGAGGAACATCGGCGGCGTCCTTCCCGGGCAGGAGTTCCGCCGTCTCCAGGGCGGCCCCGGGGCCTACGGAGACCGCTTCGGCGAGGGGCGAGGGGACGACGTGTTCGGGGATGACGGGGCTGCGTTCCCAGACTCTATCGGGAACGCGAAGCGGATAACGGCGGCGGCGGAGGAGGAGGCGCGCGACATTTCCCAGCAGCAGCAGCTGGCGCCATACAATCAGCGAAAGAAGAGCGAGTTCCCGGCGCAGCACCTCATGAACTCGCGGCGGGAGGCGTGGCAGGGACAGCCGGGCAAGGCGGACGGCGGCCGCAGCGGCACGCAGCAGACGTTCGCCTGCCAGACGTCGCCGACGCAAACCCAAAGCTTCCAGGAGGAGGGGTCGTTCGCGAAGGCGGGCGCGACGAGCAGGGCGAGGGAGGGCGACGCGGGCGGCGCCGAGAAGTCCGCCAAGCAGGGCCTCCGACGTTGGCGGATCAATTCGTTCCTGAGCTCCTGCGAGAATCCCGCGGAGGCCGAGGCGGGCAGGGCGGAGGACGACCCCAGGCTCGACGGCGAGGCGCGGGTCGGGGAGGGCGAGGCGCGGAGCGGGGAGGGCCGCGGGTCGCCGGCCGCGGACGCGGTGGTCGCCGGCTTTGCGGACGGCCTGACGAGGCACGAATCGCTGCGCTCCAAGATCAGTCCCATGTTGCAGAGGAACTCCAGGTTGCGCTCGTCGCTCATCTTCAACTCCGCTCGGCAGGACGCGGGAGCGTCGGAGCAAATCTCGAAGCGGGGCCCGGGCAATTCCGGCGGGGCGGCGGCGGCAGACGACAAGCCTCCCGCAGGCCCGCGGCGAGCCGACGAGGTGGCGGCCGAGGCGCCGGCTGGCGGTTCTTCCAACGCGGCCGAGTTGAAGGAGAAGGACGAGCAGACGGCGGTCGCTCTGCCCGCTTCGGACCTCCAATCGAAGTACGCGCCCAGGGAGCCGTTCGTGAGGTCGAGGTTCCTGTTCAGCAGCCTCACGAACCGCAAGGCGGCGACCGCCACCGCGGAGGAGGAGGTCCGGGCGGCCTCGGACAAGGTGGGCCCCGTCGGCAGGCCGGACTCGCACATCAAGGAGCTCTTTCCGAAGCCGCAGCCCTTGGCCGAGGGTCGCGCGGCACCCGCGGGAAGCGCCGTTTCCAAGATGAACCCTTCTCCGGGAAGCGAACAGACGAAGTTAACCCAGATGCAGCAACGTAATGAAACGATTCCGGCTCGGTCAAAGTCGTCGTCGGCCGACACGGGGGCCCAGGTGACGAGGAGGGCGACGGACAGCGCTGCGCAAGACGTGAAGCCGGACCCGGCGAGCGACGGGGCGAGCCGAGCGTCCGCGGAGAGAGCGTCACGGCTCCAAGAGCTTCTCGACAAAGCCAACAACAAGAAGGAGAATTCCCCCGAGAAGGCGTCTCCTGTAAACGCGACCGTGGAGAGAGCTTCCCCTCGAGAGCCGTGCGGGCCGAGCGCTCCGCCCGCTGCCAGCCCCACCTCGGCAAAGGTGCCTCCGGCGCAGGATGCGGCGTCCGGCGTCTCCCGAGCGCCGGCAACGATCGGCACGTCGGAGCTGAGCCCTTCCCCGGCCTGGCGCAGCAGCAGCACCTCCACACCCGTCCTGTACGGCAGCAATCTGAAAGACGACACCAAGGTCATGTTGGAGCAAATCTCGCTGAGCAGCCACAAGTACAAGGACGACAATCACAAGGCCGCGCGGGGGGACGATTCGGCGAGGTTACCGCGGGATGCCGCGGGTGGCGGAGGATCGAGCGTTGCCAGCCCGAAGGAAGCCGCTCCGAGCCAGGCCTCGCCCACGACCACCGCTCCCGCGGCCGACGAGGACAGGTCGGACGAGCTCATCCGGAACCTGGAGAGCAAGCGCAAAGAGAATCGTGCCTACAGCCGCTTCGAGGTGTTCTACAAGACGGAAGGAACGGAGGCCAAGCCAAAGGGCGTCTCCCCCGTCGTCTCCCCCGTCCATGTCCCCGATCAGTCGCGATACGTGCCCGATAGGAACCGGGCGATGGAGCAGCCCTTGAGCAACAGCCTCTTGCAGAAAATCAAGGTTACATTTAAAGGAAAAAATTAATAACCCTCCCCGGCCTTGCCATACAGAGTTGTCGTCGTTGCTTGAAACTACAGTTGTGAAATTATAGTTGTCGCTCTACGTCGGCATGAGCCGACATGAAGAAGAATGGGGGGGGGGGGCGGTAAGGGGCTTCGTCGCAAGAGAGAGAGAGAGGCGCTTGACAAACGGCAGGTGGCGATGAAGCACAGCTCGTACGATGGCTTCGCCACGTGGCGATTTTTATTGCGCCCAAAAGCGCAGCCGCTGACTGCGCCGCCAAGGAGTCGAACGCCTCCCACGTACAGCGAGCAAGGGTCGCAGTTTGGCCGGGGGGCAGTCCTGGTCGTGAGCGGGGGCCACCTGAATCGTGGGTGGGGGTCGCCTGAATCGTGGGTGGGGGTTGCGAAGGAAGTCGGTGGGGCCAATCGCCGTGGCCAGAGCTAGCGGAGTTGTGGGTTGTGGCTTTGTAGAAGTGGGCAGGGCTCACCACCATGTATCCCGGTTAAGCCTCCCAGAGAAGTGTGTTCCTTCCCAGATTTAAAGCCGATAGATGGGTTACTCGAGTAATAATAATAATAATAAATAAAAACATTTCGGTGCTGTTGTACAGTACAAAATATACATATCCGTGTGTTGGGGTTACATGTATACTCACAAGTATTGTTTATTCTATGTGTGTGTGTGTATATTGAGCTTGCACTTGGGATTTTATCATACTGAGAAGTCCGTGAAAACCATGGGCAGAAGGGTGGTGCATCTTCTTGGTTCTTTCGGTAAAGTCACGTAAAAGGGAAATAATAAAATAATAAAAATAAAACAATAAAATAATTCTCACGACGAAAGACAGCGTTGTCTTTCCGACAGACCTGTTCTTCACCTGAGGACGGCTGCTTGCGTTGTGGCCGAAACGTCGTGAGAATTGTATTTTATTATGTTTTATTTTTATTAATTTATTATTACCGAAAGAACCAAGAAGATGAATCCCTGCAGTCACGAAAGCTTTAAATCGAAATTTAAGGGTGGTGCAGTTGGTAACACCTGAGCCTCGCAGCAAGATGTGCCTGAGTTCGAGTCTCCACTCCGGGGGGGAAACTTTCAGCGTGGAGTTTGTGGTTCACCTCTTGTTCTGCACGGATTCCCTCTCGGTTCTCCACTTTCTATCCAAAAACATACAATGTAACCGGTATTGGCTAAAACACGTCGCAGTGCAGAAAAGTTACCCGCGGGTTACTCGGTGGGGATTACATGCAGCAGCAACGTTGCCGCCTCCTGCGAAAAAACCTGGCAGGACTCTCCTGAAAGAGTCTTGGGAATCATTGAAGCATTCCTGGCTGAATTCACGTAATACTCATGAAAATATTACATGTCCAAATGAGCCATAGGGCGCCACGGTGGCGAGATGTTAACTACCTCGCCTGGTATTGAGGAGTGCGTGGGTTCGATCCCAAACCTGACGCCTGTATATTTTGATGTTTCTCCCCGTGGTTGCGTGGATTTTTCTCCGGGTCCTCCGTTTGTTTTCTCCACATGCATGAACGCGCTTGCAGAGCAGTGGTTCTTCACCTTGACTGCAGCCTTGCACCCCTTTGCTTCTCAAAGGGCATCTCGCACCCCAGGTTAAGAACCACTGCTTTAGAGTATTTGGCTGCAGTACATTGAAAAAGAGCTACATAGCTCAGTTGGCCTTCCATGGTAAAAAAAGATATATATTAAAAAAACTTAAAACATCTCCATGTGCCACGGGGCTGCTGCTGCCGCTGCCACTGCCTAAGCATAAGTTTCGAGTTTTTAACCAGGTGAGGATTCATCGAGGGGCAAGGATGAGTTTTTTTGCGACGGTGACCTCGGTACAGGTACGTGCACTGTAGGCCTTGCGTGCGTGACGTGGCAGCAGGGCCCGGAGTTAGTGGTGACTGGGCTGTGTGTGTGTGCGCATGTGCACACGGATCTTGTAATTCTAGTTTAGAGGTTGGGTTTTTTCTATATTGTGTTGTGTGTATATATTAGCGTTTTATATAACCCATTGTTAAGAGCCTGTGTGGCATTGCCATTGTGCCTCTTGTCAACAAGTGGAACCTCAATTCCTCGTGGTCACGGGCAGCCAGCGGCGTAGCTATCGAGTGGGGCGCCTCGGTGGCAAGATGTTAACTGCCTCGCCTGGTCTACAGGAGGTCGTGGGTTCGATCACGACCCTGACGCCTGCTGTTGATTTCGAGTTGGCATGTGCTCCCTTGTGGTCGTGTGGCTTTTTCACCGGGTCCTCCGGGTTTTTCCCTCCACATTTAGAATCAACATCACGTGTTGATTATTTGGCTGCTGCAAATTTGCACGAGATAAGCCACTTTAGTTGACCTGTCATTTAGTGGCCAGATCGCTTCTGAAAAATAGCTACCAAAGCGCTGAGCCTTAGCTGGTAAAGTAAAAAAAAAGAGTTTAGTTTGTCAAGTGCACAGGGGGGGCCCACGTGGGTCGAAGGAGCCCAGGTGCCAGGCTACTGAAGTTGGGGGGGGGGGGGGGGTGGATTGGATGGAGGTGGCCCATTCCGTTCGTCGCTGCCAATTGGCCGTGCCTACCAACGCTACGAGACTGTTCGCCGCCGAGTTTGCCTTTGTGTCGTCGTGGCAATAAACACTGCGTTTTGTGTTGAATGACCACAAGTGCTGTTTTGCGCGCACATAATGGGGGATGCGCTCCGTGTGGCGCTCGCGGCAAAGCTTGCGACGTTGACCCAGCGTTGGCGTTGGAGCACTCGGGTCAGCGTTGGCCCCAGCAGCGTTCCACGTCGTGTGTGTGAATTCACTCTGCACTTCCCCCAATGCAGAATCTGTCCGGTCGCATAAAGTACCGCCGCCGCCGCTGCCAAGGGCTTTTCCCAGAGGCGTAGCTAGGGGGGGGGCAGGGGGGTACATATGTCCCCGGGCGCCAAGGTAAAGGGGCGCCAAAATGAGGCTTACAACGTTACATTATAACTTATTGCGGCGGGCGCGGCAGCCTGAAACTACTGCACAAATCTACATCTCAACCTAAACCTTCAATGGGACAAGATCGTCTCAGCGATCTTGCTCTTCTTAGCGTTGAAAGAGAAACATTGGAAAAAACTGATTTTGATTACATGATTGACCAGTTTGCGACAGTGAAATCAAGAAAAATGTATTTTTTGTAGACTATGTCAACCAGTCTACGACAGTGACTGAGTGAGCCATGTAATATAATTTGTATACATTTGCTTCTTTAAATACAATGTTTCATTAAAATTAAAATTGTTATTCCTTATTCGATGTAATAGGAAAATGTGATTAAACGGGGGGGGGCGCCAATTTTATAGTTCGTCCCCGGGCGCAACATATCCTCGCTACGCCTCTGGCTTTTCCCCTTGCTTTGTCACGTAAAACGTCGCAGGCTAAGGTCGAGAAGTCGTCTCGGCCATTGCTGGTGATGTCCACCACACCTTGCTGCCACTGCTTCCTTTTTTTTGCTTTTCCAGTCCAAACTTTTGGACCTGCCCCCTGGTTGCCAAGGCCCGTCTCTGTCGCCTGCCTCGACCCAGCAGCCCTCGCGCGTCCCACCCGTCGCCATCTCCACATCACGATTGCGTCTGCGACACTTGGCCCCACCGCGTTCAGTGTCAGAACTTTCAACCTCATTACCCTCAGTTTAGCCGTGACATTCCGAGGCATCCTCTCGGCCACGCGCCGTGTATTCGAAGGATCAAGGGTGCTGTTTCTCAGCTGCTCTGCGTGAAAGCCAACTTCGGCCCCAAAGTCACCCGTGTCCGTCTCAACACCGAAGTTTGGATTGATTTTGTTTCAATTAAAAACGACACATCGCGGCAATGCTACCGTGTAACAAGGATCCTTGACAATCAAAGGCCTCTGCAAAGGTACACAAACACAACGACAACGAATTCAAACGGCATCATGAGCGTCGGTTATCGTCGAATATAAAGCACATAGCTAGATCGGTTCGTTCAGATTGTTCGAGAGGCTGGTGCACGCGAGACAAATAACGAAGTGGTGGGAAAAGTCGGGACGGTGGTGCAGGAGAGGGGACTGAGGATTAAATATCACGATTTGACCTATGGACATTTTAGTATATTGACCTTTCCTCCGATTAGCACGGTTGGTTACGTACGGTGCGAAAGAAGTGCATGCATTATGATATTTTGGTACTGGCGAAGGAGGCCTAATGATGTAGAGTGGTACTTATTTATCAATCCCCTCGGAGGGGGTGAAGGGCCGAGTTGACCCCCCCCCCCTCGCCCCCCTTCCTGGACCTGCCGATTGCGCTCGGAGCGATCGAGGTGGACAAGACGGCGCAGCGCGCGCGGGTGACTCCATTGCTGTCGAGTGTGCAGGCGGTGCAACTGCACGGAGGGTCCGGGGGCTGGAGGGAGGCACGGAGGGTCCGGGGGCTGGAGGGAGGCACGAAGTTTTCCAGGCTACGAAGGGAAGTCATGGGGAAGGGGGGGGGGGGGAGATTGTACGGTGGAGGTACTGAGATGGGGGGGGGGGGCATTTAATGAATTGGAGCAGGACCCCGTGCCAGCCACGGCACTAAGAGTCTGTCGGCTCGAATTGAGCTCTCGCTAACAGCGGGGGCCAGGAGTCTCGCAAAGAACGAAAATAAAGACACCACCCCCGCCAACCCTCCCTTGTTCCCCCCCCAGCGACTCGGCCCAGATGTTGACTCTGTGTGTTTGCCGTGCGGGGAAGATCGCTCTGCCGCGCGGCAATTAATGAGCCTCGCTCGAGTCGTGTCGCCCCCGCCTCTCCACCACCACCTCCACCACCACCTCTACCTCCACCGCCACCACCACCACCACCGCCTCTCCGCCACCACCACCACCGCGATAAGGCGGTGCGCAAAAACGGGAGCCGGGAGAGGCTTCCGCGCCGGGCGGGGATAAAACCGCGACCCCCTGGGGAGCCGCGCGCGCAACGGGCCCCGTGCGGCGCCACCCACAGAGGATAATGTCCCTCCCGGCTGCCCTGGCCCTCCCGGCTGCCCTGGTCCTGCCGGCTGCCCTGGCCCTCCCGGCTGCCCTGGCCCTCCCGGCTGCCCTGGCCCTGCCGGCTGCCCTGGCCCTCCCGGCTGCCCTGGCCCTGCCGGCTGCCCTGGCGCTACCGGGTCGCCTGGCGCTCCTGTTCGCTGCCCTGCTCGTTGGTGAGCAGAACCCCCCCACCAGCACCAACACCGCCGCCACAGCCACCCAAGCCGATCAGCGCGCAGAGAGGTATCAGCCGGTCGCCCGCAGTAAACGTGGGCAACGCAGGGAAAAATAAATATTTAAAATAAATAATAAACTAATAGAAATAAAAGAAAAAAAATCACGACGTTTCTGGCGCAACACAAGCGTCCGTCATCAGGTGGGACAACCACAGCAAGACACAAATGCTGAAGTGGGCAAAAGAGCTGCTGTAACAAGGGCCTATAGAGGTGGGTACTACCTTGTTATCGACTTTACCGAAACAACCTAAGAGTATGAAACCTTGCAGTTACGAAAGCTTCAAATCTAGAATTAACACCCTCTACGGGGAGGAATTCCACCTATCTGTTAGAATTTTTAACAGACAACGAGACAAGAAGTCACAGCTTCTCGAGACGCTGGCCTTCCTCAAGAGATGCCGCGATGACAAGGTCATACCCATCGCTTTCACACTCACATCTGCTGACCTCTATAGCCCCTTGTTACAGCAGCTCTTTTGCCCACTTGAGCAATTGTGTCTTGCTGTGGTTGTCCCACCTGGTGACGGACGCTTGTGTTGCGCCCGAAACGTCGTGATTTTTTTTCTTTTATTTCTATGATTATTTCTATTATTTTATTATTTATTATTTATTTTTACCGACGTGACTTTACCGATAAAACCCAAGAGTATGTGGCCAACGGTGGCGCGTGTGGTGTGCCGAGGTGGTCGGCAACCTGCAGCTCCTGGAGCTACAGCGCGGATCTTCGAGGGCTGCTTGCAGAGGCCGCAACACCCGTCTCGTCTTCACACTTACCGCGGTTCTTGAAATGTTGAGTTTTTGTTGTTTGTTTGTTTACCGAATTCAAATAAAAATGGCTCTTCTCGTTATCGGTAAATGGGACCGCTGAACAGATAAGCCTCTTTCGACCGAGGCTATGGCGTCAAATGCCACGTGCGCGGTGCCTCGACTCGCTGTGGCGTCTTCGTATGTGTGTGTGTGTTGAACCAGGGTTCATCGCAGCTGTGATTGTAATTTGGGTACGTGCCACTAAATATAAGAATAGGTGTTGCCCTTTCTGGCAATAAGACCGTTTGTGTTAAGATGTTAAAATACCAAACAGAATAATGTTTCGAGGGACCCTGCCTGCATGTGAACCACGCACTGAACTTGTGGTGAACACGCGACCGCAAGTCCCGTGCGTGGTTGATGCAGACAGGGTTCCTCGAAAAAGGTTTCTGTTTGGTGTTTTAACATCTTAACACAACTGTTTTATTGGCAGAAAGGGTAAAATCTGTCGTTGTATTTTGATACTGGCGAGAAAGTTCCCATAGCGTAACTGGATATTTTCTCAAAAGTATTTTTTTTTAAATCGTAATCGATTCATTCGTGAACTGCAACGAGGTCGTGGTTGTATAAAACCCAATTAAATGAGACGTGCACCTCCTCCTAAAACTCTGCCAGCACTGGCGACGCATGCGTGCTTATGTGCATGTGTACGTTGAACTTCTTTTGCCCCGTACGTAGCCAACACCACACTCCTCTTCACCTGCACCGCTCGTCGAGACCACGTGGCCCGGGATGCTTGCACACTGCTGTACCACTGGCTCCACATCGTGTTCAAGATCTCACTCTCCTCCATCATCTAGATCTGCCATGGACTCACCCCTGCCTACTGATTTAAACTCCAACTACAAAGACCCCCCCGGATAGCCTTTAATATACTTTTAGGACAAGTGCTGTTATCGAGCACCTATGAAGGCCGGCACGGTACATGTGTAAATTGAACTTCTTTCGCACGGTACATAGCCAACCGCGCTAATCAGAGGTACACGATGGAGTGGGTGGCCACCACCACGCCCGACCGCCTTTGTCTCCCCAGTGCCGATGTTTACACTACTGCACCAGGCACTACTCATTTGAGGCTGAGTCGACATAGGGAGGTGAGGTGGTACGGGACCTCAATTATAATCGTCACGTGTGCTCGGCACGAGCGGGATTTGAACTCGGGCCGCCGGGTCCGCGGCTCGCTAACCGCTGCCCCACCACTCCCCGACACTCACTCTCCCACTTGTCCTGGGTTAACTGTGATCGCAAAACTGAAATGTCACAATGTTAGTTTGCTGTCCTTCCCCCGCACCTCCGATAAAGCACGGCTGGCTACGTATGGTGCGAAAGAAGATCACCATACGAAGCGAGAGTGTTCTGGGCGGGTTTCACCGTTCACTGGCTCGTCAGCAGCCGTGATTGGCCGATTGTAACTGGCCGTCGGAGTCACCGCGTGACGTCTCGCTGCTCTGACAGGAGAGACTTTATCCGGCAGCTCGGACTGCCTCTCCCAGCGACTCGAGTGCGACTCCGACCCCAGCTGTGGTAGCGTGATCGCCATGCTGGAGTACAACTGTGACCCCACAGGTAAGTGGTGGGTCAGAGGGGTGGGTGGGTGGTGGAGGCTGTGTGCCGTGGCCGGCCTTCATAGGTGCTGCTCGCTAACAGCACTTGCCCCAACAGTCTGTTTAGGCTATAGGGGGGATATTTATAAATGATAATTAATAGCATTATAGAAACATAGGGTACCATTTAACACGTAGGCTTTCGCGACCAATATCCATAATAGAGTTTTTTTGGGTTATATCGCGTAAATATATAACTGTGTCCGAAGGATGATTGAATATGATCGACGATTCAGCATGAGGTTGTGCAGCTATTATTATGGGACGTGTCCCATAACTCGATAAATACCACCGCTGAGTCGATAACCCTTTTATCTTGATACGTGACTTTACCGAAAGAACCAAAGAATAATTCCTGCAGTCACGAAAGCTCCAAATTAAGTTTGAACCCTTTTTCGGTTGAAGCTATGGCCTCAAATCCCACGTGCGCGTTCCACGTTATAAAGGTGCATGTTCCATGATATAACGGTGCACATTCCGCAATACCTCCCCCACCCCTTCCACTGTGACCTCCGCCCGTAGCGAGCGACCGCGACCCCGCCGCCGACCCGGTCGCGTCGGCCCGCCGCTGCCGGGAACCCCACGACTGCCGCGCCACTCGCGCCTTCGCTCAGCTGCGCTGGCCCCGCCTGGCCTCCTGCTCCTGCGGCGGAGGGGAGGAGGGGGACGGAGACCGGCACGGGGACCCCCGCGCGTGTCTCAGGCTCCGGGGCCTCTTCACGGAGGCGTGCGGGTCCGGACACACCGGTACGCTTTGGGCCCCGAGAGCCAGCGGGCGTCGCCGGAATCGCGTTTGCAAGTTTGCTCGAGGCAGGGTGCGAGCCTCGGGTTGAAGACCCCTCCCTGTGGTTTCACCTGCGTCCAGGGCCGGGCGGGGACCCGGGCGCCCCCCCTCGCCGCTGCGCGCCACCCCGGTGGCGCTGCCGGGACGAGGGCCCCTCCTGCCGCGCGGAGCTGGCGAAGGTGACGCGCGCCTGCGGCTCCCGCGCCGAGCGGCCGTGCCTGCGGTGCCAGGAGGCCGCGGCGGCACGGAGGGACGAGCGGTGCCGGCGGGCGTGGGAGGCGGCACGCAACGCCTCCTGCCTCCACCCGGCGCCCGGCGGCGGCGGCGGCGGCGGTGGCGGTGGTGGTGGTGGTGGTGCAGCCGAGGTGGCGTCCGCTCTCGCCGCCGTGCCTCTCGGCAAAGCCAAAGGTGCGAGATTCAGGGCAGGGGCGGTGGGATCTTGGGACTTAACTATTTGGGAGGAGCGGTTCCCGACATTATATCAGTTGAACGCGTAGTTGGCGTTCGCGACCAATATCATCCGTATTACAGGTTTTTTGGGTGAGATCGCGTAAATGTATAAATGTGTCGTTAAACCCGCCACCACCCGACACACACAAATCTGGTTGTCGCCTGATGAGGCTAGTTGTAATTACTGGCGAAACATTGTACTCAGATTGTAAATGTCGTGGCTTGGCTCTCCAACACACTGGCGTGCTGTACTAGTACACTACACTATACACTACACTATACACTACACTATACACTACACTATACACTACTATACACTACTATACACTACACTAGTGCTGTACTAGTGACGAATTGGCATGTTCTGTTTACGTGACAACCCTTACTAGTTGGCTGTGTCGGGTGGTGGTGGGTTTAACGACACATCTATATATTTACGCGATCTAACCCCCCCAAAAAACCCCTCTATTATGTTAAATATCAATTAAAACACCAATTTTCAGGGTCTCGTGCCCCCCCCCACCACCCACTCCTCACCCCGGCCTTGGATCTGCAGCTGATTCAGGGCGGGTTCGGGATGCACGGGGATTGGACCCGGCCATGGGGCAGGGGTTGTGTCGCCACCCTTTGGAATTTGGTTGGCGTCAGATTTAAATGGGCCACTCGTGCGAATTACGTCACGGGCTGCGCAACGTCCACTTGCTCGTGAAGCAGACGTAGCGTAGTATGGAGGAGCGGAGTGTTTTCACAGCACCGCAGCATTAACCAGGGCGGCCCGCTAGTTTCCAGACGCGACGAGCGGCAAACGCGCGGCCACTGGGCCAACTTCACCGGCCATTTCTCATCATACACCAGTGGCGGGTGGGGGGGGGGAGAGGGGGGAGGCTTTAACTACCTCACCTGGTATGCAGGAGGTCATTGGTTTGATCCCGACCCTGACGCCTGCTGTATATTTGAAGTTTGCATTTCTCTCTCCCCGTGATCGCGGGGGGAGATTTTTTTATCCGTTTTTTCCCTCCACATTTCGAATCATACGTTTAGAATAATTTGGCTGCTGTACATTTCCACACGATAAGCCGCGTCGTTGAGCTATCATTTGTGGCCCGGCTGCTTCTGTAGAATAGCCATATAGCTCAGTGTGCATTACCTGGTTCAATAAAAATATATATACACAGTTCAGCTTAGTAGTTTAGTTTATAGTTGCGGCCACGTCTGACGGTTGCGTTGCGTGCTCCGCGCGCTGTTGCTGCTGCTGTGCTCACAGACGCGGTGGGGAAGGCCTCCGCTGCGGACGCCTCGAGCGGCGCGGCCTGGAAGTCGAGCCGCCTCTACCAGCTCCGTCAGTACCAGCGGCTCGCGCTTGCCGCACACCGCCCGAGCTCGCAGCGCGCTCTTCCAGTGATGGACGGCGATACCTCGAGAACAACTTTCACCGAACGAAAGCACAAAGGGGAATCAGCGAGGCGAATGCCAAAAGCTTAATTTTAGTTTGGCAAATGCATTCCTCTCGTGCTTAAGGGTCACCGAAATGTTTTCGGAGGCCCGGAGCGATATGACGGACGAGGTGCTCTCAGATTGCCCTCCACCCTAGCCCTCGCTCCTTTCCAAAAGCCCCCCCCCCCCACTTCTGATCTGAGGCCTGGGGGAAAACTTGCGTTACAGCGCACTAATCGTAGGTTATCCCGCACCTCCGTTGAGCACGGTTGGCTACGTACGGTGCGAAAGAAGTTCAACGTGCATACACGCAGTGAACGTATTCACGCACAGGTGCGTGTGAAGTTTTTGGGATTTTGCTTTCGACCGGGACACCTGTAACAAATGCAAATGTACACTTAAGTGGCGATGTGTTTTCAAATTGCCATCACGATGGCGAACACCCTGATATATCGTCGTGAACATCTCTCCCTGGTACGTAATAATATGCTACACCGTGGCAGTGGGGGTCGCAAAATGCAGATTTATTACTAATAAACCCCAATGATCCGAACTTGATACAACTTCCGCAAGTCGTTCTCATCACGAGGTACCATCGTATTTTAATATTAAAAGAAGTTCAACATCCCGTAAGTGTCATTAAACCCACCACCACCCGATTAATAAGGTTTGTCACGTAAACAAAACGTGCAAATTAATTATTCGTTCAGCACACCGGTGTGTCAGAGAGTAAACCCACGACTCAACCTACAATTCGAGTTTCGTGGCGTTTCGCCGGTAATCACAACAACAACAACAACCAGCATCAGCATCATCAGGCGAGTTGCGGAGAAATCCTCTTCCTGTTTCGGCCTTCACACCCACGGGTTGACTCCTGCGCTGCCTCCCGCAGAGCGCGGCCTGTCGGCCTCGTGCTCCCAGACGGTGCCGCTCTGCCTGGGGGACGCGCCCTGCAACCGGCGCGTGGTGGCGTTGGCGCGCTCCTGCGCCGCCCCCTGCGAGCCCGAGCGCTGCCTGGCCGCCACGCGGGACTTCTACCGCGACATGCCGTACCGCGTCGCCGAGCGACTGCTGCTGTGCACCTGCGCCGCCTCCTCCTCCTCTTCATCCTCTTCATCTTCCGCCGCCGCCGCGGCTACGGAGGAGGAGGAGGAGGACGAGGGGGAGGATGCCGAGTGCCGGGACGTGCGTGCCGCTTTCCACCAGCAAGCCTGCAGCTCAGCGTCGCCCGGGCTGCCCGCCACCCCGCCGGGCTGCCTGGACGTGCTGGCCGCTTGCCAGGCCGACCCTCTGTGCAGGTAGGTCACCGTGGTGGGAGGTCACCGTGGTAGTTGAGAGTTTATTTTGTATATGTGTGTATGTTGAGCTTCTTTTGCACCGTACGTAGCCGACCGTGCTAATCGTAGGTGCGGGTTACTCACGGGACCAGGATAGTCACATTTGAAATTGACCCCGTGTCCTTTCCCACTGGCTACAGCTCCTCCAGGCAGACGAAGCTGATTTGAGAAAGTTAATGAGCGAGTGGGTGAATGAGTGGGTGAGTGAGACGGTGGGTGAGAAGGTGGGCGAGTGGTGGGTAAATGATTGAGTGAGATGATGAGTGAGCGAGCTTTTGGACGAGCTAAATATAGCGTTTATTTTGTTTAACCGGATGGGAACTCAAGAGACCGTAATGACCCGGGTTCACAAACACCGACGTCACGTGACACATGGAAAAACCATTGCACGAAATGAAAGTCGACGTGCAACAATTCCTCGTGGCGTTAAGGCCGCTCGCGCAGATCAAGTCTTAGTCTTGATCATCGTGCAACGACAATAGGGCGCTACGTGCCGCTCAGCCGCCCTCATTCGTCGCGCGAAGGACCGTCACGCGAAACGTGCGACCTCTTGCGACGGCAAGAGGTCGCACCTCCGATTAGCACGGTTGGCTACGTATGGTGAGAAAGAAGTTGAAAATGCATGTGTATGTCCTGCTACACCACTACTCACTGCTGCACACTCACACTCCGACTCTCCATCTTTTACAACCACCACCACTACCCACAAAATCACCGTCCTGTGTCCGGGGATGGGGGTAGGGGCGAGGTCTAAGCGTAAAGAGGCGTGGCCTGAGGAAGAAGGGGCGGAGTCTAAACGTAAAGAGGCGTGGCCTGAGGAGGAAGGGGCGGAGTCTAAAAAGGAAAGGCGCAGAGCCAACAGAGGTGGGGGGGGGTCTAGAAGAAGGAGGAGTCCTGTAGACGTTGAACTTCGCTGTTGATTTAAGGTAATCGAAGCACAGAATCAAACACGTTCTGCAGGCAACAACAGCAGAGCTTTAGTGCCGCAGATGCGTTCAGAGGCCGACTAATAAACTCAACTATTAAACAGTTTTATTTTATTTTACCAGGTAAGGGCCACTGAGCTATATAGCTCTTTTTCAGAAGCGACCTGGCTTCAACTGATAGCTCAATGAAGTGGCTTATCGTGTGTAAATGTATATCAGCCAAATACTCTAAACGCGTGATGTTGATTCTAAATGTGGAGGGGAAAACCGGAGGACCAGGATAAAAATCCACGCGACTGCGGGGAGAGAGAGAGAGAGACACCGCAAACTCCAAATATACAGCAGCAGGCGTCACGGTCAGGATGGAACCCACGACCTCCTGCATACCAGGCGAGGCAGTCAACATCTCGCCACCGCGACAAGCTGTGATATATAACGCCGGGGCGCACGCGTGCGCGTGTGTGTCTCTTGCAGCCAGCGCTACGTGAACTACGTGGGCAAGTGCGCTGGCGCGAGCCCCTACTGCACGCGTGACGAGGCGTGCCGGCGGGCGTACGTGGCCACGCGTGGCACCGTGCTGCAGAGGGCCTGCGCGTGCGGAGGGGGGGCGGCCGGCGACCGGGAGGCCTGCCTGCTCTTCTACAACGCGCTGCACAACGCGTCGCACCTCGGCAAGGCCCGCCGCGCGTGTTGTGTTTCTCTGCGCCTGGGCTTGGGGGGCGCTGCGCTCCGCTCCGCTCCCCCCTCACTCCCACCGCGATTTTGGGCCGTCTCCAGGTCGGGTGTTGAGTTGGCAGAAAATATCTGGAGGCAAAAATCATTTCCACCCCATGTCTGATAAAAAAAAAAATAGCACCGACATACCTAGGCCCAGGTCTTATTCTTCTGTGTTGCTTTCTTCCGATATTACAAAGCCACTTAAGCTGTGCACCTTTAAGTCGAGATTGGAAACTAATTTCTTAAAAACTGCTTGTTGAGTGCTAGTTTGTTATCCTTCCCCCGCACTTCCGATTCGCACAGTTGGCTATGTACGGTCGTGAAAGAAGTTCAACCTACGTGGACACATTGAAAGAAGTTGATCAGCAATGTGGATATGCACATGGCGAGGCTGTCGAGTGAGCGAGCGGGCAGCTTCAGGAGTGGCCTCAAATCTGAAACACTGGCGGCGAGCGATCGATGAGAGCGATAACGTTGCTACGAGGTCCACGGTTCGAGGTCTAGACTCGCGTGGAGGTTCACAGAATCACACAGAGCCCCAACAGACTCGCGCAGAGACCCATCGATCAATGATGGGAGTGGTGATGTGGTCCGTGATCTGCGATTGGTGAGCGGCAGTCGCACCTCCTACATCGGTGTAGTATGAGAAGGAGGTAGCCGCATAAGCCGTGCGATGTTCTGATGCGGTGCAGCACAGACACGTTGATTGACACCGGGAGGTTCTTCGGCGGGATGGGACGATGCAGCGTCCGCTAGGAACATCGGCGTTGTCTCTGGTTGCGCTCAGCTGAGCCTCAGGGTCGAGTGAATGGTGCCTTGGGAGTTTTACGCTGGGCTGCTCGTGCGTTCGAAAAAGCACGGGGGAGGGACTGGCGCAATATTCCATGTGGGTGCACGTGGGCCAAATGCGACAGGGCAATGTTGTTGCTTTGCCACTGTGAACGAGTGGGGGGGAGGGGGTTGAAGAACCAGCGGCCGACCCTCCCCGCTCGTGTGAATCTTGCAGCAGTGGGCTAATTGCGCGTTCGCGTTGGCCTCCGCAGTTGCTTGTGACAAGTTTCGCCTCGACGGCCTGGAACCGGTGGGGAACGCGGTCTCGGCAGGCTCCCTGGACAAGCTGATTACAGCATCGTCCAGTCTGGGTGAGTTGCTGCTCGCCTCGTCGGCGCTTTCACCACGTTTGCATTTCTACAATTCCTGCGGGGGGGGGGGGGGGGGTGTGGGGCGGTCGCAATGCCCCTGGGTGACGTGGCCCAATGTGAAAGAGCCGCGCACGTGCCACCCCTTGCACCCTGCAGGGCCCCTGCTGTGGGCGCTGGCCTACTCTGGGGGGCTTCTGCTGGGCTCGGCGGTCGCCTGCCTCCTGCTGCTCAGGTGGCGGTAAGCGCTCGCATCACCCCCTCGCCCCCCCCCCCCAAGTCCATCACCACTTCAAGTCGGAGCGCGGTGCCATGCCCCTTGCAGAACGCGTCGCGGGTCAACGAGAAACTTTGCCCCCCCCTCGCCCCCGGTCGCACCTCCGACTAATTAGCGCCGAAAGGAGTTCAAGGTACGTAGGTACGCACAACTTTTTTTTGCAAAGATGACGGTTGTACGTTGAACCTCTTTCGCACCGTACGTCGCCAACTGTGCTCGTCGGGGGTGCGGGGAGAAGGACAACAAACGAAACGCAAAAATGCGGTTCAAAAGAAATTAGTTTTCAATAAAAAAAGAAAAGAGTTGTCAATGATGCGGCCCTGCAGCCTCGTGGTGGCTACGCACGGCACACCTCGACTGACTCGCCTGAGGTCCAGCCCTGCGGAGGCAGCAGCAGCAGCAAGCAGCAGCAAGCAGCAGCAGCAAGCAGCAGCAAGTAGCAAGCAGCAGCAGAAAGCAGCAGCAAGCAGCAGCAGCAGGCAGCAACAGCAAGCAACAAGCAGCAGCAGCAAGCAGCAGCAAGTAGCAAGCAGCAGCAGCAAGCAGCAGCAGCAAGCAACAAGCAGCAGCAGCAAGCAGCAGCAGCAAGCAGCAGCAGTAAGCAGCAGCAGTAAGCAGCAGCAAGCAGCAGCAGCAAGCAGCAGCAAGCAGCAGCAAGCAGCAGCAAGCAGCAAGCAGCAAGCAGCAGCAGCAAGCAGCAGCAGCAAGCAGCAGCAGCAGCAGCGAGGGTTGGTGGATCATGGTACAGATGTCTGCGAAACTCCCTTCCCGTGAGTGGGGGGGGGGGGCGTCGAGGAGGTGCGGCACAGCCAGGGGACTCATCCCCATCTGGAGGGGATAGAGCGTTGCCCCCTCGCTCAAGGTGTGGGGTTTCTCCAGGGTGCTCCGGTTTTATCCTCCCCACGTGATGAATAAACGCGACTCGTCGCTGCAGACATCTTACAGGTAAATAACTCAGTGGAGCAGCAGCGGCGGTGGCGGTAGGACCCCTTCGTCAAAAAGAGTCCTACGACTCCTGAATATAAAGTAAAGAATTATCTCATCGTCTTGCAGGGTTAACGTTGTTTCGTGGCTCTATCGAGAGACCTGCTCCAGAAGGCCACGCCAAGATTGTCGTCTGAGCACAACCGCGTACCACGACACACAAGTGGTGCGCGCATAGAACCCGTGAGCGCATCACCACACGTGGTCCCTGACCAGCGCGCACGTTGCGTCCCACAGAGCGGCCGCCGCTGTTGCTGTTGCATTAGGGGGAAGTGGTGGCTAGGAGATGTTAACTACCTCGCCTGGTATACAGGAGGTCGTGGGTTCGATCCCAGAACCTGACGCCTGCTGCTGCTGTATATTTGGAGTTTGTAGTGTCTCTCTCTCATCATCATCACAGTAGCTAGGAGATGTTAACTACCTCGCCTGGTATACAGGAGGTCGTGGGCTCGATCCCGGAACCTGACGCCTGCTGCTGCTGTATATTTGGAGTTTGCGGAGTCTCTCTCTCTCTCCCCATGTTAGCGTGGATTTTCCTTCGGCTCCACCGTTTTTCCCCCTCCACATTGAGAATCAACATCACGCCTTCAAAGAGTATTTGGCTGCAATGAATTCCCACGCGATGATGATGGTGAGTCACTTCGTCGTGGAGCTATCATTTGTGATGACCAGGTCGCTTCTGAGAAAGAGCGACTTAGACAGCTCAGTGGGCCTTCTCAACCGGGTGAAATAGAACATCGTCTAGAGGGGTTTTGTCGTCGTCGTCGTTGTTGTAAGTGGTGGCAGCAGGAGGATGAAGAGGAGGAGTAGCCGAACAACGAAGATAGAGGTCGGGGATGGCCGACCCAGGCCATCCAGGCCGACCCGGGCCCTCTCCGACCCTGGCCGTTGACGAGCGGGCCAATGTCGCGCCCTGTGGCCAAGGGGCCCGCGTGTTTGCCTCGCGGTGCGCCACCCACCTCCACTTTGTTACCATGGTGGATCCCCCATCCTTAACTCCCCCCCACCACCACCACCTCGCCAGCCACCACCTGCCCATTAAGTCCCCGAATTGTTTCCGTTTTAAGCGGTCGTTAATTTCGCCCCGGATCGCTGCTTCTTCAACGCAGCTGAGCGCGCCGTGATCGCGAGTGATTGAGAGAAAGCGCAGTTGCTCAGCCGTGGGACCTCGTTCTGTTTCTATGTACAGTACAACAGCCAGCCCCCCCCCCTCCCTCTGGAGTGGTCGGAGACCCTCAGTGCTCGCCACAGGGGCAACGTGTGTTCTCGTTCGGGTTTAAGGTCCGTAGCCCACCCCCGAGTTTACGGACGCCAGCTGCCAAAGAACAAACCCCGTCGCTCCACGATATCCCCAGCCCCTGATGTGTCAGTCGCAATTTGCCCCTTCTCTGTGCCTTGCTGCGAGCATCTCAATAAAGGCTGTGGCCTTAAAGAGGTGCAGGATGTATGTACGCGTGTTGAACTTCTTTCGCGCCGTACGCAGCCAACCGTGCTAATCGCAGTTGTGTGGGGGGGGGGGGGCAGGACACCAAACTAAACCCTAAAAGCAGTTCTAAAGAGGAGAGTTTTCAATCTAGATTTAAAAGTGCACCGCTCCAGTGACTTCCTAATCATAGCCAGAGGGCCCATCTTCACTCTTACCACGCTGCCTCTCTGCTATGTGCTGTGAAGAAGGTTCATCGCCCTAAACGTCGCCTGTTACAATTAAAATTTTCAGGCCACATGCACACACACGGTGGTGTTATCGATTATATTCGAGTCTATGTTTTGATTTATAAAAATCGCCTTTCGCCAAGGCGTCTGGCAATGCTTGCCGACAGGGATACAAAATGGATAAATAAGAGAATGATGGGGTGGGTGAAGTTCGGCCGTTGGTAATCGGGTTTGGGAAAAGGAATGAGATGTGTGTAGCAGAGGAAGGAGGCGATGGTGGCAGGGGGTTGAAGGAGGAATGAGTGGAGCGCGAGAGTGGATGAGGCTGATAGAAGGGGGTTGCGTAAGAGGTGGACGGTACGGTATAAAGTGAACGCACGGAATGATCGGGTCAACGGGTTGCTCGGCTGAGCTGAGATGAGAGTAGATTGAGGGGATTGAGGCTAGATTGAGATGAACGCGTTGAGTTGTTTTGCTTGTGCCGATCTTTGTTTTGCTTTACAGGAGCAGCGTGAAGCTGAAAAGACGCTCTCCGCACTCAGAGAAGAGACCCAAGACCACGTCTGTCGACGCTTTAGGCAAATGACAGTCACGGTTTATGCGTCGTAATTATTGTCCGTGCAAACCCTGTAGTGCCGTGGGTGTGGTCGTGAAATTATTCCTAAATAATAAAATACTCCGTCTTATCTTCGTCGGGTATGTGACGTTATTTTTTTTGTCGCATAGCGCGGTCGCGACTAAACTTAATGAGAGTTTCATTTTATACAGCGTCGTTCATGCCAACAGCATCCCACAACGCTGTACATGAATTCTACGTAAGGACCGAATCCCATATACGCGGTTGGTTACATACTGCGCGAAAGAAGCCCAACACACACACCGAGAAAATGAAAGCCCTACGACTACCAAGCAGAATCAACACATTAATGAACGAATTAAGAAATGACACCACAACACAAAGTGCAAAACAACAAGAGAGTTATTACAACCAACAACTTACACGGGTTCACTTCGCTCTGCTCGGTCGTAGTAGATGCTTGCCAAAATTAGAGCGCACAAAGCGAAACTGCCTGCCGAGTAGCGCACACAGCAAGGCCGGAGCCATGGAGTCAACATTATTGGGGGGGACCAAATCTTCCAGGGTGTCTGGGGGTCCCAACCCAGAAAAATATATAAATTTGAAAACTCATTTCCTGCCTAAAATAAAAAAAATTCACTAACACACGGCATGATTTTTTTTACAATAATGTCTAATAGTGTATTGTATTACATTGCTCTGTTTTTACTTTTTTTTTTACCATTTCTTGCTTCATTGTATGTAATGGCAGAGATTAGGGATTAATAAAGTACAACCATGACCACAATCATATAAAAAGAAATCTATGCATTGATGTATAAGAAGACAAGTCCAGATATTGTGGCCAATGTTTAGCAAACTGTTCTTTATATTTACATAGCATAGAAATTTTTTTAAATAGCAATATATGGGGGGGGACATTTTGAGCATATTTGAATATTGGGGGGCGGGGGGGGATGTGTCCCCCCCCCCAATATATATTATAATTACGGCCTTGGCACACAGTATTGCCCCACGTCCGACCGCATAGCCGCCGACGAGTGAATTCAAACCGCATTCGATATTAGGAAGCCAATGGAGATTGATTGAAAACTAATTTTTTTTAAACTACTTTTTGTGTGTTAGTTTGTTGTCCCCCCCCCGCACCTCCAGATGAGTACAGCTGTCTACGTACGGTGCGAAAGAAGTTCAACGTACATACATATAAGTATGGGTCTCTCTGTGTTTCTGTGGGTCTCTATGGTTCGATACGAGTATCTGGTTCTCTGTGGGTCTCTTCCGATACCACTGCCACCTCCCCACCTTTCAATTTGTAACATTAAAGAATGTAAAATGTCCAGGGTTTACATTTTAAAGAGATAAACACACGGGGAGGGCTAATCGACGGCGAGAGAACAGAAAAGGCAGTGTTGCGTTAAACGTGTTAAATATTGTCTCGCAGAGGGTTCTAATTGACGCAGTAAACGGTGCTGGGGTTACGATTTGTATGCACAGTTGTGAACGTGACGTTCATAATGGAATATATAAATGCACAGAGTTTATCACTCTGCCTTGGTTAGAGTCAATTACCGACAGCGCATTATTGCTTCCACATGGTACATGTTCATGATCCATGTTCTCACTCAAGCATCTTTTTTTTAAGTCTAATCTTTGAAATCGTTGATGATTGCAAATAAAATAGAATCACGAATATTGTTCGAAATTTGGTGAATTACAAAAAAATGCTCCAAGACCAAAACACTGAAATTATAAGAGTCCAACAGTTATGCGTAATAAATAACAAAACAACATAACGTAGCAATTTATATACTTATTCTGCTATTACATGTATGTGTGGTGGTCTTTTTTAAAATAAGGATGTAAAACATTTCACGGACAGACAAGATGAGTAACAAACGTGTTACGGATACCAACAGGGTACGCAACAAGAACATTAATAAGAATAATTAGAGACAAGGTAGGGTTAGATTTATTTGAAAAAAATTATTCAACAAGATACTAAATATAAAAGTTGCTTTCGCTGGGAACGTGAGGTGGTACCACAAGGAGCTGGGAAAGACAGAACAACAAGTTCCACGAGAAATTTCAACAATTGGATGCAACTTGGAGAATTCAATGCACAGTTAGTTTGTAAGTATGTTGAACTTCTTTCACACCGTGCGTAGCCAACCGTGATAAGTTTTTTTTTAAGTTTAATGAGCCATCTTGCCAGGATTGGGCAAAACTGAGCGCATGTTTCACCGAGGCAACCGAGGGCACAGACTACGTGTTTCTAACAAAACGTAACATGTACCAGCTGCATGCGGCTCTATAAGGACTGCTACGTGACATTTATTGTTAAGGACCCGCTGTCTCGTTTTCACCACAATGCATTGCGGCTCTCGAAATATTGAGTGTTATTTTTGAAAATACTGAATTCGAACAAAAAACGTCTCTTCTTGTTATTTTAGCTGCCAACCTCTGGGCCTAGCCCCCACCCAGCATTGTGCGATCACGTCAGCAGGTCGCCTGAGCTGGCTCGGGTAGCATGAGCTGGCTGGGGTAGCATGAACTGGCACGGGTAGCATGAGCTGGCACGGGTAGCATGAGCTGGCACGGGTAGCCTGGCTCGGGTAGCATGAGCTGGCACGGGTAGCATGAGCTGGCTCGGGTAGCCTGAGCTGGCACGGGTAGCATGAGCTGGCTGGGGTAGCATGAACTGGCACGGGTAGCATGAGCTGGCACGGGTAGCATGAGCTGGCACGGGTAGCCTGGCTCGGGTAGCATGAGCTGGCACGGGTAGCATGAGCTGGCTCGGGTAGCCTGAGCTGGCACGGGTAGCATGAGCTGGCACGGGTAGAATGAGCTGGCACGGGTAGCCTGAGCTGGCACGGGTAGCATGAGCTGGCTGGGGTAGCCTGAGCTGGCTCGGGTAGCATGAGCTGGCACGGGTAGCATGAGCTGGCTCGGGTAGCATGAGCTGGCTCGGGTAGCATGAGCTGGCACGGGTAGCATGAGCTGGCTCGGGTAGCATGAGCTGGCACGGGTAGCATGAGCTGGCTCGGGTAGCAAGAGCTGGCACGGGTAGCATGAGCTGGCACGGGTTACATGCGCTGGCACGGATAGCATGAGCTGGCACGGGTAGCATGAGCTGGCACGGGTTGCATGAGCTGGCACGGGTAGCATGAGCTGGCACGGGTAGCATGAGATGGCTCAACAGTGCGCCCTGGCGGTCACGTTTGGTGTCTACACCCAGCGGTGTCAGAATCAGAATCTTTCTACTGGTAGGAACCTCCTGGTTACACTAGTCCACAGGGGATTATTGTGTCCGTCCGTCGTGCATCCAAAAATGGGAGGGGTGGGGCTGGGTAGAGAGGGGCTGGGTGGGGAGGGTGGGGCTGGGTGGGGAGGGGAGGGTGGGGAGGGGCTGGGTGGGGAGGGTGGGGCTGGGTGGGGGGTGGGAGGGGTGGGGCTGGGTGGGGAGGGGCTGGTCACCCCATTAGTGTTGTTATAACAATTCGATATTTATTTAAAGTTTCCCATTTTTGATGTGACTTTACATTTCTCAACCCCCCGCCCTCGTCACACATCGTCACAAATGTCTGATCCCCCCTCCCTAGGTGCGTGACGTCATTTATGGGCGGCCCCATACTGTCGGCAAATGTGTCGAGTTGCGTCGTCTGTGCTTATGCACCATTGCCAATGCAGTAGCAGCAGCAGCAGGGCCAAATGAATGTGTCTCGCTGTCATCATGTGTTCTCACCTTTGTCGAGGTCTAGAAGCTGTGCATTGTGTTTAGAGTGGTTACATTCGTAGTTTTGACATCATCGTGACTGCATGGGGCGGGGGGGGGTAAGAGGCGGTTCGCCGCACGGACAGAAATGCCGAGAGGCAATACACATTTATTATGGTTGATCATTTTCAACTGAGAATCAAATGGAGTTGTCGCAGTGGTGGTGGTGGTGTAAAGGATAACCGCCACACTGGGCCTGCAACCCAGAGGCTCACCGGTTCGATTCCATCTCCCGGCGCGGAAGTTTAAATAATTGATCAAGTTTATGAAGTCCCCCACCGCGGTATGAGAAGCAGAATCTTTATTTTAGGCTGGAGGGTGGTGGGGAGTAAAGTGTGGGTATAAGCCACCTGTTCCGACTAAAGTTCCACTGGAAGCGATTATCGGTTCTTGGCTTTGCAAAATCGGTAACTGATTCTGAGAACGTTTACCGGTTTGCCATTTAACCGGTTGTCTTAAAAATAATAATGAAATAACCCTATGTGCCCTGTCTTTTGGGTCACCAAATATATACACATACATTACATACAGTGTATGTATATGCCAATTCAAACCAACAACCGCTTTAGTCAAACTTTTTCTAAAGCGGAGTTATCATTATTGGAAGTCGGCGTGGGGTTTAAGTCACCGCCTGAATGTGTTGAGTCGGCAGGTGACCGTGCGCTCTGGTCTATCAGTGCGAGCATCTCAACAACGCAAAGCACTCGTGGAAGAAGAAAAAAAAATGCCTCGACACTCAGCGAAGCATTCGCGGGTGACCAAATCGTTGACTTAACACTTTTCCTTCGGCGTGCAGCGAGCCGCTAGCAACTGGAAGGTCACAAGCGAACAAAAACTGGTTGACTTTTTAAAAAAATATATTTTACCACGTAAGGCCCACTGAGCTGTACAGGTATGTTTCAGAAGCGATCTGGCTGTTACAAATGAAAGCTCAACGAAGTGGCTTGCCGTCGTGTGGACATTTATATCAGCCAAATACTCTAAATGTGGTTATCTCCCCCCCCCCAGACTCATTGGCTCCTCCCTGCCCAGCACCCTATATAAGAAAACACGTGTCTTGAATAGCTTTCTTCACACGCTACAGTAAGTTTACTGGGGCAGTCACACCTGATGACGGTGGCTTGTGTTGCTTCCGAAACGTCGTGATTTAAATGATTTATTTTCATTTATTATTATTTTGTTTTATTATTATTATTATTATTATTTTTTTGACCTACGTGACTTTACCGAAAAAACCTAAGAGTATGAATCTTTGCAGTCACGAAAGCTTCAAATCTAGAACTGTAAATGTGGAATGAAGAAACCGGAGGACACGGAGAGAAATGCAGGCAACTACGGGGAGAGAGACACGCAGACTCCAAATATAGAGCAGCAGGCGTCAGGGTTGAGATCGAACTCACGTCCTCCTGCATACACCAGGCGAGGGAGTTAACATCTCGCCACTCAGACCAATGAACCCTCCGTAGGTCGATCGAACGATTGTAACTTTGTAAGGGAGATCGACATAGTGGGTTTCCTCTATCGACATACTCGACCCTGTCATAGGAATGTGGAGTTTTCCACACCCGGCTGTGTCGGCTTAAAACCTGACATGGGCTTATTTGAGCGTGAATTATTTTTGACTCGAATTGTTTTGACTTAAAGCTTTCAGCAGATGTCAGTGTAAAGATTGCTTGTGTTGCGATCGAAACGTCGTGATAATTGTATTATTTTTCTATTTACGTGGCTTTACCGAAAGACCCAAAGAATATCGATTTTTTTCCCCACATGAACGCGCAAGTGATTCTCGCTCACGGTCAACACCAGTGACGATTATCTGAACCGGTACTGGGCCTCCCCTAGGTTGACTCAGCCTCAAATGAATACTTGGTGTGATGTGTAAACATCGCCACAAGAGATACAAAGGCGGTCGGGCGTGGCGCTGGCCACCCACCCCCTCGTGTACCGTGCCGGCCTTCATAGGTGCTCGTTTACAGCACTTGCCCCAACAGTCTGTTAAGGCTATACGGGGGATCTTTGTATTTGTGTGTATATATATTGCACGTACACGTGGCTGTGACGAGTCTACGCAAGCATTCCTGGATGGGTGCCACGATCGGAATGGTAACAATGCGAGACTTGCTCGCAATCTCACCGCACGCGTTCGTCAACTTATCCGTCTATCTCGTGGCCCCTGTGGTTCGTTGGGGGCGTCACTCGGATGATGGCACTTGACATGATCTCTCCCACCGTCTCTCTCTCTCCACATCTTCAGGAAACTGGGGGTGCCCTTCTACAACAGCAGTTTCGTATATGGGGTGGTGCCTTACCAGGCTAACAAGTGCCATGACCTCGCCAACTTCGCCTGCGCTCAGGCGAAGTTGGCAGTGTACAGAACGAGGAAAAAATGAACCCGTAAAAACAAAGTTTTTCACTATAAATCCTTTATATGCGTGTTCAATGGGCCACAACCCAGCCCACATTGGTCTTTGAAACGGGCGGCTAGAGTCCTCTCGTCCTCTGGCTTGAGATGGCTGCCAACTATGGGTCAGATGATTGCCTGCCACCATTAAGCAATTGGTAATTAAATATAAAAACATTTACCTAAAAAGTGTAACATTTTTGAAAAAAAAATTCACGAAAATAAATTGTCATGCACAACGAGTCTGTGTGCAAAATGTCAGCTCGATTGGATCACGGGAAGTGGGTTAAAAAACGACCGAAAGATTTGCACGGTCGTAAGCGCGCAAGCAAGCAAGTGAACTTAATATAAAGGATTTAAAAAGATGCTGCAAGGTGACACTGACGGCTGCTCTGTGGTGCTTCCAGTGTTCATGGGCCTGCTTAAGGCGCGGCTCCGGCTTTAGCACGCATACCACACACATGTCGGTGATGTGCACGTCTTCTTCGAACGCTGGGGAGCCGGAAAAGCCCTCTGTACCAGCGTGGACGGCACCCTCGTGTTCACCTTTTGAAGCGCTCGCTCGTCACCGTGCGCGATGAGTGGTTGAGAGACAGGGTGATTGGGTGAGTGTGTTGTTGTGACCTGCAGTGTGGTGTTTGAACACAGAGTGGTGGGATCAATGAGCAAAAGTTCTGGGGTGCAGTAACCACGGCGGTGGCGACAGAAGAGTGATACAGAGGCGACTGACGCCAGGTGCAGCGAGTTACTGAAGTGAATTAGCGAGTGAATGAAGTGAATTAGCGAGTGCCTGGACATTCGTCACCCTGACCGCTGCTTCGTTGTGATTTCACAAGCTGTCTGTGTTGTTTCTGTCATTGCCAGGGGCCCCGTGACTCACACGCCTTGTGCAGTACACACGTGCTCGTATCAAACATGGACAGCAATATAATTGGCAGGGGAACCCCCCCGCCCCCGTATCGGGAGTAATATTAATGCAGTCGGCATTTTTGATACGTGTGTTTTGGGTAATTTTTTTTGCTTTATTTTTGTTAGCGAAGTTCATGGTTTGGCTTGGGTATAGACTCGTCATTTTGATTCTTTTTTGGTGTCAACTTGAAGTCAAAACACCCTCAGGTATTGAAGTGCACATGTGAGGGACGCGGGGTGTCCGCCCCAATCGCCTAAATTTAAAAATAAATAAATAAACATCTTCCCCTTCGCAAATCTGTCTGTCCACGTAAACATGTGTACATGCGTGTCGTACACGTCCCATCATCCACACGGCCTTCTGTGAGTGCATCATTCACTCAGCATTGATTGGAGACAATCAACCACTCGGGACTGGTTTCCACATTCAATGTCTTTATCAAGTTCAAGTTCATTTATTAGGTATATCCCTGTGAGCCATTCGGCTCTTGAATCGGGTGCAACCGCAACATACAAAAAACAAAAACATGAACAAAAAACATATTATAGTGACTATGTGCAAACAAAAAATCAACAACCACAAGACAACTTAGATTAAGGCCATCAGTCTAACTTTGTACTACAACAAACAAACATGGCCAAACCAAAAAACTTTTCGAAAATCACCAAAATAAAGCCATAAAAGCAATGAAACAGTGGTCATAGGAACTGTGACCGAATTTTCACAATAAACGACGTGAACAACATGTACTACCAAACTCTGCAGCCATAGCTGGCTGCATGAGTCACTCCACAACAGCAGTAGGAGCATCAGTCGGAGTGTCAACATGTTTCAATGCACCTTTAAGATCAGCGCACTAAATCAAAACACAGATCATACTTTGCAGCGATCATCCGGATCGAAACATTGTATTTTAGGCCACTAAATTGCAGCAGAGTCCGTCTCGCTTGAGTCAATGCTGCTGTTTGTGTTTCTCCCTTGGGATGGTGACTTTTGGAGGATGAACGTTGAGATTTACAAGGGTCCCGGGGTAACCAATAAAGTCTGAATCGGTCTGTAATAAAGGGCCGTACATAAATGACGTCACGCACATGGGGGGGGGGGGGGGGTCAGACATTTGTGACGATGTGTGACGAGGGGGGGGGGGTTTGAGAAATGTCATCAAAATGCGCAACTTTAAATAAATATAGACAACACGTTCTACTTAATTAAATAGACTTTTTAATAAATGTTTTTCCTACAACATCAGAGTGCAGCGCCACATTAAATACGCACTACAATGACAATATTTTAAATCGATTTGAAGCATGTTTTATTTTTTTTTTTGGGGGGGGGGGCGGCCTTGTGACGTCATATTTGAGTGGGGGTCTGACTTTTTGTGACGCCGTGTGACGATGGGGGTGTCAAAAATCGTCCAAAATCGCGTGACGTCATTTATGGACGGCCCCTAAGGGAAGGCACTGATAAGGGGTTGATAGGTATGTTAGTGGTGAATGTAGTGGTGAGTGTACTAGTGGTGAGTGTAGTGGTGGTGAGTGTCGTGGTGGTGAATGTAGTGGTGAGTGTAGTAGTGGTGAGTGTACTGGTGGTGAGTGTACTGGTGGTGAGTGTATTGATGGGTGTACTAGTGGTGAGTGTAGTAGTGAGTGTACTGGTGGTGAGTGTACTGGTGGTGAGTGTATTGATGGGTGTACTAGTGGTGAGTGTAGTAGTGAGTGTACTGGTGGTGAGTGTACTGGTGGTGAGTGTACTGGTGGTGAGTGTATTGATGGGTGTACTAGTAGTGAGTGTAGTAGTGAGTGTACTAGTGGTGAGTGTACTGGTGGTGAGTGTACTGGTGGTGAGTGTATTGATGGGTGTACTAGTGGTGAGTGTAGTAGTGAGTGTACTGGTGGTGAGTGTATTGATGGGTGTACTAGTGGTGAGTGTAGTAGTGAGTGTACTGGTGGTGAGTGTACTGGTGGTGAGTGTACTGGTGGTGAGTGTATTGATGGGTGTACTAGTGGTGAGTGTAGTAGTGAGTGTACTGGTGGTGAGTGTATTGATGGGTGTACTAGTGGTGAGTGTAGTAGTGAGTGTACTGGTGGTGAGTGTACTGGTGGTGAGTGTACTGGTGGTGAGTGTATTGATGGGTGTACTAGTGGTGAGTGTAGTAGTGAGTGTACTGGTGGTGAGTGTATTGATGGGTGTACTAGTGGTGAGTGTAGTAGTGAGTGTACTAGTGGTGAGTGTACTGGTGGTGAGTGTACTGGTGGTGAGTGTATTGATGGGTGTACTAGTGGTGAGTGTAGTAGTGAGTGTACTGGTGGTGAGTGTACTGGTGGTGAGTGTACTGGTGGTGAGTGTAGTAGTGGTGATTCTCTATGTGTCTGTGTTTCTCCCTTGTGATGGGACTTTTGTAGGATGCACGTTAAGATTTATAAGGGTCACGGATTAACCAACAATGTCTGAGCTGGCCTACAATAAGGTATAGGACACTGATAAGGTGTTAACAGGTATGACACCTTTAACACCTGTTTTGTTGCCACAAAGGTTAACAACACCTCGTCTCATTGCGTCATACCAATCTTCCTCTTTCGCACGGCTGCTATCGATGCTCAGCAAACCCGGGCCCGCTTGACATGGCGAGCAGCGGGGAGGGCGCGACCATGCGCGCCTCTTCACTCACAGGTGTGCCGGAAGAAGCTTGCGCCAGGTGAGGTCTGTGGGCGCGTTCGTGGAAAGTAGTTCCAGTACACGGGCACACGGTAGCGTACACGGGCGAGTACTGCACACACACACATACACACAAGTAACAACCTTTCATTGCTGGATGAGGGCGCGTTGATTTTATTAGATGTTTGTCGATGTTTTAATACCGATTTAGTGGAATTGGTCAAATGTTCGGATACATCTCGCGGGCTTCCTGCGCAGAATCAGCGACCCAGACTCCATTCAAAGCGACGACTCAGTGGCTAATGAGGCTTCGGCTGAGCTGATCAGGTAAGACAGAAGCTGCCTTGTCCATCTTATATCACCTCCCCATCACCCTAAACCCCATCATAAATCTCTCACGGGTGACGGCGGCGTTGCGCTCAGGGTACGCTGACTGTGCTCTTGTCAGTGGAGCTTACCCAGTCACTCGTTTTGTTTACTGAAGGGCTTGCTAGTCGAGAGATGCTGCTATTCGGTTACCTGCTCATATTCGAGTTAACAAAAAAAACTGAGCATCGGGAGGTATTTTTTATTTAAAAATGTTATTCTCATCGGGACTCCAACAGTGTAATCAAGTTGCTCGTATCATCACCCACTCTCGTCTCTCTTGTTTTGTGTGCTATGAAGGTCCATTGCTCGAAACGTCGCACTATCACAGTATATATTATTATTTTAAGGCCACACACACGCGCGCGCGGTGTTACCAACGACCGCGTACCAATTCTGTGGGTTTATCGGTGGATAATAGCCACGGCGAATGTGACACTCGGTGGAGGTGCGTGGTCGGGGCAGCGAATGGCGGGTTTCGGTTTTGTTTCAGATGGTTATTGCTGCCGCTGTCCTGCTGAATGTGGAAAGAGTTAAAACACGGCGGGCTAGAGGAGACAAAAGGTACAAAACAACATCAGCTTAACGGTTGGCGGCAGCCAGGACACAAATGAGAAGTTAATAAATGAAGAAGTTAATACATAAGAAGTGAATAAACGAAGTGAATAAATGAAAAGTGAATGAGTAAGAAGTGAATACACAGAGAAGTGAATAAATGGAGAAGTGAATAAATAAAAAATGAACGAATAAGAAGTGAATAAATGAAGAAATGAATTAATAAGAAGTGAATACATGGAGAAGAAGTCAATGAATAAGAAGTTAATAAATGAAGAAATTAATTAATAAGAAGTTAATAAATGAACAAGTGAATAAATGGAGAAGTGAATACATGAATAAGTGAATAAATGGGTCGATTGGTGAAGACGAAATGAGGCAATGTGAGCCAAGGGATGGCACACAGGCTCGCGTGCCAGCGGCCTGACGGATCCTTCTCGTCCCAGTGGACCGTGAGAGATGGTGACGGACGGCTCGGGGGCGGAAGCAGCATTCATCCAGCAGTGGATTGACCACGGTGATGCGGTGAAGCAAATGTAGGGATCGAGAGGGCCGCGTCACACCGTGTGATGGTGCACGCTTCTCATGTACACACACACAGACAAAGATCCCACACCAATAGCCTCGACAGACTGTTGGGGCAAGTGCTGTGAGCGGGCAGCACCTATGAAGGCCGGCACGGCACACGAGGGGGTTCGGTAGCCAGCACCACGCCCGGCCGCCTTTGTCTCTCTAGTGACGATGTTTACTACACATTTGAGGCTGAGTCGACCTAGGGGAGGCCCAGGACCGGTTCAAATGATCGCCACTTGGTGTTGACCGTGTGGACACACACACACACGCGCGCGCGCGTGTCACATCACGTTGACGCGTCGCGCCTCGAGACAAGAGACTCTGGCGTGGAGCCGAGGGGGTGTTGGGGGTGCCGGGTGACTTGTTATGGTTTTAGGTGCCAGTGAAGTGAGTGTGTTGTTCTAGTGAGCCGTGTGTGGTACAGAAGGTTTCTCGCCAACAGCACTTGCCCCAAACCGTTTGTTGGGGTTATTACGTTGGATCTTTGTGTCTTTGTGTGCGTGTTAGCGGCAGGGTCGTGGTTAGTGACGATTATCTGAACCGGTCCTGAGCCTCTCCTAGGTCGACTCAGCCTCAAATGAGTACCTGGTGCGGTGTGTAGTAAACATCGCCACTTTGGGAAGACAAAGGCGGCCGGGCGTGGTGCCGGCCACTCACGCCCTCATGCGCTGTGCCGGCCTTTATAGGTGGTGCTCGCTAACAGCACGTGCCCCAACAGTCTGCGCAAGCTACACGGGGGATCTTTGTGTTATAGTGTGTGTTTAGTGTTTATAGTGGTCTTGTTAAAGTGTTGTTACAATGTGTGTTAGTGTGTGGGTGTGTGTTAGCCGAGTCAGTCCCGTGAGCCGTCAGAGAACCTTCGACACGTCACATGATAGCCTCGATGTGCACCTAGTCTGGCACGGGCGCCGTGGCTGCTGTTGTTGATAGTGTGTTTCAGTGACGGTGCTTTGGTGTGTGTTGCAGTGATTGTGTGTTCGTTTTCGTGTTACAAGTGAGTCTGTTGCAGTGTATTTTAGTGTGTGTGTGTGTAATGACTCATTAATGTGTGCTTTGGTGTGTTGTAATGTGTCCCGGTGTCATGGTGTGTATTGCCATTTGTATGTGTGCATCATAGCAGTCAACCCATACGGTTTACCCCGTATTATTGTACCGGGAAATTGAGATTTCAGGTCCATACGGCGTTACAGCCGTTTCAATACGGGCAAAAAAAAGTTTTTCAATTTGTTTGTGTTTCTCCCTCGTGATGGGACTTTGTAGGATGAACGTGGAGATTTCTAAGGGTCACGGGGTGACCAATAAGGTCTGAGTTGGTCTGTAACAAGGTAGGGCACTGATAAGCTGGTTGACAGGTTTGGTGTATTCAGTGACCTGCGTGTGTTCCGTGTGTACGTGTTGAGCGTGTGTGTGTGTGTTACTGTGTACCGTGTGTGTGTGTTACTGTGTACCGTGTGAGTTTGTGTTTATTGTGTCTGCTTTTTGTGACGCATTCACGATGTCACTGTGTGTTGTTAAGTCTGCTTCAGAGCGCGCTCCCTGTGTGTTTATGTTCTCGCCTGCTCCGTGCGTTAGTCTCTCCGTGTGTTATGGTGCATTTCCCATGTGTTCTTCACTGTATGAGCGTTTTGTTGTGTTGCGTGCGTTTACTGTGTCATATTTGTGTGTGGGTCTCAGGCCCATAATCTTATAGCCATGCTCGGCTATGGCTCAAGTAAGCCACCTCTGAGCCAGGCTTAACTCGAATCGGCTATGAGCCAGGCTTAACTCGAGTCGGCTCTGAGCGAGCCATGGTCCCAGCCATGGCTCAGGATAATTTCCATATTGCCGAGCCGTGACTTGGAGGATACGACCCCTTGCTGTGTGTGTGTTGAAAAGGCGTGTGATTCATACACGCGTCTTGTTATGGTTGTTGCTACGCGCGTAACTGATTCATTCATTCATTCGGAAAGAGCGCCCGAGATCGGATTATGTCCGCAGCCGAACAGGGGTGGTATGAAGCCTGGGTAACAGTGCTTGGATTGGTGATGACTACCATGCCTAACAGTTGTTATAGGCTGCTCGGGGGCTGCGTTGTCAGCATAATCCATTGCGATGAACTTTGCCCCGCAAACCTCCTGGAATGTGCTCCGACCCGCCTTCACAAAGCTGTATTGACCAGCGTGGGGAAGTATGGTCAAGCCACCCCCCCCCCTCCACCCGGCCGGCACGGTGTGGGGAGGACCTCATCCAGCAGTGGACTGACAAAAAAGTGTCCACGTTGTGTGTTGCAGTGCGTGTGCGGAGGAGCGACGCTCACAACAACGAGCGGAGCGCCGGGTGGCTAAAGCACAGCAAGTTGGTACAATAGGGGGCACAGGTGGTGCATCAGCCAGTCATCTCGGTCATCTCGGTCAGTCGACCCGTGGCACCTGCTGGGTCTGCCCCGTGACCTCCTGCCAGCGGGCGTTCGACACTTCACGTGGCCTCAAGGTGCACTTGGCCTGGCACAAGCGTCGTGGTGACGTCACCGCCACTTAGTGGCGAATGGCGGTTGTTGTTGTTGTTGTTATTGACTAGTGGGGAGCGGTAGTGTAGCGGTTGGCGCGCTGCGATACGAACCGGCGAACCGAGTTCGATTCCCGCTCACGGCCACGAAAACCAGTGACGATCATGGCCCTCCCCTACGTCGACTCAACCTCAAATATTTCAGTAGCTGGTGCGGCGTGTAACCATCGCCGCTAGGGAGACAAAGGCGGCCGTCCGTGGCGCTGGCTACCCACCCCCTCGTGTGCCGTGCCGGCCTTGATAGGTGCCTGCTGGCTAAGAGCACTTGCCCCAAAAGTATGTTAAGGCTACACGGGGGATGTTTGTCTTTGTATGTGAATTAGCGTGAGTGATTGGAGGGTGTTGTGAGTAGCTGTTTGTTCTGTTCATGGACCCGTCTCTCCCTCCCCTCCAGCCAAACTCTCTGCTGCCTTGCGCTCCTGGGCAACTTCAAGAGGAGACCCTCCCTCGCTCCCTCCTCGCTCCGTCACCTCCTCCTCGTCCTCCATGGGCTCCGGGTAACGCGGGGATGAGCGAAGTACGGAGCCGGGAGCGCCATGCAAGGTGAGGAGGGCAAAGTCGCGGAGTCAACACTGCAATTGGGGAGGCAAAGGGGAGGCCTGGCGTGCCTGCATCCGCAGGTTGCTTGCTCACAGCGCTCGCCCCAACAATCTGTGAAGGCGATGTGGAGGATCTTTGTTACACAGTTGCTCAGCCCAGTTCTAAAGGGCCCAAATCATGAAGGGGTCAGTTACAAGCGGCATTATGAACTTTGTAATAGATACGAGTGTATCACGCTCGTTGAATTGAGCGAGGTTATCACTAAAGAGCTTGGGGGGGGGGGGGGTCAGAAAGAGAAGCGAGGTAGCGAGTGAGTGGGCGAGTGTGTGAATGGATGAGTGAACAAATGTACGTATAACTTCTTTCGCACCGTACTTAGCCAACCGTGCGAATCGGAGGTGTGTTGTTGTGACCTGAGGAGTGGTGAACGAGTGGGGCGAGTGTGTGACACAATGGATGGGTGCGGGAGTGTATGAAAGGGTGGATGATGAGTGGGTGTGGTGCGTGTGTATGCGTGAGTGAGCAAGCGAGTGTATTGTTGTGATCTGCAGTGTGGTGGCGGTGGTGCTTGAACAGTGTGCATGGGATGAAGCAGTCAACAACATGGGCGGAAGAATCAATCAATGAAGTAAACAGCATCACGCCCGGCCGCATTTGTCTCCCCAGTGCCGATGTTTACAGTTACGCACCGCACGAGGGTACTCATTTAAGGCCGAGTCGACCTATAGGGGCGACCCAGCACCGATTCTGAAAGCGCACCCACTTACGTACGCGCGCAAGTGGGTACACACGTGCGCACGAGGAAATGCTCGCGCACAGCGGGAAGTCGTGGTCGGTGAACGTTCACGCCCCAGAAAGCAGATTTAGAGCAAGTCGAGTGTGGCGGAGCACGGGGAACCTAGCCTGGCACAGGAGCAGCTCAGCAGTGGCGTGTGTTTCGCGCAGAAGCTCCCGGGTTGTGTGAAGGTACGTGTGTGTACGTGAGTGCTTGTCGGGTTTTTTTTTCGCTTGTCGGGAGACAAAGGCGGCCGGGGGTCGTGCTGGCCACTCACCCCCCTCGTGTGCCGTGGCGGCCTTCATAGGCACTCGCTAACAGACCTTGCCCCAACAGTCTGCTCAGGCTATAGGGGGATCTTTGTATTTGGTATGCACGTACATCCTTAGTGTCTTTACGTGTTGGTGAGTGTGAACACGTGTGTGTGTGTGCGCACACACAGTAGAGTGGGGAGCGGTAGGGTAGCGAGTTTGATTCCGGCGCACGGTCACCAAGAACACCAGTGATGATTATCTGAACCGGTCCTGGGGTGCCTCCCAAAGGGTCGACTTATCCTCAAATGAGTACCTTGTACAGTGTGTAAACATCGCCACGAGGGAGACAAAGGCGGCCGGCGGTGGTGCTGGCCACCCACCCCCTCGTGTGCCGTGCCGGCCTTCATAGGTGCTCGCTAACAGCACTTGCCCCAACAGTCTGCGTCTTTGTGAGTGTGTACACGTCTGTGTGTTCACACACAGAGTACATGTGTATATGGTAGTTGTGTATATGGTGGCTGTGTGTCCTTCATAGGCACTCACTAACAGCACTTGCCCCAACAGTCTGTTAAGGCTATACGGTGGATCTTTGTCTTTGTGTGTGTGTGTTAGTGCGTGGGTTGGTATGTGCATACAACCCTTAGTGTACGTGTCTGTATGTGAGTGTGTACACGTGTGTGTGTGTGAGTTCAGAGAGCCATCCTGCACTGCAAGAATTGAGTGGTTGTTGCGGGTCTCTGAGGAGAAGGGAAACGCCTCGGCATCCTGTGATGATCACAAGTTGGACTTGAGGATTTTCCATCAATAAAGCCACTTGCAGCGTCACAGCAGTTGCCACCGTGAAAGGAAACGAAATGGCGAACCGAACTTGTTTGCACCGTTGCAGAGCATCTAAAGGTTTTTGGAAAAGGGTAGAAACATCCAACACAGATAAGGGGCCATCCAACACAGATAAGGGGCCATCCATAAATGACGTCACTCACCTGGGGGGGGGGGTCAGACATTTGTGACGATGTGTGACGAGGGGGGGGGGGGGTTGGGAAATGTGACGTCACATCAAAATGCGCAACTTTAAATAAATATAGAATTGTTATAACAACATTAATTGTTATAACAACACTCCTACAACATCAGAGTGCAGCGCCACATTAAATACGCACTACAATGACAATAGTTTAAAGCGATTTGAAGCATGTTTTATTTTCAAAATGGAAATATGGTTTTGGGGGGGGGGGCAGAGCTTTGTGACGTCATATTTGAGGGGGAGGTCTGACTTTTTCTGACGCCGTGTGACAAGGGGGGGGGGGGGGGTCAAATATCGTCCAAAATCGCGTCACGTCATTTATGGACGGCCCCTAACATCACGGGGCAAAGTAGGCTTCACCTCCCTGCTTGGTCTGTGGGGCGTCAAAACATGGAGGAAGTTCCCCACTCTGTATTGGTAGAATGCGTGGTGGGGTGGGGGGGATCCCCCTTTTCAAGAAGTGGAACCACTGCAACAACTCATCTAAAAACTAAACTACTTAAAAAACGAAACTATTTTTTATTTCACCAAGTAAGGCCCACTGAGCTATGTAGCTCTTTTTCAGAAGCTACCCGGTCACAAATGATAGCTCAACGAAGTGGCTTATCACGTGGACATTTATAGCAGCCAAATACTGCAACTACCGAGGACATATCTCTCTGTGTGCTGGGAAAGGTCCTGGCAATAATTATTCAACATCGCCCTGCTAAGTCTGCTGAGAAGCGTACAGAGCCCCAATGTGGTATCAGGGCAGGGAAGTCCTGTACAGATTCCATATTACTGGTAGGAACCACCTGGTTCCACCAGCCCACAGGGGATTATTGTGTCCGTCCGTCGTGCATCCAAAAATGGGAGGGGTGGGGCTGGGTGGAGAGGGGAGGGTGGGGAGGGTGGGGAGGGGAGGGGCTGGGTGGGGAGGGTGGGGCTGGGTGGGGGGTAGGAGGGGTGGGGCTGGGTGGGGAGGGGCTGGTCACCCCGTGGTGCCCTTATAAAACTCAACGTTTAACCTACTCACGCCGGATTGTGCCCGCCCTCACAGTCGGCCATATTTGCGGAATACACCACGCCGCCGTTGACCCTGGCCATTGACCGAGCAACCCAACGTTCCTACCAGCTCCCTCCGCAGGAATGTGTTCTCTGTCTGTCTACTATAGCAGAGCTGTGTGGAATTTCAGTCAGACTAACATCTCTGCTGTATGCACGTGGTCAAGGCCTATGGATACCATGGCTTTGGGTTACTCTTTGTGTTTTCAGTGTCCCTGGCCCTCTGCTCACTACCATTACGTTAAGGACCTTCATGGTGGTTGCCAGGCCAGGGTAAAGCTGCGTGGTTGGGAGTCAGAGCCACTTACTTTTTACCTTTGGATGGGTGACAGATATGTCCTCTGGCTCCTACACTATTTAACATCGTTTCTTTTACATTTTCAGTTCAACACATGTTCACGGCTGTAACGGAGGAATTTACATCTCGTACGTAAACAATGGGAGACTGATCTGTGCCTGGGTGTGGTCAAGGGATGACTCTCTTCAATGTTGAACAATGTTACAGAATGCATTGACCTGGTAATTGCTGAGGAGGTGGAGACTCATGCTGAACCAACCTGCAGTGTGCCACAGAGATATCGGTAGGGACTTACCAGCACCCCGCACTAAAATAACCTGCCTGCTATTTGTAGGTCATTGTATCTCAACTCGGATGTTTCGTTGTAATTCACCGTGCTGATAAAGGGTGGGGGGGGGCAGTAGCGTAACGAGCGTGGGGGCAGGGGGTGCCTCGCCCCCCCCTCGTGGCCAAAGCTACGAGTTGGGTTAATTTTGGGTAAAATCAATGAAAATGGGGTATGCCGATAGCATAGAATGAGATGTGATAGAGCAGATCTGAGATCAAATTTGGAATCAGCACCCTGAAATTAGTCTAAAACAGCTGCAAAAGTCCAGGCCAGAATTTTTTTTTGTGTTGACCAGTGTAATGTGTGCATTGCCCTCGAAACCGATTGCCATATCGTCTTGATACTGGCAAAAAGGGTGCCGTAGAGAGACTGAAGCATTTTTCGATTTATGTAAACTCTGACTTTAACATAGCCACTTCCGTGACCAGTTCCATGCTAATGCCTCACATTAGCATCATGCTAATCTCCCAGTTTACATGCTAATTTCTGACTTTAACATCCTGCTAATTCTCTCACATTAACACAGCTTATTCAATGCTAAATTATTCTGTTGATATGTAAACTCCTTTGTCAAGGCGCTCTTCTCCTCCCACCCAGCTTAAATACGCTGCCACGCTTAGCAGTGTTCATTGGCGCGCTGTCTTTCAGACAGCTCTGTTCTTCACCTGAAGACGGCTGCTTGTGTTGTGGCCGAAACGTCGTGAGAATTTGATTGTATTTTTATTATTTTATTATTTCCCTTCGACGTGACTTTAACGAAAGAACCAAGAAGACTGAAGTATTTTTCGACTCAACGTGGAGGAATGGAAGGTGTTGTATTTTATCCGATGACAATGCTCCGGTCTGCGTTGCCTTGAGGGAATCAAAACTGGGGATGAACATCTGCACGCGGCCCTTCAACCCGCAGCTCCAGGCTCAGAATCGTCTTGAAGACGCTGAAACTAAATTACTTGGCGCCCGCTGCGGCGACATTGGTTCGCACAAGCACGGATAACAACAAGCTACTCAGAATCATCGTAATATTTATTCAAACTGGAGGAGTCCGATGAGCTATGAAGCTCATTTTCACAGATGTCCATTAAAATAGAAACTCAACACATCCGTCAATAGCGTGTTTCTGGCAGTGGCCGTGAACGTGACGAACAGCTATTGGCAAAAACATCATCTCTATTATTATATATATAAAACATACATATAACATGTATATGTTTTTCCTTTTGAGGCTTCCCCAAAGTGTCATTGAGGAATCTGGTGAGCTTTTGAAAAAAAAAAAAGTTACTGCGTTTCAACGTTGACTTTTGACATTTATGCTCAACGCGAACTTCAGCCAGCTCGGTCTGTGGCACCGCTGCGTGCCGTTAACTCGAGGCCACATCTGCTCCACGGACCGTGTGAATGATTCACGGCAAAGAGTCTGGGTCCGGGCGTCCGTGCCCCAGTATCGCACAGGATGTGCGTGGGCGGTGTGGCCACCGCCACCTGTACGCGGCGCTTCCTTGAGCCACCCGCCGGGCGAGGGTTAGAGTTGGGGTTAAGCGTGCGTAGCCCTTGACAGCGACGAAACCTTTGACGTAACTTACACGAGATAACATCGTTCATGATAATGACTTACTTATCCTGGTAGGAAGACCCAGCAGAGAATGGCTTGACGAGAAAAGAGGTTGGTGCCAGAAAAAGATGTGTGCACTACTTGAGCGTACTGGCACAAGACAGAGGAAAGTGGTAACGACAAATGACGAAATGTGCAGTTGACACCTGCTGATGATGATGGTTTATCCTGGAAAGCCATATCTGCGTGGCGATCTACCAACCCTCGCTGCTGCCTCCACAACGCTGGGCTACGCGCCACGTGCAGCAGCGTAGCCACCGCCGTCACCCGGCTAAGGAAAAAACACCACGAGGGTGAGAATAATTAACCGGTTCAGTACTTAAGGGCGCTGCGCAGCCATTGTGTGTGAGACACACTATGCCTGCCTGCCTGCACTGAAGACAAGAACACAAGCAGATCCTGAATGTAAACCAGATGAGGCGCCGTTGACACCGAGAGGGTAATTCGTCAAGGGACGACCGAGTCACTTTGCACGGCACACAACTCCGTGTATTTTGTTCAGCGATCAATCGGCCATTCTAAGGTGTTGAACACGAGGCATGAAACTCGGTAAATAAATTATTGCATGGAATTTTCTCTGCATGTGGGAGGAAACCAAAGCGCACTGCACGTGGAGAAAACTCACGTGGCAGTATACGAGGGAAAATAACTGAAAGGTCTCCACAGATGGGTTCACAAACCCACTCGGCATTTTATATCCACCTCGCATCTGAAGCGTGGCTTGGGAACTTTCATACTTTTCTGCGCGATCCACAAACGCTCGCCTCAAAAACGCTGCATGACCGGCGCTGAACACGCGTTGCTGAAGGTCGTAGGTGGTGGTGGTGGTGACCCGTAGGGTCACTCAACCGCCTCAAGCCAATCTTCTCTGGCTCGAGGGGAGTTGGAAGAAGCCAGCTCTGTCTGACATTGGCGACGACGTGACCGGGCAATTGGATGAATAGAAACCTCGCCAAAGCGAACTTCTCTTGACACTTGCGACAATGCGGATATCGGCCCCATCGCCCGTTTCAGAAAAAACACAACCAAACCAACACAAGATTCTCATGCTCGCAATCCCACGTGTGAGAATGGATTGTTTTCACGTTTTTAAAAATGTTTTTATGTTGGACGTAATTCTAATAACATCACTTTCCCAGGTAGGGTCTTGCAACATTGGCGTTTTATATTAAGACGTTTTCTTTATGCATGTGGGAGGAAATCCGAGCACCTGGAGAATACCCACTCGTGCGAGGGGGCAACACTATATCCCCGTACGGATGGGACAGACAGATTGCGATTTGTACGTATTACTGTACCGCCTTTGACCGGCGGGTCAGGCGATGGATGGCGGCTCCTCGACGCCCACGGGATGGGAGTTTCAGAGCATTGGGGGGGTCATCCACCAACCCCTCGCTGCTGTCTCCACAGTGTTGGATTACAGGCAGCCACGTGCAACAGAGCCACCGCCCGGCTTGGTTGGTTCACGTGTGCGGGTGATTGGTGGGATTACAGAGTGATAGCAACGGCTTGCGGAGGCCTTTATCCAGCAGTGGATTGATCATGGCTGCTGCTGCTGCTTACGATGAGTAACCGATTGCCTGGTCATTCAGCGTATCATTCCCATGTTATTGATTGCTTAATTTATTACTCAAGACTCATCAGTAAAACGTGGTGGTGGGGTCCACGGGTGGCAGAATTGAATTGGGGATGCCGACGCGTCTTGTGTGAAACAACGAAGTGACTGACGAACCAAATATCTGACGACGAACGCCGAGCACACGGAGAAGCGGCGAAGCGGATGGGCGTGGGAATGAGCCGAGGCGATGCCGCGAGTGGACGAGTGGGGAATTGCTTGAAAATTGGAGATTTGGAGCGCGCAGTGGAGGGGGGGGGGGCGTCTGAAATGATCACCTAAGCGCCCAATGTTTGCAAAAAAAAACAACATAAAAAAACTCGACACATTCATCAATGACACACTGACCTTTAAAGATATCAAGTATTTAAAGGGCGATGTTTGGGGCAATGGGCCATCTTTGTTGATATACGGTGTTTTTTTATGGAAGATTTTGCTGTTTTTTCCTGGATTTTTCTGTTATTCGTATTATTACTATGGTTTCCCAACCCAGGAAAGCCTCGCCGAGTCTCTTGACTTGTTTTCAGGAGGGTCCTGCCAAGTTTTTGCAGGCGGAGGGCGATGATTGCCATTTACTGTACTCCATATTGTTGAGCAATTTGCTGTTGACATTTTTTTTTTATCTGGCAAGGTTTGGAACCTGACGCCAGCACACAATGGGCCTACTCTTGCGAACGACGTCGGGGGTTGGGATTATTTTTAACAACAAAATGCAAGCCCGGCGTACCACGCCGAAAAGTTTCCGGTGTTACAAAAACAACAACGGAGTCATCCATTCCGGCGCGAGGGAACCACGCAAATGGGAGAGAAAGAAGGGAAATGGGGCACCCCCCCCCCACCCCACTGCCCCACCACATCAGGGGGATTTTTTTGAGCGTCAACAGTGAGCGAAGCGGACGGCACGCAGGACTACTCCAGTAAATACGCCCGCAGTAATAATCAGGGCGGCCGCTGGTTTTGAACCGTGGACTTGTGCAACAAGTGGCAAATGCGCGACTGCTATGCCGCATGACCGCCAGGCCCATGGCCAAGTTACTCGGTCCATCCTGTGGCCCTTGTCACCGTCTTGTGCCATCACTCCGAGCTTTGCCCACCTCGCATCTGTAGGCGCTACATCCTTCCGCGCCGCTTAATCACAGCTCGTCAGCGGTCATCCCCGTCTTGCCGATTCATCTGTGGCTTCCCACGCCTCTGAATCTATGGAACAGAGTGTTTTTTTTGCACATTATGAAGTTGTAACTTCATCTCACGCTGGGCCTCCGCTGGCAGGAGTCCAGCTGGAGCCGGTGTTTGGGTCCCTGGTGGCTGCTGGTCAGGACGAGGAGGAGGACGAGGAGGCGGCTGCAAAGTGGTGGGACGAGCAGGCGGGAGCCCTGGGCCCTGACGACGTGCGGCTGGAGCTGGGGGGCGATGAGGAGGGAGCGGGGAGCGTGGAGCCCTCGCCCTCTCTTCCTCCTCCTCATCCTCACGGCGCCAAGGAAGGGCAGAGCAGCCTGGAGCAAGCGTGCCACGTGAGCGATGGGTGTACATACATGTATGGACATAGACGCAGAGAGAAAATTACAAAGACAGAGATCCCCCATATAGCCTTTAGCAAACTTTTGGGGCAAGTGCTATTACACACAAGGGGGTGGGTGGACAATACCATGCCCACCTGGCTTTGTCTCCGCCGTACTGATGTTTAAACGCCACACCAGGTACTCATTTAAGGCTGAGTTAACCTCGGAGAGGCCCAGGACCAGTTAAAATATTCACCACTATTATCGGTCGTGAGCAGGAATCAAACTCAAATTGCTGGGTTTGTAGTGCAGTGCATTAACCACTCCACTGCCACTCCCCATGAGATAAATACACACATGCATACACACACACACACGGCCAACAAAAAAAGAATTGCAGAAGTTAATCGTAAACCCAAATTGTTATAATTCATTGAATCGCTGGGGTGTGATCGCGGCGAGGAATGGTATTGTGCCTAAGAGCCACGGTTGACTTGCCGTAGTCCGAGGGATTGATCAATGCCAGCAGGTGGCAAAATTGACAACATTAGCAATCTAATCGACAGTCTCCCACCCTTTAAAGCATTTGAACGCATGCTGATTAACAACGCGTAAACTGCGTAAAAAAAACTAGTGAAATTCATCAATATTTCCAAGCGGTGTGCGATTGGCTTCGAAACTCGGTATGTGGTTAAGAGGGATTTGCCAATTTAAAATTGGGAAGCCCGAATTAAATCGGCCGGATTGGCAAGAGTGCGAGGTGGTCCTGTGGCCAGCGCGTTCACCCGAGGTTTCTTAAAATTGCATTGCCATATAACCGCTAACTGCGTGAAATCTACAGCTAAAGAGAAAAAATGTTTATCTGTTTGTTGCACAAAACAGAAATGTCTTGCAACAAACCTCACAGTTCCCCCTCTTTCAACTGAGAACCGAAGGGAGCTGCCGCAGTGGTGGCAACCCTAGAGGTCACCGGTTCGATTCCATCTCCCGGTGGGGCAGTTTTCACTGAGAATCGAAGGCAGCTGGAATCGATTACTGGTCTCTTGACTCTCAAAAGAGAAAGCGGTTACCGGTTGAACCGGTTACCGATGAAGAGCACGAGTTCACACACGCATCTGTTCCATGAACCCAGTTCCGCCCAGCTGAGGTAACAATCTTCATAACCCCTGCCGACCTCACGTAGCCCTACAGGCCTGCCGGTCTTCGTGGCGGAGGCGGCATCCCGCGTCTCCCACGCCCCCTTCGTCCCAACGTGTTCTCACCCAGCGGCACTCTCCATGCGCCCACAGGAGTCCAATGCCACCCAGGGTGCGGCGACTCAACCGGGCAGGAGGGCGCGGTCCGTGGCCCAGTGGTCGGTGCAGGACGTGTGCCAGTGGCTCGCCAAGTTGTTCCCACGCACGCACAAGATCTACGCCGAGCGGTTCAAGATGCACGACGTGACGGGTACGTCTCGGCTGTCCCAGGAAACTCTCTCCCTCCCTCCCTCCCTCAGCTCTTTGAAAGTTTAATCGTGCAACTTTACCGCAGCGTTGCTCGCAACAGTTTTGTTGACCATGCTGCTCTTTGGTTGGTGATCGGGAGGATTAAGTGCGGGTCCTCCCACCTCTTCTTTCAAGGGGTCTGGCCAGTGTGAATGAGTTCGCAAATAGCCTCTGGAGGGGTTCTCTAGAACTCCCTCTTGCGAAGGTCCTTCCACTAACAGTAGCATGGGCAATAATTAAGTCTTGGCCTGTGGTCATCATTGTACCAGATCTGCTTCCCTCAATGGGCTGAAATAAAGCCCGAGTTTTAGTCTAATTACCGCGATGTACCTTTAACTTTTTTTAATGAACATGATTGTAAATTGCCGTGATTGGGTGTCTACGCAGCGCCTGTCTTGTCTACACGGTACTATCCTGCTCGGAGCAGCGCGGGGAGGAGGTTTTAGCCAAGCAGGTGCTCGAATCTGACACGGGCGATTATCACGAGTCAATCAAACGGACCTCTCTCGGCCACGGAGGTGTGCCCCCCACTCAGCCATAGCCGGTCCCCTTTGTCTGTGCCGAGGGCAGGTGTGGTGCTGCTGCAGCTGACGGAGCGCAAGCTGGAGAGGATAGGCCTCGTGGAGGAGCAGCGGCAGCAGCTGCTGCACCACGTGCTGCGCCTGCGCCTCAAGGATGACATGCGCTACCTGCAGCAGTCCCTGCGGCGCCCGCTCCCGCAACCTGTGACCCCCACTCCGAACTCCAGCAGCTGACCCTGCGCCCCTCCCTCCCCGACTCTGGAGGCAAACATTTTACAGGGACCCTCCACCCCACCCCACCCCCTACCTCTCACTCACTGTGGGGAAGGGGACTTGCCTTACAGGGACCCTCCACCCCATCCCACCCCACCCCACCCCACCCCCTACCTCTCACTCACTGTGGGGAAGGCGACTGGCCCATTGGGCTCTCAAGGGCGTGTGACGTGCAGGACGGAACTGCCGAGACTCATGCCTGCGTTTTCGAGACGAGGGTTGGTGGATTGCATGCAGATTTACAAAACTCTCACTCGCCGGCTAGGTGGAAAGTGCAGTGGGTTCATAAACCCATCTGTGCAGACCTATGAGCGAGCATTATCACCTTTTGTGCATGATAGGCCTTCTCTGGTTACCCGGGTTTCTTTCCACACGGAGCAAAACCGTCCTTTATGTGGAATCGGCCAAGCATCATCCCAATGACAGAACCCTCCTGGACAAGGAGTCTTGAAACGCAGTGAGGTTTTCTTTGTTAAGACAATATTATGAATATTCATAGGTGGCTCTGTCGGCAAAAGTTTTGCTGGCTGGTGGGTGACCATTGAATTGCCTAAATGTTGGGCTCGGAGGACCCAGTTTCGTAGCGTGGTTGAGATTGGCCCTCGTGCAAGGAATGTACCCCCTCTTCATAGTTCAGTGCCTGGGCTCGTCTGGCCTATGGGCCATGGTGCAACTGCACTGCCTGCACACTCGCTATCTACGCTCCTGCCTTGGCCTTGCTTTTCCAGCTAACAGCATCGAGGGTGATGTGGGTAGTGGAGGGGAGAGGGGACTTAATTTCTCACCGAATATATTTGGGGTCACTGGTAGACAGGAGTATGTATGTATGTTGAACTTCTTTCACACTGTACATAGCCAACCGTGCTAATCGGAGGTTGGAAGTGGGTCACGTGTGACCGTTAGCCACAACCATCACGGGGGAGGTATGATGGACGTGGTGTGCGGGGCGTGGAAATATTTTTCTAAATTGTTAACCCCGATAGACCCTGGACACGAGGGAGCGAGCGGACTAGAGGCACAGCCGCCCACGATGCTCTGCACATGACAAACATAGGTAGGGTCCGACATGGCGAGCTGAAAGCCAAGGACAAAAAATGCATTGGAACGAAATGTGAAAGATGAACAAAAACGTTGGTGGCCGGCGTGGTGCTCCGCTGCTTTTGTTTGTTAACGCGCAAAAGTAAATGCTCACGTGTTTTTTTTCTTTCCGTTTTATCTCGAGATGCAAAAAGGGAGAGGCGGCGGTAAAAGGTGGTGTGTGGGACGTGTCTTGCAGGTCCTCCAATGTATTTTCAGGCTGTGCGATGCGTCGTTTCACGCGATGTCCTTCGTTTCACTGCACGTGCTGGAAGCTTTTTCAGGAACTGAATTCAGCTCCTCAAGAGTCTTAACCCGTACCCTCGGCACTTCCCATTTCTTCATTTTCTGAAGAAGCTTCCAGCACGTAGTGAAACGTCGGACGTCATGCTGGACGACATGCGGTGCAATCTGAAATGCACCCGGTAGACTAATATAGTACCAACGTGATAACTGCACAGCAGGAATCTGTAATGTTTTCAGCTCATCATTTGCATATATCCAAAGCTGTCAGTATGAATTTGAAATGAACGAACAAAGTTTGCCTATGCGCAGCTGCTGTTTGTGGGACGACACTGTGGGTTATCGGAGGGAAATGCAACAAATCCCATTGTTGTACAATACTATGTCCCAACGTCTTCACCAACTGGCAGGGACCAGCTTGGTGAATTATAATCACGTAAAATAAAGCCTACGTGCCGCACGGCGTGGGAAGGCCTTCTTCCAATGGTGGATGGACAAGAGGTCTGTATATCTGTATGCAGCTGCTGTTGGGCTGTTTCCACCAGCAGATGGGGGCTTGTAACCCCCCCCCCCCATGGTGCTTGACTTTGTTGTTGATACAAGTGAAAAGTGAGAGTAGGTGAATAGATGCTCAGTCTGGTTCATTCATTCTTGCGGTGTATGTACGGCATCGACAAGCGTGATCGACGTTGCCGGCTGCAGTAAAACAATGCAATGCATTTTATTTGGCAGCGTTTTGTACTTTGTAGGCGGCGTGTACCCACTGCAATGATGATTGTTGATCCGTTGTATCGCTGTCCATGTTTAAGGATAACTTTGTATTCGTGAACTTGTAAAGGAACTTATGTAGACGAGGGAAATGTTCAGGGCATCGTTGTTGGAAGCGGTTGCTGTAAATACATTTAGATGCACCATGATTCGTAACCGATTTATTTGTGGGTTTGATCGCGTCGGTACAATGCCAATGTGTGTCGTACACCCCCCTCCACCCAACAAAGTGGCATGAATAAAGTTGTCAAGTGAACACATTTTTATTGCTTTGGCACACTGCTGTGTCGAAGATGAATCCACGTGTAACGATTACATTTAAGCACAGTCGATTGATTGTTAATGTGCAAGTGTGCCAATGCAATACGAATTCCTAAGTTTGATTAAATGACAACTTACAATATATTCGTCTTTGTTGTGTGGAGGGTGTACAACACACATTGGCATCACACTCACGCAATCTGACCCGTGTTACATTTAGCAGGACAAATCTGGATAGAAATGACAGCTGCCGTGGCGAGATGTTAACTGCCTCGCCTGGTATGCTGGAGGTCGTGGGTTCGATCAAGTTTGCATGTTCTCCCCATGGTTGCGTGGATTTTTCTCCGGGTCCTCTGGTTTTTCCTTCCACATTTAGAATCAATATGTGTTTAAGAGTATTTGGCTGCTATACATTTCTACCTAATAAGCCACTTCGTTGAGCTATCATTTGTGGCTAGGTCGCTTCTGAAAAAGAGTTATATCTGGTTAAATAGAAAAAATAGCTGCTTGCCCGCTAGTGGTCAAATCTGATAACAACTTCTATTCAGATCACTGAAACATGTCACATGACTACCCAGGGTTGTATGTAGACCAATAGTTGTTCATCAGACACACGATGTTTTCAATGGCTAGACAGAAATCTCTATGCCAGGGGTGAACAACCCGTGGCTCATGAACAAAGTGGGCCTCCCACTGACTTCAAAGAGAGACATAGCCAATTGTATTTCCATTTAATCATACAGTACATTTATTTGAAACAGGAATGATCTGCACTCACCTCTGCCAATGGAGCCAGACATTAGTACTCCCAGGGGGGTGGGGGGCTCCCACAGATTTCTCAATTCAAAACTCCGCAGCCAACCATCGTGATCGAACCGGCCCCCGTAACCAACCCACGTGACTTTATCACCCTCGGCCATATGAAGATTTTGGTTTGTGGCTCATACTCATAGGTAGGTTCAGGAAGTTTGGCAACCATCCCCCACCCTGCTCTATGCAAATACCGTACCAAGACGGCATGGGTGGGAATGTATCGTTGGTGACAATTTCTACCGAGTAAATACCTGAGCGTGTCATGGCCTTTACAAAAGCCTATTTCTGTACAGGGAAGGGGCGCAAAGATCAGCGTGCGTGCAGTGTGGATGGGGTAGCTGCTGTCGTGAGGGTTAGCCAGTGATTCTAGGTCTTGCAGGGAACACCAATTTCACTCCGATCTCACGGCAGGCCGCAATTGGCCCACCAGCGATTGATGCCATGTGATCGACCGACCTCTGATCATGAATAAACGTGGTTTTGAAATGAGATGAATCGTTCTATCTTGCCTGATGGTTGCTGATGAGTAAAACATGTGCAGATTTTATTCATTGAGATGACCTCTCACCTGAGCAAATTAAAGGTTAGTTGAAAAATATCTTAAAGGTGCAGTGGGCCCATAGTATCATGGACTAAATGTCGACATTAAAATTTTATGTCAATTCGCTTTACTTAAATTTTAACCTCAATTTTTACACTTGTATGCAGGTGATCCATCGTAACAGTCGTGTGAATAGATGCTTTTTCAGTGTTTCATTGACAACGATTAAAAATAGCTAATTTAACTTTAAATTCATTCAAAAGCTAAGCTTAACGCTTCAATAGTAAGGCCAGATAATGGACACGGAACTTGACCCATTTAAACGGGAATTTAGTAGCGAGCTGCACGGAGTGGCGAGTCTACGCGAGACAGGCAGAGTGGAGGGATTCAGAGTGGGGGTAGCCACACACAAAGTCACTTGATTTACGGGGAGGCTTGAGCTGATTTAGATATACAGGCAGTCTCCGGGTTACAGAAGGGTTAGGTTCCGGAGAACGCTCCGTAACTCGAATTTTCCGTATGTCAGAAGCTGAACAATTTCCCACAAAATCAACGATAAAATCCCATAGCCCGGAATAGCTGTGCCTCCACTACCTGATTTACTATTTGGTGTTCTCTCCGTTCTCTATCGCTACCCGTATCGTATCGCTGTGAATACACGCTGCACTTCCTATGATTCTTTAATTTCGTCGAAAATCTATCCTAACACTACCCATAATTAAACTATTGGAACATATACCGTATCCAATTGCTTATGAATACCACGAAACATTTTAATATTAATTGTTAACAGAAAGTAGTCCCTTCCGCATGTTTGTTTACCGTGCATGCTAGGCCTAGACTTCTCTGATCGCTGTTGGCTGGGACCATAATCAATCGAAGTGTAATTGTGTGAAATAATGTAAATACAGTAAATAAATCATGAAATAAACTAAAATGAAGAAAACTAGCAATTTAAACATGGTAAAAAAAAGATAGTTCTAAGCGTAGAAAACAAACAATTACGTAATGCTACAAAAGGTAAAGAATTATGTAACGCTACAAACATTTACATTTGTGAAACTCGGGTTCGGTGATGCCGGTATTATTCCGCAACCTCATCGCGCTGCACTATTTGCGCTTACGTAGCGAACGCAACATTTTCCGCACAGTGAAATTACATTTTAACGAGAGCGTTTCCGTAAAGTCGAATTTCCGTAAGTCGGGTATTCCGCAAACCCGGGGACTTAGTGTGCAACGGCTTTTGTATTGCAATTGCAAACATCCGATGCGCTGCAATGCCATGTGTGCCTGCCAGGTGGCGATATCAACACCGAAAATCAAAAGGGAACAACATTTTAGAGTGGTTTTCCCTTTGCCATTTTGGTTAGCCAGGTTTCTCTGCTCTTACAAACATGAGACTCATCCTGGACTCCTTGAGTTCTCACCCGGTCTAACTTACGAACTTACATTTTATTTATCCAACAATAACTTGGAAAGGAACCGTCCGTGTCGACAGAATGTAAAGTGGCCCTTGCAAGTGAGGACTTACTGAATCACGCGCTATAGAGGGTGTTTCAAAAATATGGACCCGATTTGAAATCGCTTTATCTCTGCAACCACGAACAGCTCATGAATGAAACTCTTACCACTTGAAAGAGCGGGGCATTGAGTTTCAAATGATGCCCGCGAGATGCCTTTCCCAGCGCACAAACAGCCCCTAGCCTCAGTCATTCGCAAGACGGTGACCCCGCAACACAAGGCGTTGTGCGTTCTGCAGTTCAGCAAGACTGAATCCGTAATTGCGGTGCAGCGTGCGTTTCAACGGCGTTTTGGCATTTATCCGCCAATGTCAAAGGGCGTTTGGGACGAATTCAACTATCGTCTCGATGTTGTCCGTACAGCAGGTGGAGGGCACATAGCGCATTTATAAAATGGTTAGTAAAACTTGATAACTCATTAAACCGTTTGTAACTTTTGTGTAATTGTCACATGTTGCCATCGTGAACTATACTGCTTTTAAATTGGGTCCATGTATTTTAAACACCCTGTATATTAATTACACTATGTAACACAATTTTTGTTCCTGGGTACTGTTATTTTCTCATTGCTTATGCCTACAAAGTATAGAAAATGGCTATTATTCCCCACAAACTTTGCTTTTGTGACCTGAACTTTATGTGAACGAAAGACACAAACGCACACGTTTTCTAATTAAAAATAGGTAAATTTCAAAATATCACTGTCCTGGTCACAAAAGCAAAGTTTGTGGCGACTAATAGCCGTTTTCTGTACTTTGAGGCATAAGCAATTAGGAAATAACACTTACTACCTAGGAACACGTTTTTGTGTGTGTGACCCAGTGTTATTATCACCGTGCCGCCAAGTGTAAAATATTCCCACTCCAATACCCGATTAGTTGCGGATAGGGACGCGTTAATATTCGTTGTGGGCCGTATTTACGGCACGACTCGTGTGGTCACGAGGTTGTCTATATATGCACATTCTGTAATCTTCACTGTAAGACAAATAACGTTTAAAACACATTGCGGTAACTAGCATGATGAACATGCATAAAACAACGGATTCCACGATTGGTGATTTCTACACGTCTTGTTTTTACCGACTCGTTTGTAGAGTGATGGAACGTGCTGTAATTCGCATATAATTTGCACAGTGGACAACAAAACATCTCAAGTTAATGGTTGAATTAACGTATCGTGGTGGGTAATTAAAAATAAATGTCGATGTTAGACCACGCAATGCTGATATTAAGATGTATAACTGGATTATGTTCTGTGCTGTAGTCGGCGCTTAATCGATTAATTAAAAAGATTCTTAAAATTAATATTTTGTGCCCTTAACGGTTTCGCGTCGTAGTAACCCCGCCAGCCACTAGAGGCCGCTAGTCACCACAATTGAAAACAAAATCAATTATTGAGGCAACAATTGTATCGAATTACAGTATACCAGTGCAGGAACATCACATGAATGTTATAAATTCGCCGTTTTTATTTATTATTTGTTACGAGACTCACGCTTACGTAAACTTTAATACAAATAACAAAGACGGGGCAAGTGTCGTTAGCTAGCAGCACATACGAATGCTACCGGCTCTGTGGCACACACAGAGGGGGTGGGTGGCCAGCACCACGCTCGGCCGCCTTTGTCTCCCCAGTACTAGCGATGTTGATTACACACCGCATCCGGTGCTCATTTGAGGCCGAGTCGATCTAGGGGAGGCCCAGGACCGGTTCAGATAATGGTCACTGGTGGTGTTGGTGGCCGTGAGCGGGAATCGAACTCGGGTCGTCGGGTTCGTAGCGCTAACCGCTGCGCCACCGCTCCCCACAGTCAAAGATATACACAATCATCATCATCACTCGGACGGGCGATACAACGAGTACCACTTTGTGACTAGGCATTTGGTGGTCGTGTGTCCTTTGGAGAGAGAGAGGGGGAGAGTGGAGGCGGGGGTTATTTTGGGAATTCAACAGAACGCTTAAATAAAAAAAAACCTTACAGTAAGTTAAGTATAACTTTTAAAATAAAAACGTTAAAATAAGTTAGGTATAACTTTTAAAATAAAAACTTTACAATAAGTTAAGTATACATTTTAAAACAACAACGTTACAACAAGTTAAGTGTAACTTTTAAAATAAAAGCGTTACAATAAGTTAAGAATAACTTTAAAAATAACAACGTTACAATAAGTTAAGTATAACTTTTAAAATAAAAAGTTACAATAAGTATAACTTTTAAAATAAAAAAGTTACAATAAGTATAACTTTTAAAATAAAAAGTTACAATAAGTTAAGTAAATAAAAACGTTACAATAAGTATAACTTTTAAAATAAAAACGTTACACTAAGATAAGTAAATAAAAACGTTACAATAAGTATAACTTTTAAAATAAAAACGTGACAATTACCCCACACACACACACGTTAGAGGAAACGCGTGCTCACTGACGTCACGTCCGGCATTAATTTGCGCGGGAATCGCGAGAAAACTTTTTTTGGGGGTCGCAACTTTCCTTCCGTCCAACTCTGGACGAATTTACTTTTGTCAAATATAAAATACATATATACCTTTGTAAAAGTTAATCCACGCCGTTGTTAGTAATACACATCACGTACGCAACACGTTTGTGTGTACGTGTTAAATCTTATTTTGTGTGTGTTGAGTCTTACGGAGCGCGAGAGGACGGCGATGGTGGTGGTGGAGGCGACGGATGGCGGCGGCGGTGGTGGTGAGAAGGTGGCAGAGAAGACGATGAATCTGGTGGAGCAGAACGGAGATCAGCAGCAGCAGCAGCAGCAGGAGATGATGGAGGAGGTCCAGCAAGAGTTGACAGCGGACAAGAGGCCGAAGGTTGCCCAGAAGGTCCAAGCAGAGGACGAGGAGCAGCAAAAGACCGCGACGAAGGCGGTCGGCCACCAGCAGAAGCAGAACGACGACGTGGAGATGGAGGATGATGATGAGGAGAAGCGTGGTCACGATGAACACGAGTACCTGGACCTCGTCCGCCAGGTGCTTAAGCGGGGCCGCCTCAAGGGAGACCGGACGGGAACTGGGACCAGGTCCATGTTCGGGATGCAGGCTCGCTACAGCCTCCGAGGTACAGAGGGCATCAGAATCTGTGTATTTATACCTCGGGAGGAATCCGATGAGCTGTGAAGCTCTTTGGAACAGGTGTCCGGTCGGGGCACGGGGTCAAAACGTCACATCGACAAGCGAACACAAAAAAAACCGCGATAGGTGTGCAGAGTATAGGGAAGGTAAACAACTCGAAAAAATAGAAATAAAACTAAATCTTACCATCTTCTTGGTTCTTTTGGTAAAGTCACGTAGAGGGGAAATAATAATAAAAATATTAAAATAAAATGTTATGTTTATTTTTTATTATTTTATCACGTAGAGGGGAAATAATAAAATAATACAAATAAAACAAAATAATACAAATAAAATGTTATTATGTTTTATTTGTATTACTTTATTATTTCCCTTCTACGTGACTTTACCGAAAGAACCAAGAAGATGAATCCCTGCAGTCACGAAAGCTTTAAATCGAAAATTAAATCTTATCAGCTAAAGCGCATTAAGGTATTAACTTATATTTCAGAAAAGCCACAAAGTGGCTTAACTTGGGCAAATGTATAGCAGCAAAATAATCTAAATACAGTAATCTAAGAGGGGACAAGATGTGCAGATGCACTGTCTCGCTGGGCGATATGTGCTATGATTAAGGACCATTGCCCGAAACGTCGCCGATTATGTTTCCTTTCAAATCCAGTGTTATTGAGTTATTTTTATTAGCGCTTGTGCACCACTGCCATCGTCGCAGCTTCAGATGTATTTGAGTTTGATTGCCAGAGAAATACACCGACAAATAGATGGACAGATAGACGAACCTAGACACAGATGGGCAGAGATGTGGACAGACAAGAAGACATGGTAGGTAATACCGACAAATTGATATATATGAATGGACAGGTAGACGTGTTCATTAAGGAAAACACCAGGACTTCTTGCATTGGCAGTATATGCAGCCACATAGAGTATTTGTGTTGCCTTGTGTCCAGCAGATTATGACGACTGACATGTCTAATAATACTGGCAGCAATGTGCTTACTCTTTGGTTCTTTCGGTAAAGTCACGTAGAAATAAAATAAATAATGGAATACGACGTTTCGAATGCAACACAAGCAACCGTCAACAGGTATTAATGCAAGCTCGGAGAGAGACATACACAGAGAGAGGAACCAAGGAGTAGATTCGAGACTTTCGTGACTGCAGGAATTGCTCTTTGGTTCTTAAGGTAAAGTTTCCTTTCTCAAACTTCCGATTTTATTGCTATAAATATTACCGTGCTGGTTTGTTTATAGTCCATTGTCTCTCCTCCGGGCCACTATGGTCCGGAATTCCACACAACTCTCTCATTGTCCTCTGCCCCAACCCCTCCCACATCTCTCTATTTAAGGCCTAGACACAGTGGCGCTGTCTTTCTGTTTGTCATTCTTTGGAGGAGCGTGGTCTGACAGGTGGAGTGTTGGCTGTTGTGTTGGCCGGCTCTCTGTTGTGTTGCATTGTGTTTCTAATTTACTGTGTTTTTTCTCATTCATTCTTACCTGATGATGGTTGCTTGTGTTGCAATCGAAACGTCGTATTCTATTATTATTTTATTTGATTTTCTACGTGACTTTACCAAAAGAACCAAAGAGTAACCAAAGAGTATTCCTGCAGTCACGAAAGTTTCAAATCAAGCAATGTGCTTGGTATACAGGTACTTTTATGAAATACTGCAGCGTATGCCATCTCTGTCCATCTACACCTCTTTTTGTCTGACCCCTTGTCCAAAGATTTAGTCAGGTCTCCCATTAACATATAAATTCCGAATGTGTGCAGGCCCACTGGTGCCTTGCTATGTTCTGGAGATGCATGGCCCTTACTTAAGCCAGGTCATAATCCCAGCCCTTTGAGAATTGAGAGTACTGTATAGTTTTCAAGGGTGACCAGAGTCACGGAGAAATGTCGCATACAAATTTCCTAAATAAAATATATAAATATATATAACATGGATGTCCTGTTTCCAATTGCAAGTGAAGTACGTGTTGAAATGCGAATGTACTGTATACATTCCCTTGCATTCATATTTTCTTACTATTGAATAAAATTTTTTTCGTAAAATAGTACCAAAGTAACATTGCAGTTAAAATGTAAGGATGTAGTTAATGCATAATCCATGAGTTAACCTTCACGATTGTACATTATTTTGGGAACTAGTCATGACTTTAAGGTAACGTTGCACTTTACCACCTGAAAATACATTTTACTCGCTGTCAAAATTGGAGGGTCAAGTACTCATAAAACCCAAACTTTATCTGGAGCGTTAATTCTGGAGCTTAAGATTTTCTGTTATACGATGCATTGTTACATTCCGAGTGATAGAGCATTTTTTCTCTTTCATTGTCAGGTGGCCGGGTTGCTGCATGGTGGTGTCCGCTTGACCTGTGCGTGGATGCATTTGTGGTTTTCTGCAGGGCAGTTTCCGCTGTTGACGACCAAACGCGTGTTCTGGAAGGGGGTGCTGGAGGAACTGCTGTGGTTTATAAAGGTTTGCCCATCACAATTGTGTTGTGTTTGTTGTGTGCTTGCAACATATTAATGAGCAGATTTGGCACAATATAAATTATTAAACAGTGGAGGTATTAACGTCATTTACCAGTGATATCTGAACCGGTATCTGAATCCGTGCTGGGCTCCCTCCATCGCCGATCCGTGCTGGCCAGTTTGAAACTTTGATCAAACGATTGCTATAACTGACATGGGTTGATTAGGCCTTCATCCAGTCTCGTCATATGTATGTATGTATGTTGACCTTCTTTCGCACCGTACGTAGCCAACCGTGCTAATCGGAGGTGCGGGGGAAGGACAACAAACTAAACGCAAAAAGTTGTTCATCTTTCGATTTAAAGCTTTCGTGACTGCAGGGATTCATCTTCTTGGTTCTTTCGGTAAAGTCACGTAGAAGGGAAATAATAAAATAAAATAAATTAAACATAAAATATAGAATAAAATAAATATAAAAAAATAAAATAAAAAATTGTTGTTTTATTATGTTTTATTTTTATTATTTTATTATGTCCCTTCTACGTGACTTTACCGAAAGAACCAAGAAGAAGTAGTTCATCATTCTTATAACATGACCTTTTTCAATATTTACAACATTTATTTTTACAGGAAAGCCTCACTGAATATCGAAGCATTTTTTGCAGGATGGTCTTAAAAAAGTACACAAAATCTTAGAAGTGTTCCATCAATGGCTGTAACATTGCCAAAATAACCTTCACTTAATCTCCATTGGCAGTGAAAATTTACATGCACATATAAATACATATGCTTCATTTCATATTGTAATTCATATGCGTTCCGAGCTATGTTGAGCATTCCCTCGGGGTGATCACTCGCATACGGGGGAGCACTGCGGGATGAAAACGAAGGTCCAGGAAATTTTAGCGGTCTTGGTGACATCCTCCAGGGGTCCACCAATGCCAAGGAGCTCTCCGCCAAGGGCGTCAAGATCTGGGACGCCAACGGCTCGCGGGCCTTCCTGGACCGGCAGGGCTTCCCCGAGCGCGAGGAGGGAGACCTGGGTCCTGTCTACGGCTTCCAGTGGCGCCACTTCGGCGCCGACTACACCGACATGCACGCCGGTGCGTGAGCGAGCACATGCAATGCAGGAACCGGCTCGCTCACGCATTGAGACCTACTGCGGTTTTAATCCCTTCGGCAAATAATCATTTTTGCAGACTACACGAACAAAGGCCTGGACCAGCTTCAGCATATCATCGACACTATCCGGACAAACCCTGATGACCGACGCATCATTATGTGTGCCTGGAATCCAAAAGGTGAACCTTCTTAAAACATTCTATTCATGGGATTATTTGTTAAAGCTTTTCTTAATGTTACAGGTGGTTTTTTTACCAGAAGTATTTTATTGAAGAGAAAAAACCAGGGGAAGATACAGCGTACGGTCAGACGGGGTTGGGTAGTGGAACGCCCGGTGTTATTTTAATCGTGGGCAACTGTAACCTAGAGTCAAACCCAGGATCTCGGCACATCGTTCATTGGTCCCACCCCTGACCTGGCCACCTGTAACGTGTTGGTTCAGGTTATTTTTGTTGAATCGAATCTTGCAAACGCTTTCTTCTGCTTCCGTGTAGATGTACCACTCATGGCGCTGCCTCCATGCCACGCACTGTGCCAATTCTACGTCGCGGATGGAGAGCTGTCATGCCAGCTGTACCAGCGATCGGCTGACCTGGGACTTGGGGTGCCCTTCAACATCGCCAGCTACGCACTGCTCACCTACATGATTGCACACATCACTGGTCTCAAGGTAATTCTCACTCTATATGGAAAAATCACATGAATACATTAACAAACAATAACCTAATCAATACGTACTACCTGCAATGCCATATATATCGGACACATGGACGTTAATTAGTAAAATGGAAGGATACGCAAATGAACTTGGAGAGGCACATGCCTGGAATTGCACTGAAATTCAGAAAGAGGAACACATGGATGAGAGAACATGCACAGGCTAAAGACGTAATTACAAGTTGTTTTCTGTCCTGTAATACATCGAATCTTATGGGAATTTTGAAATATAATTTGGTATAAAGTTAAAATAATTTTCCTGCTCCTCACTTGTTGATGGTCAGTGACTCGGTATCCACAAAAGACGTCGGCAAGTCAACTTTTGACTAATAAACGATAAAATAAATTATGCATTTACATCATGGGACTTCCTTTGCCAGTACCAAAATATGAGAAAGGGTTTTCCCCTTTTTTATTGCAACGAAACAGGTGTTAAGATGCTATAACACCAAACTGAAACCTTTTACAAGGAATCATGTCTGCATTAACCACAATACGTGTGGTCAGAATGCAAACAAAAAACGTACTCTGATAATATATGCATTGACTTTGAAACTGATTGGTCCACACCAGAGACAGCTTTCTTTTGAGCCTAGTCTCAAAACGGTGTTCGACCAGAGGAGGCCAAAAGGCGTACAAATATATTATCAGAGTACGTTTTTTGTTGGCATTCTGACCACAAGTATTGTGGTTAATGCAGACATGATTCCTTGTAAAAGGTTTCAGTTTGCTGTTTTAACATCTTAACACCTGTTTTGTTGCCAGAAAAAAGGGGAAAACCTTTTTTCAAATGATGCATTCTACGTATTTACCCCCCCCCCCCCCCATTCTATGTAGATAAACAATACGGATTCCATATCCTGACTTGCATGTTTCAGATAAAATTTGTATAGTTTTTTTATCTCTCCCAATCATCCCGCATAATTGAGCGTTGACTTGATATTTGAGTGGATTGTTTTGGCTGTGCTGCATTGCCTTGACCACACCACGTGTGTGTGCTATGCTGTGTACGTGCCTGCAGCCTGGAGACTTCGTCCACACCCTTGGAGATGCTCATGTCTACGTCAACCATGTAGAGCCGCTGAAAACACAGGTGAGGTGCTTGTGGATCGAGTCTACTGCACCTACGTGACGTCATTCGATTGGGCGGCAGGGCGGCAGGGTGGCGCAGTGGTAACACCTCACAAAAATAAGGGCCTGCGTTTGTTTCCTGATAGGGTGCCTTTCTGTGTGTGGTTTGAATGTTCCCCTCTTCTGCATAGCTTTCCTCCCGGTTCTCCGTTTTCCTCCCATAGCTAAAAAAGAAACCCATGACACTAAGTAACTGGTTATTGGCCGAACATCTCATTGCTGAAAAATTATCTGCAAATTACTGAAATGGGTTACAGCATGTGAACATTTGGCAGGACCCCACCCCGTAAAAGTGTCAAATGAATAGAAATCAATACTCCCTTGCCACTCTGCCTCATATATACATTCCAAATGCTAATTTGCATATGCATATTTAATTAGGAGTCTGGAATGCAGTAGTTTCTTGGGTCAAATTGTAAATTGAGCTGTATACGTCTCTTCTACACTCCCCTCAATAAGTGCTGGCAATACTTAAACCTTTTAATTGGTTGCCATCTGAGGTTGAAAGAGTTTATGCACGAGCTCTGACCATCCTTCTGTCCATCTGTCTAGAATTAAGATGATCCAATATGAATTAAACTGCATAAAGTTGCGTTGCTATTTGGGACTTTCCTGATTTAAAAAAATGCATTTGCAAATTAGCAAATATTCCTCTTTGCTCTGGTATTTTTTTGCCATTTTGAGTCACCCTTTAATCAATTTGGCCAATGTTCAATAGGTAAGTCCCTAATAGCAACACAACTTGATGCTGCAGGCTTGTTCGTGTTAGATAATCTTCACAAGTTATAGTGGCCCTCTGTTTCGGATGGATGGACGGACAGAGCTAATGCATAAAGGCTTTCAATCTTCATTGGAGAGGCTGGTGTGCCCCAGCTTGTGAGGTGAACGTGCCTTTCCAGCCAGACGTGGGTCTCGCCACCTTTCACCCTACCCATCAGATACTTCCACCTGGTGTTGGTCTCACTGTGTAACAGTTTACTAATGTAATATAAACTTTTAACAATGTAAGCATTAAGTAGTCACCTTACAGGCTACTGCTGTATCCAGTAAACCCATTTTCACTGGGAGCGTGTGCTTTGATGAAAACAAATGTGGGGAGCGGTCATGTAGTAGTTTGCGTGCTGCGCTACAAACCCAGCAACTCGAGTTCGGTTCCCGCTCATGACCAACACCAGTGACGATAATCTGAACTGGTCTTGGGCCTCCCCTAGATCCACTCATTCTCAAATGAGTACTTGGTGCGGTGTTAAAAAATTGCCACTGGGGAGACAGTCTTTGTTGATAAATACACCATGGCCCAATCTTCAATTTCACCTCATTGACCAATGTGATGAGGTATGGTCAAATAATCCCAACCGTATGTATCGTATGGGCAGGCCCTCATCCAGTAGTCGCCTGACAATTGGCTGTGTGTTAAGAATGTTGCTATAGTTGAATTGAATACCGTAGGAATGAAAATAACACATTGTGCCTCGCGATTGTCTTTGCAGCTGCAACGGGAGCCGCGCCCATTCCCGACGCTGCACATTCGCCGCACGGTGACGTCAATCGACGACTTCCGTTCCGACGACTTTGAGCTGCGAGACTACAACCCTCACGCAGCCATAAAAATGGACATGGCCGTTTAGAACGAGTGCTTAGCCATGACCGCCCCTTTTTGTGTCGTCTCCCTATTCCGTCGGTCTCTGCTTCACACTTGGTGATTCGACCATACTCAAGTTCACTCTGCCCAGATCCTGCATGGCCATGCACCATTGCACATTAGCAATCCTTGGATGATAAGGCGGGGGCGGGGAAGCATTTTGGATTGTTCTGCCCTCCCCGTCCATTGAATAACATACAAATCAACATATTTGTCAGTGTCAAAGTACCGTGAAGGCGATTGCAAAATGGGTATCCTGGACACCGTTTTCAGGGATCATTTAGCAAATTATGTTTATATATATATAGAGTACATCCACCAAGGAGATGGAGCGATGAGATTGGTTCATGTGCAGGTGCTGGATGGATTGGATGTTGCATCGCAGGATCGTGAAAGGTGGCTGTGACTTGGGGAAGCCATTGTCCAGCAGGAGATTGATCATGCTTGATGGTGGTATAATATATTTATCCTCCTCAGGTTGTTATTCCAATCTTGGAAAGTGTTTATATTTGTGAGATTGTTTTGAACAATTGTTAAAATGGACATGATACCCATAATCGGGATCCAGGTGATAGCTATATTAACTACCTCCACTTTTTTGTGGAAACTTTACAGAAGGCTCCTGACAAAACAAACGATATTTCTTGTTGTAGCGTGGAGTCAACGGAACATTAGTTTGAGAACACAAGCTGACACTGCCACTTTTACATGCCATAAATCACATTTCTAAGCATTCCCCTCGGTCGAGTTTGATGATATGGAACAATGAGCTGTTTGGATCAACATTAGTTTTGGCCTGTCAACTTCTCCAGGATAGTGTTAATTATTTCTCATTCTTACATGATGTATAGTTAATGTTGGGTGCGGTGATTATGCTTTGCCACATTTAAGTTAATCGAAATATTTAGAGTACAAGTGAGCTGCATGCATTTTTTATTTTGTCATTCACACACGAAAACAAACGTGTAAACATCACTTTTATTTGTAGTTCATATTGCAATTGAACGATGAATATGTAGAGTGCTGTCTTTATTTTCCATTTTATAAGGAAATAACAAAGGATGTTTGTTAGGTTTCTGTGGAGGTGTTTGCGGTTGTGATGTATAGCCCTCTGATGTATATTTCTCACACTCCGGGCGTGTGCAGAGAAACGTAGGACATCATGCCAGACAACACACGGGGCAACCCCAAAATACATTGGAGAGCCATGTGAAGCTTCTAATTACATTTCTTAGATATGAATGCGAATTGTATGCTTAAAGTATATAAAGCTATTTGGAGATTTTCACGTGTGAATTTAAAGGGTAACATTAAGTTTAATATACATTTCAGATGGGAATTCCACCCACATTTCATATGGACATTAGGGATTATTACATTTTTTGCATTTCATAGCTTTGGTGGATATTGCAAGTAAACGTAAAATTACATGTAGTTAAGATGATAATTACTTTTTAAAATAAGCCTACAGTAGCTTATGTTCAGATAAAAATTCAAGCCATGTGAAGTGTGTTGTACAGTATTTCAGAGTTTAGATGGACATTAAAGTGGTTATTGTTTATCACATTTCAAGTGGAAAATAAATTCAAGGTGAATTAAACTTCTTTTGAAAACTCGCTTCAGGCACATTGGTGTGGTGAATTTGACTAACTTACATTTAAAAAAAATCACTCTTATCCTGCTCTGGCATTCCTCTGTATTTCATAATTATGATCCTTTGCACCCTCAATAAATGTTCTATCTATACATACTGACTTGTGTTTTCCAGTTGTATCCCTTCAACTGCTTCAGCAACCATACATAATAGAATGACGTTGCGGGCAATGGGCCTCAGCGTGAGTTGTTTTGCTCATTTGTGTTCAGCCCCACTTGTTAAATTCGTCAATCTGTATGGTAGTTCACTGTTGATTTTGGTTGTCGAATCCAATTTTCCAAAAATGTAATCTGTTACTGAACACGCTTGGTGAGAGTATCTCCTTACCCGGCATTGTGATTTGTAGTAAATTTAGGAAATGTCAGTGTTGCTGCTAAATTGTTTTGATAATTTACATATATAGTTTTAATGAGGCGTTGGTTTGGCAGAGCTTGGGTGACTCGGTTTCCACACAAAAACATTTTAATAGTTCACAAAAGCCAGTTGCAATAGTATTTCATGTCTTAGAAAATGTGATGATGGTATGTGCCCAATAAACATTCAACTTTGGCCCATCGTAGGCACATGGTTGGATCCATTGTCCCAACCTTGGCCCACAGTTCCATGTTTACTTTGTAGTCAGTGGTAGATTGTGAGAGATGTGGAAAAGATGGGGGGAGCTTAATCCAGTAGTGGATAAACCATGGCCAATGATGAATACACTTATTTTGAATAATCTCAAAGATATAACGGAAACAAGTATGTTTTAAAAAAATATCGCAGTGTATACATTGGAACTGTATTTCAGAATACAGGTAACTGAATTCAAATAATAAAGCCCCGATTTTTTTCCTAATTCAAACGGCGCTTCGCACATTAAAAAATTGAAGCTTTAAATCCATTTGAATTTCAAAGAGTTGGCATTGTCAGGGCCGTTTACATTTCCCAACGCGGATAGGCGCCGTATTTGTCAGGATCCTTTACATTTCCCAGCGCGGATAGGCGCGACGCGCGAGCGGCCGTGAGGAGACCACGTGACCCCGCGTCAAACAAAGGCGCCGTGAGGAGGCGCGGGTCCAGCCGAGCTCGCTCGGCTCCCCCCTCCCTCCCTTTTAAAACAACAACAGCAGCAGCAGCGCCGTCATCACCGTCATTATCAACGAGATCCTCCTGTCAATGCGCCACGAGTAAAGCCGTCGCCTCGTTGCTGCTTCGCTCCTCGTGGGGGTCGAGAAGAGGTCGCTAGTCCGGGACATCCCCTCCACCCCCCCCCCGTCACTCGCAGCCCTACCGACTCGGACGCGCCTTCCTCGGTAGGGTCGCTAGCCGGGTCGGTGTCTCCCGCCGGGCCTGCGGCCTAGAGTGGTGGGGAGTGAGAGAGACGTCCCCTCTTCAGTCGAACTTGCTCGGCCACTCGCCGTAGCTCGCAAATCCCCGCATGGCTTCCCGCAACAACCGCGTGGTGACCGAGGGTGTTGGGGCTCGCATCGTCCGCGGGCCCGACTGGAAGTGGGGCAAACAGGACGGAGGCGAAGGCCACGCCGGCACCGTGAGGAGCTTCGAGAGCCCCGAGGAGGTGGTGGTCGTGTGGGATAATGGCACCGCCGCCAACTACCGCTGCTCGGGCGCCTACGACCTCCGTATCCTGGACAGCGCGCCCACAGGTAAGCCTCGGCTACTCGCCCGCCTGGGCCGTGGGGGAAGGAGGAGGCGAGTGGAGGGGGGGTGGTGTGAAGTGGTGAGAGTTGTTGAGTGACTGGGTGAACGAGTGGGGGATAGAGTGGATGGCGGGTGACTGGTAATCCTGGGTGACTAGTATGAGGGGTGACTGGTAGGTTGGGTGAGTGGTAGGAGGGGTGAGTGGTAGGATGGGTGAGTGGATGGATGGGTGAGTGGTGGGATGGGTGAGTGGTGGGATGGGTGAGTGGTGGGATGGGTGAGTGGTAGGATGGGTGAGTGGTAGGATGGGTGAGTGGATGGATGGGTGAGTGGATGGATGGGTGAGTGGTAGGATGGGTGAGTGGTAGGATGGGTGAGTGGTAGGATGGGTGAGTGGTGGGATGGGTGAGTGGTGGGATGGGTGAGTGGTGGGATGGGTGAGTGGTGGGATGGGTGAGTGGTGGGATGGGTGAGTGGTGGGATGGGTGAGTGGTGGGATGGGTGAGTGGTGGGATGGGTGAGTGGTGGGATGGGTGAGTGGTGGGATGGGTGAGTGGTGGGATGGGTGAGTGGTGGGATGGGTGAGTGGTAGGATGGGTGAGTGGTAGGATGGGTGACCGGTAGGATGGGTCACCGGTAGGATGGGTGACTGGTAGGATGGGTGACCGGTAGGATGGGGTGACTGGTAATCCTGGTAGGATTTGGGTGACCGGCTGGATTACAAATAGCCTTGAGTCACATGGGTAATGGGTAATAGGTCAGAGTTGGTAGTCGCAGCTACTTGTGTCACCCACGTGTACAGCGGGGGCATGGGGTATTATTATATTGGGTGACTGGTCCACTGGAGGCTCGGCTAGTTGACGACGACGAGACTATCTGTGTGACAGATCGAGTGATGGTAGAGTTTGTGAATGGTTCAAGAGCTCTGTGGCAGCATGTCTGTGCGACGGGTTAACTGGACGGCGTCTTCGCCGAGAGGCAGGCGTTGTGATGATGATGGGTAGAGCAAGAGACAGACTTGGTGAAGAGTGAAGCAAATACGAGCTTGGTGAGGCTGGGTTACAGGTGGACTGTGTAACGTCGTGTACATTGGGTGATGGGTAGAGCGGATGATGAGTTCGGTGAGAGGCTGGGTCTCAAGTACACAGGGCGGCAAATAATGTGACTGGGAGCCGAGGGGGCAGGCACACTGGCGGGACTGGGTGACACTTGGAGTGGTTTTGGGTGAATTATGAACTCCTTGGGTGACATTCCAGCCAATACTTTTATTTATTTATTTATTATCTGAAGGAGTCTTTAGATTGCCCGTGTGGGTGTACAGTTTATATTGATCAGCATTGCTTTTGTTGTTGTCACAGTCTTGCCTCGGTTCTACGGGGCTTTGTGAATGTCCACGTTTTCCCGTGACCCACCAGAATGAGATTCTCAGCAGGTCACCCACACACAGACTCGCTTCATGAGTGGTTGCTCTGATTACATCACTCAAAGGTGGTCGGTTCCTCGCGTGAGACAACCTCAGGAGGCCGCTGTTGAGGTTGAAATGTTTATGCCAATTACATTATACAGTATGTGCATGTCCAGCCCTTTGTCAACCCACTGCTGGATGAGTGCCTTTTCCTTCCGTGTGGGTAGTGGGAGTTGTTTGACCTCCAACACGCTGGTGAAGAGATGTGTGGCATAGAAGTAAAGTACAAACACGGAATGGGCTACAGTCTATACCAACCTGAAAAGCATTTTGATTATTCATAATACAGGTTTTTGGGTTGGATCGCCGTAAGTATGAATGTGTCGTAACCCTCCACCACCCGACACAGCCAGTAAGGTTTGTCACGTAAACAACGCGACAATTAGTTTACTAATTCAGCCCACCGGTGTGCTGGAGAGTAAATCCACAACATTTACAATTTGAATTCCAGCACAGCGGTGTGCTTAGCTTCCTCAATCTGACATGCTGCGTAATTTGGTCATCAGTAATTCATTATACCAATTTTTTTCCTGTATTTGTAAATGTTTGCCCAAAGTGATCGACGACTCTACTCGTGTGAAGGAAGTGTTGGGTCTTGAAGTGGTGTCTAATGTTTAGGAATATTTTTTTTTATAATCGATTTAATTTCTTAATTTGTCGATATGTTTTAAGTCGCATGGAGTCACTGACCCTGGACGAGTAAGGGACGTCTGATAATTACAAATCAGTGGAATAATTGGGAATCAATTGTAAAAAACATGCTTCGTTTCTAGTGTTCGTAAGCAGGCAGTGTGAACTTTAGAGATGCAACAAGATTTTGGAATGTAAACCCGTACACAACATGCGAAGAAGTGCTTGTCTCTCCACTGCACATGAGGCTAATATTAGGCCCATTTCCCCCGCTCTGTATCTTGTTGCAGTGTGTGTTGCAAGCGGTGTAAACCTCACGTGTTTCTTGCGATACGTTGGCACTGCTTAAGGTATCATCAGTAATTTCAATTCAAAATATGAGTTTAAATATAGGGAGACGTCAACAAATAATTTGCTCACGGAGGAACCAACCCCAAAAGCGTATGACCATATCGCCCAGAATTAACCCGATATCATGCAGATATCAGAAACTAAGCCAGGTTTGAGCCTGGATGGTGCTAGGATTGGTGAGCAACAAGAGCTTGATTATACGCTGCGGCGATATAACGTGGGCAACAGAGGGTAGTGTCGCCACATCTGTTGTTGTACTGCACAGTACTTGCATACTCCCACATTCCCCCCCCCCATCTTCAACGAATTTCCACTGATCAGCGTGGCGAAGTATGGTCCAAACAACCCCCATGCTCAGCAGCGGATTGACAAAATGGTTGAGAATGGCAACAGTCATATGCTGTTTTATGATTTTATTTAATTCTATCTCATTTGCACATTGTGAGCTGAAGCCGTTTAGCACGGCTACTCTACTTTGTTATCAGTGTAAATAAGTATTCAAGCTCTCTTACAGAGCATCTCTTTTCATGGTGTGCTAGGGATTCAACGCGGCCCCATCTGGTGTCCACGCGGCCCCATCTGGTGTCCACGCGGCCCCATCTGGTATTGTCCGAGTGGGAAGGCTTGAGCCGAGCAGGTGCTAGAATTGGACATGGCGATGTCACGTAACATCCGATTTCCGAGCAGCCATTTGTTTACCCGCAAATGACTCGAGAAGACGCTATTTTAGGAGGTTTCTGCCACAGCGCATGGATTTATAGCGGTTATCTGTTTGCTGGTGAGTGTATTTCATATCAGAATCGCCTCCAGTGCTGTTGCTGCTGGCGGCAATAAAAGTTGTTTAAAAAGTCAAAATAGTCTGCTGGGCATTGGGACATTATTCTCACCAATTCCATTAACGAGTGTTTGCCTTCATGTGGGAGGGGACCAGAGAAGTGGAGAAATCCCACTCCTCCTGCAAGGGGGTAACACTCAAAAGTCTCTGTTTGGGTTCGCAAACCCACTTGCTCTTCAGCTGACTTGGCAGACTATCATTGCTATTGACGTTGTTTGTATCGTGACGTGATCTTGTTTTCAACTACTTAATTACGTTGTAATTCTATTTCTAATGTAGAATAAATGTATCCAGAAAAGGCGCGATTAGCTTCAAGACTCTTTTTCGGAGGGTCCTGCTATGGGGATGTTTTTTTACCCTCTGCTGCCAGTAAGAAGTGTTTTATAAATATGAATAAAAAGTGTTTTGTTCGTGGGAGGAAAGTGGAGTACCAAGAGAAAGGCCACCACACTCAAACATCCACACAGACTGGCTCATGGATCCAACTACTCTACTCTCTCTTTGGTTTTTTCGGTAAAGTCACGTAGGTGAAAATAAAAAAAATATGAATAAAAATAACTAAATTGATCTTTTATTTTATTTTATTTTTTTCACCTACATGACTTTACCGAAAGAACAAAAGAGTATGGATCCTTGCAGTCACGAAAACTTAATCTAGAATTACTCTCCTGTCATCTAGCCTCCTCGCAGCCCAGCGGTGTTTGGAGTTTCACAAATCTCTGCGTGATCCACCAACTCTTTCTATTATTATTACGACTACTACTTAGGCTTGTTTACACAGGTAAGCCTCACTGGAGTCTCGTGGCTCTTTTTCAGGAGGGTCCTGCCAGGCTTTCACGGTAGAGGTAATGATTGATGTGTAGATTCCAATTGAGTAATTTGCAGGTAATTTTTTTAAGTTTTGGCAAATTCTTACCGTGAAGCTGGGAATGCCATCGCACCGTACCTTGCCTCCAAAGCAACAGATGACAGACATGCACCACCTCGCCTGACTCGTGTTGTACTCTGTCTTGTTTAGTTTCACTGATTGCGAGTTCTGTATCATGCTGTGAAATGCTTTGAAGTGGTTTAAAATCACAGGACATGAACATTCTTTTTATTATAATTATTGTTGCTGCTGCAGCATTTGCTATGAGGTCTTTGACAGGGGGTTTGCCTGTCACGGAACAAATATCTTAAGCGGTGAATATCATGGGCTTCAATGTGTATCAGAAACATGGTAAGTGACAAATAAATTTAAGGCTGAAAGTGTGCAAAGCAGAGTGGAGAGTTGCATGCTTGAAATGACACTCGGAGACGGGAAGAGGAACGCATTGATTGCAGCCCCAGCGGGTTCGGCAGGTTCACGAATCTTTCTATGATCCACCAACCCTCACCTTCACAGCACCACGGGTCATACAAACACCTGTGCCACCACCACCACCATGCCCGGCCCTGACGGCCAGCTCTGGTAGCTTTCCTCCTGTGACGGCTCTCGTGTCTCTCTCCTCTCCGCCCCATTTTCCCCGACAGGAATTAAGCACGATGGCACCATGTGTGATACCTGCCGCCTGCAGCCCATCATCGGCATCCGCTGGAAGTGTGCCGAGTGCACCAACTACGACCTGTGCACGGCATGCTACCACGGGGACAAACACCACCTGCGTCACCGCTTCTACCGCATCACCACGCCCGGCAGCGAAAGGTTTGATTCAAGACACAGAATCAGAATCGGAAGTATTTATTTACAACGGAGGAATCCGATGAGTTATGAAGCTCTTTTTGAATAGGGGCGCGACGGGGGGAAACAATACCCCTTCTCCACTGTACAAGTGATCTTTACCCGAGCCGTGCTGAGCGAGCCTGGTGCGGCTCGGGATGTGTCAAGTTGTTTTTTTCCACTGCAGAAGCCGAGCCGTGCCGCGTTGATGTCATACGCAATGAAGGAGTCGAGTGGCATATAGATGATGGCGGTGTCACTTTGTCCCTCATAGTATACGGACTGTCATTAGATGCATGAAACAGGTAATTGGCTCTGCCCTTGGCCCTGCTTGGCTGAAGTAAAATGTGTCCGTGAGGTTTGGTAAGCATGGCAAATGGCCAGTGGGAATCCACCCATGCCTTGGTTGCCCTGTGCTGGCTCGATTCGGATGTGCTGTATTGAAAAGGGGTATTTGGGAGCCTTCATTTTGTTAGGCCTATGCTATTCTAGGATAAATTTCTCACCGAATATGTTTCAGGTCCCTGCTAGACTGGAATAGACATGTGACTGGTAACCACTGCCATAACGAGAGGGTATGCTGGTTGTGGTGTCCCGTGGATGGATATAGGTTCTGGGTCACGGACTCGGATATACCTGGCTGCAATTAACCACTGGACTTATGGGGAAATCACCTAGAACGCGCGCTCCCTGTCTCGTCAGCTCTTGAAATCTAAGCTGGGTTGAGCTCTTGGATGGGTGACTAAATCAGAATCATAATATTTATTTATACTGGAGGAATCCGATGACCTATAAAGCTCTTTTTCACAGATTTCCAGTCGTGGCGGGTAATAACGTTACAACACCAAACAGTATAAAAACATGATAGTCGTACAAAAACAAGACTGGCATGCACAGCAGGTGCTATAGGCTGTTGCAGGGCTTTCACCAACACGCACTGATTAGTGTGGTGCAGTATGGCCATATAGCCCCCTTGAACCTCGCTGTGTCGGGAAATCCCGCATTTAGCAGTGTATTGACAAGTGGACAAGGTACATTTTTTATTAGAGGGTTGTGACTGTACAAATAACCTGTCTTGGGCTTCCCTTAGGTTGACTTAGCCTTAATTGAGTACCTGGTGTTGTGGTATGTAAATATTCTCCCTGGGGACATACTGGGAGCCTCTTAGGCACCACACAGTTGCTCTTCATAGGGGCTTGCTAACAGAAGCCTTTTTGACTGTAGCAGCCAATGAAGCTGAAATAGGGTTATGTGTCTTTGTGTGCAATTATGTGTGCGTGTAACATGGCAAAATGTATGACGTGGTATGCTCTGGAAATGCTTTATCTTGTTCTGGTATGGTGTGATATGCGGTGTGCTCAGGTTTGGTGTATGGTGCCCAAATGCTTTATGTCTGTTGTACTGCGGCGTGTTGTGGCATGTCGTGTGCTGTGGGACATGTTGTGATGTAGTATCCTGTGGTGTGTAATGCGAGCTTGGGTGGTGTATGGGGGTAAGCGGTGACGTGCCTCTCCGTGCTGCGGCCCGTTGTGGTGCAACACGGCTCATCGTGACACGGCGCGGCGTGTTGTGACGCGCCATGTTGTGACGTGGCGTGTTGTGACGTTGTGTGTTGTGACGCACTGCTCGTTTGTGACGCGTTGTGTCGTGACACGCCAAACGTTGTGACGCGCTGCGGTGCCCCACAGGGTGCTGCTGGAGTCTCGCCGCAAGTCCAAGAAGATCACGAGCCGCGGCATCTTCCCCGGTGCGCGCGTCGTGCGTGGGGTCGACTGGCAGTGGGAGGACCAGGACGGGGGGAACGGGCGCAGAGGAAAGGTGTGTACCGTGGTGCCGTCCACGAAGCAGAGGAACTGCGCCAGCGTACCTCGGCATGTGACCAAAGCAGATTGCTGTTGAGGAGTTAAATTGTTGTTTTTTGACACTGATGTTTTTCATTTTACTTTCCCAGCGCAATCACACTTTGTTTGAGTTCTGTAAGGATGGGTTTTTGGTTCAAGTTCTCTCCATCATGTCCGATATTGTGCTTTCCTATTTACCTTGTCCACTGGCCACCCCCATTCTTCCAATTATTAGCAGTACATCTTTCCTTTCTTGGTCTTTTCCCAAAATCCCTCGAGAGCTTACTTCAGCAAGCCTTCCCCTTTGACAATATTCTCGATGTAGAGATATGTTTCCTGCTTTCAGTTGGTTTATCTAGAAAGAGTAGCCAGCACTTTCTGGCTGCTCTTTCTGTCTGTCCAACTGATTTTATCCATTCGACACTGAACACAGACACACCGAATTCTAGAACGTCCGGAGTTATGTTTTTGTTTCTCGCCGTAAACATCCCTGCAAGATATCACACCAGACTCCACACCCGGGCCTTGACGAATCTCTTGCTCAGTTCCCTGCCCAGCCGTCTTATCCGCAGCAACTTTTGCTTTCTTACTCCACTGTTTCCATAGAAATCCTAGACGATATATTTTTTTTTTATCAGGTTGGGGGTTTCTTTGTAAATGCTTTTTTTGTCATTATCTGTTTATAGTTAAAAATTTGTTTATCCAGCAAAGCAAAACTGATTATCTTGACGTTTTCAGGAGGGTCCTGTAATGGGATGTTTGTTTGTCATTTCCATTAAGAAAATGGACAATTACTTCTCAAGGACTATGTTGCACATAGAAGGAACGGATTTAAAAAAACTCTCACACTCGCCCATCTACACAGACGGGTTCCCGAAGCCGCTTACTGTGCTGCAATCTTGCTCTTTGCTGACCAGTGGGTTTGGAAGTTTCACAAATTTGTGTGATCCTCCAACCCTTACCGCCAAAGTGCCGCATCACAGGCATGTGCCATCTCGTCGGGCCCTTTCTTTATTCCGCGTCTTGTTTTGTTTCATTCATTGCGGGTTGTGTGTCAAGTTGTGAAATACTTTCAGGTGGTTCTCTTTAAAAAAAAAAAATGTCTTCTACAAACATTATTGTTGTTGGAGGTAGTGTTGGCTGTTGGTGTGCATTTAGGAGGTATGTAGTAGTCTTTGACAATCATAAACACGGACATCGACAAAGAAAATGGAGCAAAAGTTGAAGATGCATGGGGAGGTGTGTGCTTTGGAATTACGCTGAGAGGCAGAAAGAGCAAAGCACAGATTAATGACTATGCCCACATTAGAGACGTATATCCTGTTAAAAATGTAAGTTGGCGTGGATAGGACATGTTCGCAAGAATTAATGATGACCGGTGATTAACACTTAACGACTGCGTGACAGCCAAAGAAGGGAAGATGTCTAAGAGAGGGCATCTACCGTGGAGATAAAGTGACAAAATTGGCTTGTGTAGATGAGTTATATTTATTAGATTGAAAACTAATTTCTTTATAACTTTTTTTTAGTTTGTTGTCCTTCCCCCGCACCTCCGATTAGCGCGGTTGGCTACGTACGGTGCGAAAGAAGTTCAACAAACATTGTCACATTGCAGAGTCATTGTGAGATACGGCGTCAGATTGGGGAACCCTCCTTCCACTGCTAGATAGGTTCTGGCTAAATATTACGAAGTTCGCCTCTTCCGCTCAGGTGACGGAGATACAGGACTGGAGCGCCGCGAGTCCGCGCAGTGCCGCCTATGTGCTGTGGGACAATGGCGCCAAGAACCTGTACCGCGTGGGCTTCGAGGGCATGGTAAGGGGCATCTCCTCCTCTTCCTCCTCCTCCTCGCTTTCTTCCTCTTCATTGTGAGCCAACGTATTCGCTCCCTCACTTGCTGTTTCTCGGAACTGATAGATAGGCAAGTGTAAGTGACTTACAAGTTCGGAATAGAGCGTGGCAGCATCGTATTGTAGATGTAATCAGCAATAGGGGGCTTTGATGGATTGGGACACCTGTATAGTATGCGGGGTGAGGTCAGCGACTCGGAGAAGACCTAGAGCCCCTAGCAGATTGCGAAGTGTCACGACATCAGTAGTTTTGGCCGTGATTTAATATTAATTTTTTGTTACTGTATAAAATGATTCAATCGGTATTTTCCTGGAAAGTTTTGCTGCCGCCCTGCCACGAGTTGCTGCCGTTGCGTTTTGTGTAAGAGTCGCGTCGAGTAAGTTCGCTCAACTAAAATTATTGTCGACGGGGACACAACGGATCATTGCAGGTGGTTCTGGATCAGAGCCATGAAATAAGCAGCAAAAGAGAGCAGGTTTGGAGGCGTTTCGGGAAAACTGAATTTGGTGATGAAAAGCAACGTTTCAGCATGCCTAAAGGAGACAGTTTTTGAATCGGTTTATATTTCCTGCTCTGACACATGAATCAAAAACACGGGCAACGACAAAGAAAATGGAAAAAAAGCTCTGAAGTGCACGAAGAAGCATGGAGAGGCACAGGCATGGCATTAGATTGAGAGCCGGGAAGAAGAAGAACACATTGATCAGAGAACAAGCGCACATTGGAGACATCACTTTGATGACTCTTAAGAAAATCAAATGGGCATGGGTAGGACACCTCACGAGAAGGTTTTTAATATCTGGTGGATGAGACCGCTGATGGAATGACGGCCGAAGGAGGGAACCCGTCCGGTACGATGACCGTGGCACAGACTGAGAGATGGAAATTGGCTTGTGCTCCGGAGCGGGATGAGTTGTGTCAATCAACGACTGAGGGATGGCGACCATTGTGGCGAGGCCTTCATTCGGCTAGCAGTGGATATACAATGACAAATCGTCACCTTGTTTCAATGGGCTCCTTTCTGGTAGTAAAACAAATCGTTTAGATAAAGGCCAGCTGTCTTTCAAGGGAGGCGGCCTATTACATAAATGCAGCAAACTTGCAAAGCCCACCGCTTGGACAGAACAACGGGGAAAATACCGAATGAGGAGCTGCAATCCTCTCTCTGTGTCTGCTTCACTTTGCTCCGTTGTTCTTGCGAACTCCCCCAAGGTTTCGCACCGTGGGGTGCGCGCACTGTAAGTCTGACGCCCATGGCTTCTCTCTACCCCCTTTTGTTTGCCAACGCGGTGATGTTTGGCTGGAGGTCCAGGGCACGGGGCTGCTCCTAGCATTCGCGTGCCGCCTGCCGCCTCATTGTGCGCCGGCTTTGCAGTCGAAGTCCAACCCCGAGACTTTTTGAAGGGAGCCGTCGGGCTACCTTTTGTCTACCCACGAATTGATTATGTCCATCAGTCTGTCCGTTCGTCCATCTGTTCGCACGAGGGCGCTTAACGCTCTTGCACGAAAGCTACAAGGGCCCTAACCAATTGCCATGAAACTTACCGCGCAGCTCACCAGTGTTCACATCTGGGAATATTGGCAACTAAATATTTTTTGTTAAAGTTTATTTTGTGTTTGGTGTATTCCTTTGGGAGACGAGATGGTAGCCGCTAGACAAGAACAATGGCACAGTAGCAGCTGGCTGGGAACGCGCGCCTGAGAGGACGTCCACCACGGATTTGAAGCAAAGGAATTGTCTTGTGGTGCCAGAGCTGCATGGATTGGATTCCTCACAGGACCACGAAAGATAGCGATGGCTTGGTGGGGGAGGGGGGGTGGTCTTCATCCAGCAGTGGATAAATCATGGCTGATGATTCTTACATCTAAAGTCTTCGGATTATAAAGCTATACAGCCTAGGGAATACCCTTACACAATGGAGACTCCATATATGGACTGGTTTGCCAGCTTGTTTTTTTTTATTGTGGTTGCAGCCATGGCAGGGCCCCATGAGACAAGCCTCTCTCGCGTTGACGATGAAAAGCCCTCGCCTCGGCTTTTGTTAAGTGGGCGGTCGTGAGTGGGGAGGGCACCGAGGGCCAGGCTGAGGTTTGGAACAGTTGGTCTGGCTTGGGGTGAGGGACGTAATTTATCATCTGCTGGCCGGCATCTGTGTGCATTTTCACGCGCCTGTGCATGCATGCATGTGAATGGAGAGGGGGTGCAGGGGTGCTATGGTGCAGTGATTCGCTCACCGTGCTACGGAACCCTGTGACCTAGTCTGATTTCTGCTCGTGGCTAACGTCAGTGACGAATATCGGAACCTGACTTGGGTCTCCCCGAGGTTGAATCTGCCTTTAATCATTATCTGGTGCGGTGTGTAAAAAAAAACATCATCACTGGGGAGACTAAAGACGGCCGGGGGTATGCTGCTGGTCACAACCACCCCCTCGTGTGTCGTCTTGGCCCGCATAGGTGTTCGCTAACGGCACTTGCCCCAACAGACTGTGTAGGCTACACGGGGAATCTTTGTCCTTGCCATGGAGAGGGTGTGGATGGGGGTAGGCGGAGGGCTCTTCGAGATCCGGCAAACAAAGGAAGAGCACAAAAGCCGGGCGCTGCTGTTCCCTTTCCCAGATGGCTCTCACAATCGCTACCCAAATGTGAAGCCTGAACTGTGAAGTCACGGAAAGAATCATTCCATATGCAGTATCGCACTCCACATGTAGGTTTTCACAGCCAATATGATTCATCATTGATTTTTGGGTAAGGTCACGTAATGATGTGGCCAAAGTTATGACGTTAAATCCATCCAAGAAGTCTGATCTTGACTTCTGGAATTTTTTCTCACTTCCCGGATATTGTCCTACTTGACGTAGTTTGAAACGAAACGTCGTATCCAATAGCGAAATTTGGTTGTCTGAGAATTGTTCTTCAACTTCCATGTGAACCTAAAGAGTAATAATCACGTTAAACGCTTGTACACGTGAAAATTACATTTGTTTGGCTGTTGGATGGAGACGGGTCTTAATGACACGAATTTGGCCTGATCGTTACGTGGCATAGTAACGCAACGATCAATTGTGAATCGGTGTAACACTCGTTGTGTGCTGTAGTGAAGGATCATGGGCAGCAAATGTGTAACCAACAGACAAGAAGTCCATATCAAATATATAATGAACAGGCAGGAAGTCCGTTAAACAGACAGGACGTTTCTCGAACGTAAAATCAAACCTCATTTATTTTTCCATCAACCCTTGAACTTTTTAGACCGATGATTTCAGTGGAATTTGTTTATGCAGGCAAACGCAGGACCTGTTTTGACCTTCCAAGTTCCATCAGCAGTAAGCGATCGAACTTCCCGTCTGTTCCTTATTTTCAGCTTCTTCCGCCTGTTTAAAAAACGCAATTGGAATGCATGCAGTGGCTAAACGTCTCGTGGCGCCGTACAGAAACGGTGGGCGTGTTTATTTAATCAAAAAAGGCATTCCGTCAGAGGAAGACATTGAATTCTTGGACTTGAACAGGGGCAGTGTGTCGACAGTATATATGACTGGGGGAAGGGAGTTCCAGACTCTGTGGGCTACAGAAGAGAATGAGCGATCTCTCACCAAGCATAGGTTGACGAGACGTTTAGACAGAAAGCTTAGTTCGCTGGAGTAGAGAGTGTATGGAGAGGCGAAGAGTTAAGGTGATTAAGGGGGGAGAGCTTAGTCGTTGGCAAGTCCATGGGCGATATCTGTGTCGGCACATAACGTTGCCCGCATGAAGAATGCGTGATGTGGTCATAGTGCAATCTGCTTGTGATTAAAGTGACACTTTCTGGCTTGTTGTTTGTTTTACAGTCGGATTTGAAATGCATCCAAGACGCAAAGGGTGGATCCTTTTACAGAGATCACTGCCCAGTGTTGGGTAAGTGCCGGTGGTAGGCCCATCACACACCACAGTCCTGAGCCGGCATTTATAATATTAACCAAAATAATCGTGCTCCATCGCAATTTCTCTACTACGGGATGAAGGCCTCCCCAAGCCGTTGCCGTCCCTCACGGTCACGTGATTAAACTATCCGTCTGGCTCCTGCACACGAGCTGGTGTCTTCGCTCCAGCTCCTTAACAGACGTCCTGCCGGGCATGTTTTCTCCTTCGGCTGTCACGCTGTCGTTAATCTCGACCACTGACCGTAGTCCCTTCTATGGACGTGGCCTATTCAGGCCCTCTTGCTATAATATTAATATCGACCTTAATAATTGCCCAGTGAAGCTTCATTGAGTTCAAGACTCTTTTTCAGGAGGGTCTTACTACATAGGAATATTTCTACAATTCCATGAATCCGTGTTTGGTTTCATGTGCGAAGAAAGCGAAGGACCTGGAGAAATCCCACCATGCCTACTTAAGGATCGCACTCAGCTCTGCACAGATAGTTTTAGTATGCATATTGACTTAATATATTGAATCCATCTGTCAACTGATCTTTGCATTTAGACGACAACGACGATGACGGCTGTACATTGATCCGCAGGTGAGCTGAACGGGAGCCGCAATCCCGGCGGGCTGCAGATCAGCGACCTGGTGAACATCGACCTGGAGCTGGAGATTGTGCAGTCGCTGCAGCACGGCCACGGCGGCTGGACGGACGGCATGTTCGAGACGCTCTCCACCACCGGCACCGTGTGCGGCATCGACGAGGACCACGACATCGTCGTGCAGTACCCCAGCGGCAACAGGTGCTCGCCGCGCAGAGAGATTCTTCCAGGCCACCGATTTGTTGAATAGCATGGAAAGTTATCAAGCAGCTTGGCAATACCAGTTGCCTGATCTCTTTAGCTTTGCACGAAGGGTCCTACATTGGAGATGTTTGGCCAAATCCTTTTTGCGATGAGAGTTTTGCATCTGAGAATAAACCTAAAGAAATCCCGATATGCGTAACAGGGGATGACACTCTACGGATTCAAAGACTTAAGTTTCTGTTCCGTCTGCTTCGCAAACCCAGCTACTTTGGGAGTTTCCCATTAGTGTGTAACCCACCAGCTCTTGGTCCCAAATTGCTGATACACAGATAATGCCACTATGCCCAGCTCAAAGTAACCTCAGGGACTCTGCTGGCAGTGGCTAGTAAGCACCGCGTTTGGACAATGTGGCGATACTATGATATGTAGTACCATGCAAGAGCTGCGATAATCATTTAGTTCATTTTGCAAAGTTTTGTCATGTCACAATTGTCACTCGCTCGTGTTATTTTCTTTCATATTTTACTTCTTTACAAAATATTTTTGGAAATCTGAAAGCTCAATGTATAAAGTTGTCAAATAAGTAGCTATTGCCCATTGCAATAGTGCTTTGAAAAATGTTTTCTTGGAGTAATTGATTGCGCGATAGTCATATAACCTCATCGTTTTTGTAGCGCATCATCATAACTTTGTTGATTGCAAAGTTATGATGATGAGAAGGTTCATGGCAGGCTCATGTGTATGTTGAGTGTACTGCACCTGAAGAAATGTTAAGTAATTCTTTTGAGTATTGGACGTACAGCGAAACGCAACAACGATGCTATACTCGTGGAAGATACGATCGCAAACTGATGGGCAACTGATATTGCGATATTTTGTCACATTGCTAAAATGTATTTCGTACATATGGTATCTCAAAATATTATATCGGGGGATCATAGTAAGCACGTCGTGTTCCTGTCGCGCAAACGTGATTATGGTATTGATGTTTATTCACGTGAAAGTGACAGATATCTTCATTTACATCAAAATTACAAAAACAATTTGCATTGCTCAATATGTCAAGGCAAGTGTTTCTGAGGTAGATGAGAAATAGGCTAAATCATTTATCAAATTGTGTTCATCTTCACTGTGTACACAAACTTCACAGCAATCAGTCGGAGAAAGACAGATTGCTCTGCGTAACTCTTGATAAGTGAATCAAACGCTTGGTCAATTGAGGTCTTCGTTTGATTAAATCACACCAAGCAGGAGAAATGGGTTCACCACTGTTCGTCGATTGGCTGGTCGCGTGTGGCGGTGTAAAATGTGGGCATTCCCACATCTTCCAAGACATTTGGTCTAAATGCCCTCTATAGAGTCTCCCTTTAGTAGAGGCTTTTCTGCCAGGAGTGGCGAAAGCATGCCTTTGCAGGGCTGTACTTACCTTTCCCAGGAGTGGGACGATTCCTTACAACTGTTAGTTTTGAGGCCTCATCTTCCCAGCGCTTAACCAACTTCTCTCTTGTGCAACCCCCTCCCACCCCTCTCTCTTATCATCCCCACGTGACCCCCCCCCCCCTTCTTCCTTCCTGTGCAGGTGGACCTTCAATCCAGCGGTGCTGACCAAGGCCAACTATGTGCGTGGGCCGGAGGGCGCGAGCCACGGAGCCGAGGGCGGCTCCTCGGCCTCGCAGTTCACGGTTGGCGACGTGGTGCAGATCTGCGGGGACCTGGAGCGCGTGAAGCTGCTGCAGCGCGGACACGGGGAGTGGGCGGAGGCCATGCTGCCGGTAAAGGGCCGCGCGAGGGAAGATGCCGTGACGGAGGAGTTTGGAGTTTGAGGGCGTGTGGGTGACGCGGTGGCGCCTCGTTCGCATTGCGTCCGACGTGCAGTCGTGTTGGCGGGGGGGTTCTCCTCGCACTGCGCTAATGAGCCCGCAAACCCCGGTTTGATTCCCGGCCGTGGCTATCGTGGCTGGCCAGTCACGATTCTGAACCGTCTTCTTGGTTCTTTCGGTAAAGTCACGTAGAAGGGAAATAGGAAATTAGTTTTTTTGTTATGTGATTTTTTATTCTTTTATTATTTCCCTTCTACGTGACTTTACCGAAAGAACCAAGAAGATGAATCCCTGCAGTCACGAAAGCTTTCAATCGAGATTCTGAACCGGTTCTGTCGTCTTGGGAGTACCCGGAAGAAATCAGTGCATATGCGGCGATGACACTCGTAGATCTGCGCAGACGTGTTCACGAACCCGTTTGTTGTACTGCCACCTCTTCCGGATACTTGGAGCCCAGCGTATATGGATAGATGATGGACGAGGCTGCTCAGTGTTGCTAACTCGGCGATTTCGTCGCTGGACCTCAATTACTTTTTGGGTTTCCTTATTGGCAGCGTTTTTTCAAAGTGACGAATCTAGTGACTTTCTTGGAACGAGGATATTATGCGGATTTGGAGTTGTTCCAGGAATGTATAATACTAATAATTATAACAATTAAATTTGTATCGCGCCCAAATTTCACGACAAATCCTTCGATCGTGAACAGGATCCTGTTTTTCACTTTACCGCGTGTGTGCAACTCGGTATATTGTCCGGTGACGTTTTTGACCTCTTCAGAAGGTCTCTCTTTTGACACCGAGCTAATTTTTTTTGAGGTTCGTTTAGGGACATTCTGCTCGCGCTCCCCATCATCGCAAGCGGGCGGGCGGGAAGCCCGCATGTCGAGTAGGCAGAGGTCGCCGTGGTATCTTGCTCGCCTCCGGCTGCAGCGTGAGCTGCTCCGCTGAGCGGGGTCCCATGGGTGGCGCGGTTTAGAGGGGAACGGTTTCCCGCGGGTAAAGATGAGCCTGCGGTAATGCTGACGCTATGTAATTACTTAATTCGAAGTGTTCTACAGATCGCGTTTCTGCACGCAATCTCACACGCGCACGAGCGCACACACAAGACAAAGATTCACCATGTAGCCATTAACAGACTGTTGGGACAAGTGCTCTTAGCGAACACCTTTGAAGGCCAGCACGGGATGGGTAGTTTAGTGGGTAATGCTCTGAGCTATGAACTCTATCGATCATGGTTTGATTCCTGGCCTCGACGAACATTGGTGGGTGAGTGATATCTGAATCGGTGCAGCACCTCCTCTAGGTTGACTCGGCCTTAAAATAGTACTTAATGCATCGTGTCAAATCAACACTGGGGAGACTTAAGGTGGCCGTGCGTGGTGATGGCCACGCCGTGCCGGTCTTCAAAGGTGCCCACTAGCAGCACTTATCCCAACAACGTGTGTCGGCTACATGGGTGATCTTTATCTTTGTGGTTTTGTTTGTGTGTAGACCCTCGGCAAGGTTGGGCGCGTGCAGCAGATTTACCATGACAACGACCTGAAGGTGGAGGTTTGCGGCACGTCCTGGACCTACAACCCGGCTGCGGTCACCAAAGTGTCGTCCGAGCTGCCTGGCACCAGCAACCCATCTGGAGGTACGGGCCCGGCATGACCACTTACATCAGATCACATCGCCCCAATGCCCCAATAGTGACACTGGCTCCCATTCCCATCCTGGATTAATTTACATATTGCACTCGCCTTCTTCAAGATCCTCACTCTACTCCCCTCCACGCACTTTACTACTTCTCCCCTCTCATCTCACTCTACTCCCCTCCACGCACTCTCCTGCCTCTCCCCTCTCATCTCACTCTACTCCCCTCCACGCACTCTCCTACCTCTCCCCTCTCATCCCACTCTACTCCCCTCCACGCACTCTCCTATCTCTCCCCTCTCATCTCACTCTACTCCCCTCCATGCACTCTCCATCCTCTCCCCTCTCATCTCACTCTACTCCCCTCCACGCTCTCTCCTACCTCTCTCCTTTCATCTCACTCTACTCCCCTCCACGCACTCTCCTACCTCTCCCCTCTCATCTCGCTCTACTCCCCTCCATGCGCTCTCCTACCTCTCCCCTCTCATCCCACTCTATTCCCCTCCTCACACTCTCCTACCTCTCCCCTTTCATCTCACTGTACTCCACTCCACGCACTCTCCTACCTCTCCCCTCTCATCCCACTCTACTCCCCTCCACACACTCTCCTACCTCTCCCCTTTCATCTCACTGTACTCCACTCCACGCAGTATCTTCCCTCTCTCATTTCACTCTACCCCTCCACATACTCTGCTCCAGTAAACCAGGCTTCAGGCAAACGCAATTAAGGGCTTTAATGTCACTTTAATGTGTTTTTTTGTCATTATTTAGGCCTGAAACTTGTGAACTCCCTGTGAGAATTTATTATTTACAATAAATGCAGATTTTATGCAAATAGAAGTTACATCTCCACGTTGGACGTTAGTCACGAGCACCGGCCGTCATCCCTTCTGGCGACGGCTCCTGCCCATCATTTTCTTGATGGTCCCCGTGGTGTTCTCAACTCGTGCGCGTTTTCCCGATCCACGTGTTCCTCTTTCTCTCTCCCGGTGCACATGCCAGCCACCCGCCTTTTCACACTTCTTTGCGTGCTCTTTCAGCTTTTTTTCAATGATTGTGTTTTTCGAGTCACACGTCGTCACAGCATGAAATATGCACTAATTGAAAACTTAATTCTTTGGGCACATTCCCAGGGACACTTTAATAACCCACTCTGTCTCATGATAATACATAATCAACACACTGGCTAGCCAGTCCATTAAAGGGGCCTTCTGAGGTTGCCTGGTGGCTGAGGGCTGAGCTGTCACCGTTGGGTCCCATGCATGAATTACATACAACGTAAACGGACAGAAAACAATCAGTCCTTACGCAAACAATTCAGTAAATCAATCGGAATCAGAATATGTATTTATGCTGGAGGAATCCGATGAGCTGTGAAGTTATTTTTCACACCTGTCCGGTGGGGGCAGGTCAAAACATTACAACAAACAATACACAAAGTATAGGAGAGGTAAACGAATCGCTTAAAAACAGACAAATGAAACTCCGCTAATAAAAGTATCGAGGGCAACAGATTGGATTATCATCGACGAACCAATGCTGCATTAGATGCCTGGAATGGCAACCTCGAATTGTGGAACTTCATCTCACGCTCACTGGGTTGGGGGTGAATCGCCGTTGTGTCTGCTGCTCGTGGTTGTACCCACGCGACAGGAGCCCCACAAGCGCCTTTCGTTTACTTTGGGACGGTGAAATATGCCTTGTGCGCGTCGACGGTTGTCACCGGACGCGACAGCCGGCTTAACCTCCACGCAAAGGCCGGCGCGTGTCGCACGCTGCAACGCTGCAACGCAATGCGCGCCGCGCTCCCATCGCTGGCGTTGGCCGACACGTCGCAGGCACGGAGAATTAAACGCCACTTTTAATTAGCAAAGAAGGAACGCCGTGGCCGGGCCGGTGGATTTCACGACGATTGAAAGGTGGACCATCAATCATCGAATTGGGCCGCTCAGGCGTGGTTCGTTGCTCCAGAAAACGCTGGCCGATTCCTCTAGGTAATCAAAGTGGAGTTTAATTCATCTTGCAGACACGGGGGGGGGGGGGGGGGGGGGTGCATTTTTGACTCGCAAGGGCACGCGTGCCATTAGACGGGCCACCTGGCACCGGTGAGCACTCTAATGCAGTGCTTTTGCTTTTAGTAAAAATGTTTGGACGTTGCCGACAAAAACCTCCCTCGCCCCTCCTGTGTTCCCGGTGACGGGTAATTTAGTTCCTGTGTTGCGATGGTGATGCGAGCAGTTGCGCTGTAACGTTTGGTATCATTTTTCTTCGAGCTGGGGGTCATTTGTCAACGAGCAAATAGGCTTTAGTGGATCTTGTTTTCACTTAATACATTTTGCACAACTGCTTACTACACACGCAGTGTGCTCATAAATTAGCCGGTTAATGAATGGGGCTGTAAATTGGTAATTAAATAATTAAACGTGTTGTGAATGATTGTTGAAGCCATTTGCATGGACACATTTTTCTTTGAAGGTGAGACGTGTGCAACCGGCCAAGAGGCCCTTGCGGCATGTGTGCGTGTGCATGCGTGTGCATGTATGTGTGCACGCATGTGTGGGGGGGGGGGTGGGGAGCGGTGGTGTCGCGGCTAGCACATGCTGCACTAGGAATCCGGTGACCCGAGTTCGATTCCCGCTCACGACCAACACCAGTGACGATTATCTGAATCGGTCCTGAGCCTCCCCTAGGTCGACTCAGCCTCAAATGAGTACTTGGTGTGGTATATAAACAACAGTATTCAGGAGACAAAGGTGGTCACGTGGCCGGGCGTCGTATTTGCCACCCTCGTGTGCCGTGCTGGCCTTCATTGGGAATCGCCAACAACCCTTGCCCCAGCTGTTCGTTAAAAGCTACATGGGGGATCTTTGTCTGTGTGTACACGTACAATGCAGAGCGGCTGTCGCAGTTGCTCAAGAAGCTGTTTGAGACGCACGTGTCTGGAGACGTCAACGAGGAGCTGGTCAAGGCTTCGGCCAACGGCGACGTGACCAAGGTGGAGGAGATCCTGTCTCGACCCGACGCTGATGTAAGGCGCATATCGCACGCGGGACTTTCTCACTCTCTCTCTCTATGGGTCAGTGTGGGCAAGGGGAGTCGTCGTCCCCCCCCCCTCCCCCAGGGTAGGCTCCTGTAAGCGAGGTTGCCGACGCATGGTTCAAAACCAGCGGTGACCTGAGTTCGGAAGGCTTGATGGGACACGTGTGATACGAGGTGACGGATAGCAGCATACGCGGTCAGAATCCTAATGCAAACATGTAAACGGCAATGAGTGGTGTTCACGTGCAAGCCCTTTGTCAGTCCACTGCTGGATGAGGGCCTCCGTGGGTTGTGTGGGTTATTTGACCAAACTTCACCACGTAAGTCAGTGCGGGATGGGTGAAGGCGGACAGCATTGACGTGGTTGCACAGTACGGGAGGCTCAGTGGGAAGGCTCAGTTTACAAGCCGCCCGCCCTTTGATGTGCCATCGCAAACACGTCGAGCGAGCAAGGTGTGCACTCGTCAGCTTTCTGCGTTCATATTTTAGTATTCACATAATTAACACACAGGGCATTGAGGGTAAGCGCAAAGGCAAGGATGTTCAAAGCTGCTGAATTTTTCTTCCCGCCACCGCCCCACCACCTCTGCGTCTCCTTAACTTCGTCCCCGGAAAACACCTCATTTTTGCTTGGATGTGCAATAGCTGTAAAATGGCATTCGCATTCATTATGAAGGGGGGGGGCGCGCGCGCTTACCCATGTAGGGACGCGACCGCACGTGTACGCGCTGTCGCGGCGCGTGCCCGCCGCTGTTCGATAATCGCGCTGATCGGGAGGATACGTGCGTAGCGCTGAGAGCGCGATTTTCTGAGCGGCTGTCCTCTGCTGGCATTTTAGAAGTGACGACGGCTCCCGTAGGAATTTTTCTTATTTATATCGAAGTGCCGACTTTGTCCGAAGCGATCGGCGAGACCGACGTGTTGACTCTTCTGAGAGAAATACGTTCGCTCTCCGTCAGCTGCCGCTGGATTTTTTGTTTTGATACGGCTGAGCGCAGCCCAAAAGGCCAAAAATGTCTTGCGGGCAGCACTAAACAGCAGTATTGAATGTGTAATAAACAATAGTTACTACGTTTCATGAATTGAGCGAGGTTATTATACGAGCTTGGGGGAAAGAGACGTTGGGAGGGAATTCCAAAGCTAAGCAGCGCTAGGGAAGAAGCAGAATGAGAAGTGAGATGACCTACAGTGTGGCGAGTGGGTTAGTGGGGTGAGCGTGTGAATGGGTGGGTGCGTCACTGAGTGTGCTGTTGCGATCTGCAGTGCGGTGGCTGAACAGTGTGGTGGATGAAACGAAACGGTCAGTGTCTGATAGACTCGAGTCCTCAACGTGGGAGGAGGAATCGCTGAGAAGTTCACGAGAACAGTCACCATGGTTATAGCGATAAAAGAGTGCTAAGGAGGAGTGGTGAGAGTCGCTTGGCTTGGAGAAAGCTTGAGAGAAGTGCTCAATACCTGGCCTCATTTAGAAACACCCCGCCGAAATTGTAATTGATCGCAAATCCGACGTGTGGAATACGAACAATGCGCCGGCTTTCAAACACATTTCACCTTTTGACAACGAGGGTGGGAATGTAGAATGCGTCGTCTATTTTTTACTGTGATTTAAAGTTATTGGTTTACTTGCTAACGTGTTCGTGGTCACTGGAGCACTCGGTTACAGTTCCTTGACTAGTGAGGAGCGGATAATGACTAAACCGGCACACTTGAAACTGCTTTATTTTTTTCCAAGCACGATTAATCCACAACTGGGTAATCTCCCACGGATTACCGAGCGTTGACTTCATTTCGATAGCGGCTTAGAGCTCCACATTTTCCCTTTGCCATCGGGTCCTTCTTGGGCACATAGCAAGAGTCGGTAAAGTGCAATTTATTTTTAGTCGTTTGTTCATCCACTGCTGGATGGAGGTCTCCTGATGCCGTGTCAGCCTTTGGGGGGGGGGGGGGGTGGGTGTGGGGCGATTTGACCGTACTTCACCACTACGCTGGTCAGCGCAGATTGATGAAAAGGGGCACCTCATGACCTCAGAGCCCCCATGCTCATTTTTCCATGGAGAGACAGTTTGATAAAATTTTTCCTATTTTATTCATCGTATATATAATTTACTGAAGAGGATTTATTCACGGTTCACTGATTTGTTTATCCGGCAAGTCCTGTGGCCGAATTCGCCACCGTTGCTGAAATATCCAGCAGAGGGCACACGGACCCCTCTGATTCCTTGAGGGTTTCTGCACTCAACAGCAAAAACTGCTTCTACAAAAAAATTAAGCGTGATTATGATCATCCGTATTGCGTTTTGGGTCGGGCCACGTGGTAGTTTTACGCCAACATTTTTTCAGCCTCGCTCCATTCCCGCGTCAATTTCCTGATGAATCTCAACTGCAGTTTTGTCTTAAACGTAATCGTATGTTGACGCTAAATACACAGTCGCGAAAAGTCTGAAAACGCCGGTGAGGAGGAACTCTTATCGGTCAGAATTTAATCGATACATTGACACGTATAAATAATATCTTTGTAAACGTGACAGTCTTGTCGGGTCGTGGACAGTGGCCTGCGCAATATACTTCCAGTTGGGGGTGACGAATGTTGTGCATAATCTTGAGTGAGTAATTTGCGGTGTAAATTTAGAATTTAACAAATTTGGACTTTGACGCCACGGCACATCGGCCTACTCTCTTCAATGACATAATGGGATCTATAACGTTAACCGTGAAGCAGACAGAGCGTGTATTGTTACAGTTATTGCACTTTGCAATATTATTCGGTGCGTCTGTTGGATTTCGAACCGTGAACCTCTGCAACGAGCAGCTAAGAACGCGGCGACCAGCGATTGATTCCTGGCCACGGCTACAATCAGTTCTTTCTGATATTCGAACCTGTTCTAGATCAATTCAGCCTTAAACGAGTAGCTGGTAGAATGTGTCAATATCAGCGTTGTGGAGACAAAGGTGGCTGGACGTGGTGCTGTATACACTTTTCTACCTCGTGGGGCGTGCTGTCCTTAGTAGGTGCTTACTAACAACTCCTTGCCCAAGAGTCTGTAAGAGGCTACAGGGGGAATCTGTGGGTTGTGAAGGTGGAAGGGTTCTCATTAGGCATGGAACTATGCATTCGCTCATCCATTTCTGCTTAGTTTGTTGTCCTTCCCCGCACCTCCGATTATCACGGTTGGCAACGTACAGTGCGAAAGAAGTTCAATGTACGTACATTTGTTGGTGATGCGCGCATGGGTCCATGCATTTAAGAATCTGCTGTCCGCAATTTGTGGAAATTATTCTCCAACGATCCGTTTACGTTGCACAATGGAGCAAGCAAAATTTACAAACGAGACGGCAAACGACACCAAAAAAATTACCGATTCTTGCATCTGATCGCGACCTTGAATCGTGGTAACGAATCGAATCGCTTGTGAGGTTGGTGGGGGGGTGTGAATGATGGCATGCCTGGCTCTCACGCTTGCTTGCGGAGGTTAGGGGCGGGGCACTGGCTGGCAGGGCTGCGTGGCGACGGGGGTGGTGCGGGCGGGGGTGGGTGGGTGGGCGGTGGATGGGTGGTGGCAGCGGCGCCGCACGGGGGCCGCGTGTCCTCATGGCCATGCCGATGATTTCCCAGGGGCCCGCGGGGGACTCTGTATTTAACACACTGTCACGGCGCTACGGGGACGGAGGAATTGGGGAGGAGGAGGAGGGGCGGCGAGAGACTAGGAGGGAATATATCCACTTATATATTGCACACAAAAACCACACGGAAAGCAAAAGGAAAGTGAAAAAACTTTACAAGCTTTAGGTTTCCCTAAACCTTTCAGAAAAGCCATTTGTTTTGACGGTTAAATGAATAAGGACAGCAAATCCTCAACGCCCAACTCGCGGGCCACAGCCGGCAGATTAGGTCATTGCAAGGTGGCCTTGCGCCTGTGTTTTTTTTTCTCCCATTTTTATTTTTCCCCCTCTACCCCCCCCCCCCCCTCGTGTTCCGCGTCTCGTGGGCCATGGGCAAAGATTGACGTCCGCGCCCCTCGGCAGCTTCGTGCTGAAAAGAAAACGCTCTTCCATGCTGACCCAGCGCACCTCCGCCCCTCCCCCCCACTGGTCGATCGTCTGCAAATTCGCAAATTCTCATCTTTACTTAAACTTATCAGGGGGTGGGAAAGCTCCCACCCCGCCGCAACCCGTCCCCTCCCCCGACTTCATTGAATATGACCCGCAGCTACACGTGACCGAGTGCTTCGAAAACAGCCGGCAAACGATATTCATCCGTCAATGCGAGCGTCTTAGCCGCGCTAATCGGATGCAGGAAGGGGATAGTTTTTACCTGGTAGCCACTCGGCGTTTCAAATTTCAGCGCGCCCATTCACGTCTGTCTCCGCAGGGAGGGGCTATTGCAGTGATAGCAATGACCGAGATGTCCTAAATACATGGATATATTTGGCCCTGGGTGAGAAAAAAGGTTTCCCTACCAATCGCAGTCCCATACGGAGCGGAGCTCCTGTCTGCTCAAGAAAGAGTGGGGGCAGCCCTCTGTTGAAGGCCAGGTGCTGGTGCTGGCGAGAGAACCAACACCTACTGTTGACCTCCAATTAAGTGGTGCTCGATTTATCTGATGGATGATGATGATGATGTTCAGCCGAGTCAACGCCTTCCCAGCATTTTAACTAGCAACTCGGGTTGTGTAGTTCTAACGATGCATCGATTGATTACCATCCGTTCTTGAGCTCGCGATACATGCTTCGCGTGTATAGGAATGAACGGTTCGTATTCGTTGTTTATTAACGGGTGCCCTTGACCCCCTCCAGCCACTTGAGGTGGCTGCTTTCACAGCAGCGCAAAAGAATAGAATCGACTCTTGCATACACACATCGCGTGCCTAGGTCCGTGACAAGTCGTCAAATCACAAGCGGTTGGGGGGGGGGAAATTGTTGTAACCCAACTGGCATCCGCTCCGATTGCGAGTCAAGCTCTCCGAGCTCGTCCCCCGTGTCTAACGCCGCATTTCATCGAACCGCGGAAAAACTGGACGTGCGTGGTACTACGCGCTCATCCCCCCCGACGCCCCGGGTTTCTTGTGTTGAGACAATTTGAGCCGGCTGCCAATTTGGGCACGAGCCCGAATCCTCCCGGACGATGATGCTTCTCGGGCTGGCCAGGTTTCCAGCGTCAGAATTCAGGCCGAGTAGAAAATATGTCAGTCAGTCAACTTTTTCATCGGTAGGCGGTGGGAATGTTTAATTTTCACAGTCAGGGTCGTGACCTGGGCCGACTGACGGCGATACTTTGAGTAACTCGGGAAAATTAAGATGCCACCTTTTTTTTTTATAACAAAACCCGACTTATCCATCATGATGCCAAGTTGTGGGAGAAGTCCGGCCGACTCGGCGCAGCTCCGGGGGCCCAGCTATCCGTCGAGAGGGTTCGGAGTGCGAGCGACGCGGGAGACGGATCCGCAGCCGTAGCGGGTAACGCGCGCGCGGTGAGCGCGGGTGCCCGCAATCGATTGCGTTGAAACAACGCGAGCAGAGGGGCCCCCACAGTGTTCCGTGGGGGTTAAAGGAAATAAATAAACAGATCACAGGAGGTGGGGGGGGGGGGCAAGGCTTATGTTGCCAGCGCAGGTGCCAATACGCTGATCTCGTTTGATGAATGAGCGCCGCCGGTACGTAACGTGTCATTGGAAAGGTTACTTGCTTGGGGCACGGGTGGGGGGGGTTCCGAGGTTGGTCGGACCGTGTTGCTAAATCGCTGTATGGCACGCAGCGGAGCGAAGCTACGGAGGAGAAAGGGGAGTTTGCGCGCTGCTCCGTTGAGTCCCCGTACCAGAAGGGATGGAGCTTGGCCTCCCAGCTGAAACTGCCGAGCGGCAGGGGTGAGGGCACGTGTGTTACCGCCCCCAACAAAAGGGGTGATCTGAAAGGGAATTTTTTTTAATTATTATTTTGGGCCAAGCAGCCTTCATTTATCGATATTGTAAACCACCCCCCTCCCCCCCAAAAAAAACACTCCTCCCAAATATTTTTGAACGTGTATCACTGCCGCCTGGGTTTTTTGCAAAGTATATTTAATTGCAATTTTTGTTCCGGGTGTTCACACGTACACCCTGATGAAGCGATTAGAAACGGCGCAATATAAAATATGTCTGTGGCGACAGACTCTTGAAAGCGTTCCAGCGGGGCTGAGGTCAGAGCTGAAAATTCCATACGCGGACGTGAAATACTGCTCGACTCGGCACGCGACAGATTTGCCTCTTGGCCACCGTAAACATCTGATAGTGGCGACAGTAACTTGCGAGCCTCTCAAACTTGTGCAGATTTTGCAGAATTTTTTTTTTGCATTTTTTCTTTTTACTACTTCCCTCCGCCTCCCCCAAGTCACCCGTGTTTTTTTACTTATTTATAGCACGTTTCACCTGGAGGGTTTATATATATAAAAAAAAGATCAATAGATGCATCGTCCATCTTTTTTCAGGTGACTGACCAGGCGGGAGGTTTTGGGGCTCCGCGGGTTGTGTTCTGACCGACGGCGCGTCGTCGTGTTGCGTGTCCCCCTTTTGCGTCTAACAGCAGGCCAACGGGCAGTTTGCGGGGCACACGGCGCTGCAGGCAGCCAGCCAGAACGGGCACGTGGACATCATCAAGGCTCTGCTCAAGTACAAGGTGGACCTGGAGGCCGAGGTGAGATCCGTGGGAACGTCGTGCCGCCCCTGCGTCACCGCACCTCACCCTGCCTCACCTCGCCCTACCGCACCGCACACCCTTCCTCACCGCACCTTACCTGACCCTGCTTCACCGCACCTCGCTGAGAACTAAAGGAGATCGGTGTTGGACAGAAGGAGACCCGGGGCACGTCCCCTCCGTTGGCCGGCACTCCGTCGTTAGTCTCGATCGCCGGCCATGCTGATGATGCTCGTAGGCTACCGGGAAGACAAAACTCCCCAAACGACATGCCAAGTGTAATCGGTTATCCGAATCGAATCTCAACTTCGACTCTAAATCCTGGCAATGAATCGAATCGTTACGGGGGGGTGGGTGGGATACCGTAACACGCCCACCACGACGCCCCCACGGAGCTGCGTGTAACGGACACTGACATCAAATCGCGGTCCCCTCCATCGCCGACCGAGACTCGCGCCGGCGGCTGGGGCGAGCGATAATCCCGTCGAGCGAAGCAATATACCGTCCCCGGATTCCTCCTCCCCCCCCCCCCTCTCCGATTTTGTGTTCATTAATCAGTCCGTTTATCGGAGGCTGCGTGAGAGTCCCATTGATATTGCTGCAATATCTCTATTGCAAGGGAGCCCTGTTTGCGAGGAAATGCACGGACGGAACAATATGAAAGGACACGGGGCAGGCATGCAGCACCGCTGCCTTTGGGGCTCTACGCGGTCTTGCGGCAATTATTTTTTTCCGGCAGATCTGATGCCCTGATGGGAAAGCCACTGGCCCTGCGACATTGCGTCAATTCCTGGATCAAAACTCGGTTCCGCATTGCCCCGTTTTCCCGTTTGCTTCATTGATGTTTCTTAGTAACCTAATTTATTTTGCCGTGTTGGTGACCCGGGTCATTTTCTTGGCAATGAGACATTCGTCGTTCCTTGACTTCTCACCTCGGTAAACAGAATTATCTTGATATTATTCACACGTGGCATCGCGAGCGTGAGAATCTTATTATTTACGATTTATTCCAAAATATAAGCGCGCAACGGACGCTATTTTGGTGTAATGGTGAGCAGTATAAATGGGTACATGACAGTTAGTTGAACAGCAGGTCGTGTTTAGTGGGGTAAAGTATGGGTAATCTTACCTTATTTTGATAACGATTGGCTAGCGTGGAAAAGTAGACCAAAATACCCTCTGGAGGGGAGCCAGGAGTGACGTGAGCAAGCGATTGCTGAGCTGCACCTTTATACACAAAGAGTACATGTAGGGTAACTGAGCGAGGAAAAAACGTACAAACAAAACAGACCGAAAACCCAAAACCTTACAAACAAACCAGATGATTCACAATGAGATGTTAAATGATATATTTGACCGCGAATTCTTGACAAGTCATCGAAATCGCCTGGTCGACTGATCGCCGCTTACCCAGCGGGCCGCACGTTCTGCACTTAGTCCTTGGTCGCCCGCTCCACTCCTCGCTTCGTTCCCTCTGCAATCGCCGTTCGGTCGGCTGCGCACGCATCCGTCCAACAAAAGCGCTCGCCAAATCCCGAGCATGCGGCTGCATTGCAGCTGCCTGGTGTCCACGCACTTATACACACACGATTAGCCAGCGCGAATTAATCGCACTTCCCGTCGCCTCCGATTAGCTCGGCGGCCGTCATTCATTTGCCGAGGTCGCACCGAGGAGGAGCCTGAAATGAGTTGAAGGTAGCGGGAACCTTCAGCCGCTGAAACCCGCTTGCTTACGATGGTGCCCGGCCCCGCCGGTTTTCACCGCCGGCCCTCACCACAGGCCCTCACCGCCGTCGCTGTGGGGCTGTGTGAACGCCGCGCGCCGCTAAGGAGCGGTGTCAAATGATTTCGCCTACACGCCAGCGATTCTTACGTGAAGTGCCATGGGCCGTTAAACGCCTTCCCCGTGGACATCGCACGGCCGTGAGTGGAATGCTCGTGCAGTTTAGATTCCTTTTTTTTCATAAAATATTTTTTAGTTTGATTTTGCTCACGCCTGCTCCGTCTCTTGCTTAATGTCGTTGGGTGACAGCTGATGCCACGTTGGCGGTGGGGTTCTCCAGGCTCCCGGAGAGCATCTGAGGCCAGAGGCGGTCATCGCTGGACAGGGAGTAATGATAAAACACACGCACGAGCGGAGCATTAGAGACGGATGGATGGAAAAGTCTGACAGACAAACAGGCAAACAGTCAGGCTGACAGTTTGGCCGGTTGACTGATGCACAGACTGGAAAGACAGACAAACAGACTGAAAGAGAGGTAGACAGGTTGATAGAAAGACAGATGCAATGATTGAATGACAGGAAATAGTCAGACAGAATTTCGAACCAGAGCCCTGGAAGGATCTTCCTCAGTGCTTGTGAAAATACACGCTCCTCGTGTATCTAACATTGTGTCTGATGAGCTCGACGTAGAACATTTGCGAGTTGACGTTTCGTTACAATTTCTCCTGTCACCTACACGATGATGTCAATGTGTTGCATTGTGCCTCATGCGTGTAATATTTAAGTAATGTTCTTTTTTTTAGAATAACAACGTTTGTCAATCCACTGCCCGATGAAGGTCTACCTTTGTCGTGTCCGCCATGGGGGTTGTTTTGACCATACTTCACCACGCGGGTCAGCACGGGTTGACAAAGTGGACCGGTTGAGATGTTATCCAACACTAAAGTTAGCTGTGGTCGGGGATCAACTCGCGTCACGGGCTTCCGAGCGCCGTACGCCAACCACTGCACCACAGCTCCCACTTAGCAGCTTAGTAGTCTGTGTAATTAAAGTCATTAAAGGGTTGTAATTGGGATTTTGTGTAATGTAGCAGCGTGGTTCGTTTTTGCAGATCTCCGTGGTTCACGAGCACACGACAGACACTGCCGTCTGCTGACTTGATAACAGCGCGTATCATTCATATGGAACTCTATTAAAGCGCTGTCGGTTCGATGTTAGCATTACACCACAAGTTCTCATAATAATGACTCTAGGCAGCTGGACTCTACATTACCCTGATGTGTGTTTTCGTCATTATTAAGCGCGAGGGAGCCATCGCCCGCCTCGGAGCGCGTTAAATTCTGAATGGCGCTGTCGGAGCACCGTGTCTCCCCTCCCCTCCCCTGCCACCGTTCCCCGCCCCCATCTCCTTCACGGGAGAAAATCGCTGATGGAGAAGAAGAAGAAGGAGAGAGGGGGACGAGGCGCTAAATTTGCCCTTGCGAAGGCGTCAGAAGCCCGGGACGCCGGTCGCCCGCTAACCCCGCTGTGCGACGCGGCTCGGGGAGGACGGCTCCCCGTGACACCGCTGTGGCCATTATGCTAATGATCTGCTATTACAGCCGTATTAAGGCACGCGGCCTCTCAACGTCAGCAAATTATGCCGGGAATTACGGGGAAGGCCCGGCCGCCCGATCCGGCCGCCCGCCCCGGCGCCCTGATTAACGTGAGTGATGGGATTACCCGCACGGACGGGAGCGGAGTTTGGCTAACGAACAATGAAGGTTCCGCATTTCGGGGGGAAGCTGATTTCTCATGGGGCGCACCGTGATGTACGACTCGGAGCCGGCCCCACCGCCGCACGTGCGTGAGCGCGCGCTTGCTTGCCTGTGGGCCGTATTTAATTAACGTTGGCGGCCGTTAAAAATGAAATCCAACCTCCTCCTCGTTCACAGTCGTTGGGATTCTGTGAATGACCGCGCCGGGGCGAGTTTTTTTTTTAAGGCGGCTACTTATTGCCGTGCCTGGGAATCGTCGTGTGCGTGCGTCCGTCCGTCTGTCCCATCAATAAGTCCATCTGAGGAAACTTTCTATGTCATTGAATTGCCACACGACTTGGCACACGCGGCTTAGCAATTCAAGTGCCCCCAGATCGATTTCGTTTTTGGGTGAGAATGCTAACATGATAATTATTATTACAATAAAAAAAATAAAGCATGGCGCACGGAGAGCAGGAAGAACCAACAAAATCAACCACGAGAGATTAAAAAGTTATGCCGGCTATTTTGACACCCAGCTTTGCGTTATGGCGGAAAACCTCCGAAAAAGCACGGTTGGCTACGTATGGTGAAAAAAAGTTCAACATACATACGTGTTCACAACCAAAGGTCAAAAGATCATCACGGCTTATGTCGTTGATGGCATCAGTGACTCAAGTCCACCTTATGGAGTTGTTATTATTATGATCACTCGCCAGGCAGCGTAAACCCGTCATCGTGTTTCAGAATGACCCATGGGAAGTGGATATCACAGAGCTACATCTTAAGATCCCGAATTCCTTGTCACGCTTAGTAATATTTGTCACGTGAACATTCAAACCAACATGTTACATTTTCACAGCAGAAATTTTTGCAAATTAAGTCCTGAACCAAATTTTATTTGGTGGCTTTTTCACGTGCGATCAAGGTGACCCGCCACACTTCAGAACTCTGTTTAATCGCGGGCTTATAAAACCCTGGACTTGAACCCAAGTTCCTAGCAGTGCCGGCGGCTTCAGACCTCTTTGAGATGGCGGAGTTCTTATTTTTTTTTTTTAACGCCACCGGCGCTTCACGTGCGCGCCGCCGGTTTACGTCACCTGACCGCGGATTGGCGCCTCTCTCGTCCGCGGCTCCCCTATCCTGGCGCGGGCAGGATAAAGACGGGGACCGCGCCGTCCACCACGCGGCCTTCGGGGACGAGGGCGCCGTCATGGAGGCGCTGCAGCGCGGCGGCGCCGACCTCAACGCTCGCAACAAGCGGCGTCAGACACCGCTGCACATCGCCGTCAACAAGGGCCACCTGCAGGTGGTGAAGACACTGCTCGACCTCGACAGCCACCCCAGCCTGCAGGTGAGGCCCCGCTGCTCACCCCCCCATATTCTTTACGGTGGCGAATATGTTGACTGCCTCGCCTGGTGTGCAGGAGGTCATGGGTTCGATCCAGACCCTGACGCCTGCTGTACATTTGGAGTTTGCGCATCTCTCCCTCTCTCCTCGTGTTCCCGTGGCTTTTTCTCCAGGTCCTCGGGTTTTACCCTCCACTTTTAGAAACGCGCGGTTTAGAGTATTCAGATGCTCTACATTTCCACGTGGTATGGCCACTTCGTTGAGCTGTGATTTGTGGCCAGGTCACTTCTGCAAAAGAGCTATATAGCTCAGTGGGCCTTACATGGTAAATTAAAGATAGTTTATCGTTAAAAATAGTTTATGGTTCTCATCCCCGCTGACTTGCCCGCTCGCCAATTTATCTGTTCTCCGACTCGTTCGCCCGCTCGCCCACTTCTCTGCCACTTCACCGAATCTCCCGTTTGTTCATCCTCTGCTTGTTTACCTGCTTTATTTACGTGCTGTGTCATCCGCTTACCCCCTTATTTGCCCACTTACTGGTTCATTCATTGCTTTCTCTTTTACCCGGTCACCCAGTTTATTCGCCTCCTCGCTGATTTGTCTTCCTGCTCATCGTTGGGCTTGTTCTCCTGCTGCCTCACTTGCTGCTCACTTGCCCACTCGCCCACTCGCTCATCCAATCACCCAGCGTGGCCATGCTTGTTTTGTACATGGCAGATTTCTTGTTTGCTACGACGCTCACCAGCGATCCAGCGCTTAGGAGGCGAGGGATCCTGGATCTCGCAGATTTGTGAAACTCCCCAACCGTTTGGGCTGCTAGGTGGCGGTAACAGTGATTGCGGTTTGTGAACCTGTCTGTGCGGACGTTTGTGTAATTATCTCTTAGTATTCTTGCGCTTTCGTTGGATACCTGGTTGCAATTCCACATCACAGAGGAAATCGCCAAACATCCATTCCACAGTAAGGTTTTCTCTGGATAAATAAATGCTTCTATACAGGTCCCACCAGCCACAGTAAAAACTCTAATACTAATGCTCACAATGCCCTTTAATTAACCAGGTAAGCCTCGCAGAGTCTCAACAATCGAAGCCCAACACTGACAACATCTGGCATTCCCAGGAAATCTCTCTAAGCACGAGCCAAGCAAAACCCTGCCTAGCTTCTGACGTGCCGAATCGCGTGGCCGTAAGCAAACTGTGACCTCTCCTGCGGGATGGCCGGTCGCGGTGGCGGCGGTGGCTCTGATGGAGTGTACGGCCGCTCGCTTTCACTTCCACTGTGGTGAGAAGCTAGCCACCTCGAGCCCATGCGGTTGTCCTGCGTGATTTGTGGTGCATGAGAGCGCTCGGGAGAAGAGTGGCGGTGTTCGTTTCGCGGGGGGCGATCCGTTAAATTGGCCGTGAGTGGCGTGAACAACAGCCGTTGGCTGGTGTCGTGGCCGTGAAGTCCCGATAGGTCGGAGCGTTTACTTTGACGTTCCCCAACGCAGAACGACGGATTCGCGGTGTCCATTTCGTCGCGGTTGGTGCAAGCAGATCTTGCATGCTGGAAATTCTGCAGTTGCGATAATTATCATCGCCCGACGCGGGTCGTCGTCGTCCGTCCGCCCGTTCGGGATTGATAGCAGAGGTGCAACGATTCACGGCCCTTGCACTACGATTCAGAAATTGACTGTTTTCTAATTGGTATGCTTCATGTAGCAACCTCTTAATCAGCTGCAGGGATCACGTAAACCCATTTCATACAACTAGGGATCGTAATAAATAATCTGATTCCTACAGGCCTGATTTTACACATGAGTTTAATAATCCACAATAATGCATGATTTGATGCGTCATTGTTACACTCTGAAACAATGACCGCTTTGCAGGAAGTTGACACGTTTCATCCTCGCCATGGGAATGTGGAATTCCACCACTGTTTCAGAGCCAGCGCTTGAGACAAAGTGCCCTTACTGCTGCTCGTCGGAGCGGGATTGGCTCAAACTCTGACGTGAACACTTTTTTCCCGCTAAATCTCACTGCGGGAGAATAAACGCCGCCGTCATCCCCCGCGGCTCCCGCTGCTGGCGATGTCGTGCCGCGTCTTGTCTCGACGCAGCCAACGGGGCAGGGACGAGGGGAGGGGGGGGATGTAGGGAATGGGGCCTTCTGGAGCGACCGGCTCAGCACGCCGGCTTTATTTTTCACGTCGAGCTCAACGGTCTGAACTGCGCCTTGATCAGGGGCAAATTGGAGCCAGGGGCCTGCGAATTTGGGCCATTCACAAACCCTCCAGGGCTGCTTGAGTGGCATTGCCCGCCCCCCCTCCCGCCAGCCACGAGGTTGAACCCCCCTCGCCCGCTCCCATCGCCCCGACAACCCTCGTTTGCAGCTGGAGCGCTGCACGGGGCTAGCCTGGCGTGCCGCCCTGCTGCTAAAGCAGGATTATGGATCGCACGCAATATGCTAAATATAACGCTTTCGCAATATGTGTTCATTTTGACGAATGGCGGCATCAGACGGGGGAAGAGGGATCTGTTTTTGCGGCAGATGAAAAAGCAGTAATCCATATCCCCGGCCTGATATTGTTTACGGACACGGCACTTCATCTCACGCTGCATCTGATGAATACCGAAGGCACGAATATGCTGCCGTGGGGAATGCAGATTGCGGCTAGTGCCTTTCAGCACAAACTAGGACATCATTTTCACGAGCGGGGCATCATTTTTAGTTGTCTGTTTATGATTTTTTCCCCCCCCTTCCCTTCGCGTTGGATTATCGCCGCTCTTATTTCACCATCGGCGTTTTAATAATAATAATAATAATTATTTTCAACCTCATGTCAGTCCACTGCTGGGCGAAGGGGCGGCCACCCTGCTCCCCATGTGTGTCGGTCGTGGGGGTTGTTTGACCATACTTCACCGTGCTGAGCAGTGCCGGTTGCCAGAGGCTGGGTTAGGCAAGCAATGCGCCACTATCGCTTTGGAGGAATTTAGACTATGAAATGAATATGCAATTCGATGAACACGAGCTCTTACCTTGTAGATATTGCCGTGGGCCTTGTGATCTTTCGTTTTTCGCTTCATTAAAGGGAGAAAAAATTACCTTAATCTCTAAGCGTGCACTCGCAGTGACTGCAGTTGGTAAAGGGGTTAACTGAGGCCCGGTTCACGTATCAATTGTCACCGATGTTAGCAGCGGCCAGGAGTCAAACCCGGGTCATCAGGTTCATAGCTCGACAGGCAAACCACTGTGGCACAGCTGTTGTTGCTTCGGGGCCCGTTTAATTCTGCATTCAAGTGAACGAAGTGCAATGGGCTGCATCGTTTTATTTTTTTTCTCTTCGTGTTGTTTCCAGTTGTATCATTTTCCCCGTTTACCGTAGTGGCCAATTTGAGATGACGTTAACGTCACGTGCACGAGATGTGACCATAATTCGGTTTAAAAAAAAATCTAGATTTTAGTTGTTTATTTTGGCATTCACAGCGAGGAAATGGTACAGGTGAAAACGACATCACACAGGACGACAGGAAGCGCTCAAAGAGACACAACCAAAGCACTTCACATGCGCGCCGTGGTCTTATTGGATCGGCCAACATCCGAAAATCGAGACAAACAACATTATCCAGGAGTCAGAGCTTCGAAGTCATTATCTAACGACGACAATCTTGCGCCTCGCTAAAAAACAAAAGGGGATCTGTTTGACCCGTGTCAGAAAAGCAACCCTAATTGAATCCCTGTAAAACCAAAAGCGGACGAATCTACCTACTCCCCTTTCAAAACGCAGACACGGCAGGGGAATCGGGGAGAGGAAGTAACCTGGCGATTTTACACCGGCACGTGATAGTCACCCGCGTGCCATCACATTTGAAGATTACGCGCTCACGTAACGTGGTATTTCCGACTTGTGGTGCACCCGTTGTCCAGACAACGATTCCACTTCCCACAGCAATCTGTCATGCGAGGAATATTTTGAGGTTTACCTCTTGGGCAGCCGATATCATCCGGTTGTGAATGTGTCTCCAGTACGGCATTTGCGGTCGTGGTGGTATAAATACGCCTTGGTGGTGTTATGCATGTTGGTGGTAGCGATCGGATTCAGGTTTTATTTCAGCTGATAAGGCCCATTGAACTAACCATCAATTTTCCAAAGACGATTCGATTGCCATGGCCATGGTGATGATGTTGGTGATCGTGTTGGTGGTGGCCATGGTAGTGACTGTTCTGCTGATCTGGTGGCATTGGTTACATTGGTGGTGGGGTATGGTGATTGTGGGGTCCATCTTGCCGATGATAATTGTGGTGACATCCTTTTCAGTAGTACCCATGTTGACGTTGCTGTGACTGCTTTGATAGTGAGCTTGTTGCTGATGGTAGCAATGGTGTTGCCTTTGGTGGTGGATTCCATTCCATAATAGCAATTATGGTGGTGGTAGTAGTGGTGTTGACAATGCCTGTGTTGGCATTGGCAGCGTTTGTGATAGTCTTGGTGGTGGTAGCGGTAGCAATGGTGGTGTGGTGCTCATTAGTGGTGCTAATTAATTGTTCCATTTGTGGTGGTTCAGGTTGTGGTGCTGGTGGCAGAGGTGTTCTTTTTGTCATCGTGGTGGTGGCAATGAGGCCGTTTTGTGGTGTTGGCAGCGGTGCCATTTGTGGTTGTCGTGGTAGTGCCGTTTCTGTTGATGGTGTCCATCGTGGTGGTTGCAGTCATCGTGGTGGCGGTGGTTGCGTCTGTTGTGGTGGCGGTGCTGATGGGAGCTCGCGCCTTCCGTCCGTGCAGGACTCTGAGGGCGACACTCCGCTGCACGACGCCATCAGCAAGAAGCGGGACGACATGCTGTCCGTCCTCATCGACGCCGGAGCGGACGTGTCGCTCACCAACAACAACGGCTTCAACGCGCTGCACCACGCCTCGCTGCGCGGGAACCCCAGGTCGGTTGCACACACGAACGCCGCTACCACCGTCAAGTGGGCCGTTGGGATTTGTTTTTGGTCTTTTTTTTTTTATGTCTTTTCTCAATATTATTCCAGTCTTCTTCTTCACGATCAATGGGCAGATAGCTCGTCGGTGTCCACTGCACATTTAATCATTTGTTTCCACTTTGCTTTTCCGGCCACCAAGCACAGCATCGTTGACGGGTCGCAGGTGTTTCTAAGAGTTGTCGGTAACCTCGGGAGTCCCAATGTCTTCTGAGGGACCACAGCCACGTAAACGAGGAAGCAGTCCTTCCAGTCCAGCGTGGGTTCTCTAGGTGTTCTGCTGCCTTGTCACAATCGTGAAGCTCATCTGAGATTCATGACCGAGTTGCTGATTGTTCTCCGTCGGTAACCCCCGCCGCTTTCAGTCTCTCTCGTTTGTTCGTTTATTTGTAAATAAAAATTCGTCGACCCCCAACTTCCCCCCCACCAACGAAATTCTCCTTACCCGCGTGCTCCAAGCCATAAAGTCGACAGTTAATGAATGATTATTGGTATTAGAAAATTCCTTTAAATGACCTTTGATCCACGCATTAAGGGGGAAGCACTCCCCCCCCCGCCCACTTGCCCTGCCACACAGAGAGAGCAATTTTTGTCGCATGACAGTCGAGCCGATATTTCTTCCAACAACGATGGGCACTGCACCGTCTCCTGCTCGAGCGGGGACACACACTTTGGCTTGACTTTCCGCATTATTGAACTAAGCACAGCTCGTAAAAATACATACGCATCAAGGTCCCACATCCGGCCCTTTGGCACTATATCACACGCCTCGGAGACAGAGTGCCTCTGTAGTAGAATCGCTTATTAGACACTAGTTCTTTATTATGCGCCGCGTGAGACGCAAGGACGATTGGCCGCCCGCTTGGATCCTCACTGGAATTTTCCCCCTTTTCACGTTGCAAAGTTCACTTCTCCGCGTGTGACATCCGTAGACCTTCCTCCACCTTCACGTGACAGTCGGTCTGATTCCCAAGAATTCTAGTGATTTGTTTTGCTCAAGTGTGCCGCATATAAAAAAAAAATCTCCACCAATTAAATATTCTGCCGCTATCGTGAGTTACGGTTCCATCGTTCTCCCGAAAGGGCTACCATTAGTTGAGACGCGGCGTGTGTGCGAGATGGCAAGTCCAGGGTGTGTGCCTTGCTTAGTGTGGCATGCACATCCTGTGGACGTCTCTCTCAGAGAGACGAGCACGGAGCATATCCATAAAGCGAAACGATTGGAAGCTGTGCAGCCGTTTCAATAATGCGTCGCCGCTTCTTGGATCGTCACGCGCGCGGGGCACTTGCGCCGCTCAAGTGACAGTGCTTCAAAAGCGGCCGACTGCAGTGGTCCTTGCTCGGCGGGTCCCGCGACTTTTGCCCGTGGTTTTTTTTGGTCTGTCGTTTTGGTCTGTCGCTAACTAATAACCGTGCATGTGTATGGAACACGTAGTCGTCGTCGTCGTCATCATCATCGTTATTATTATTCGCCATTTTACATGAACTGCTGGGTGAAAGCCCTCTCAAACTCTCGCCTTTGTTCACGGTCTTGCAATTCAATGATTTGTCTAACACCCGCACATCGTGAGCTAAGTCCATCGCTCCACCCCCCGTGGTGAACTGCCTGACGGCAGTGCCCTCTTGGGCGCATCTTCTTCTTTGGCTGCCACTCTGTTGTTAGTCTCGACCACCGGCCATCGTTCCTCCGAGCGACGAGGTGCCCAAACCCATTTACTTTTCTAAAGAGCCGTCATGACGTCTCTTATCTCGTGCTACGCAATCGTATAAGTGTATTGATTCAACCGCCCCACCAGCGATTTGATTAATTATCGTTTTTCAGGGTCACGATCCAATTCAAGAATCGGTTCTCTTTGTAACCTTGATGGTGAATGTAGCGGCCACTCGTGGGCTGCATTGGTGCTGTGAGCCCATTACATTCAACATGTGTGAATCCTTCTTAACCGCGTGATTCATGTGCGAATCTCAGGATTAAGAGCCGTATTAATTGATTAATGACTCCATTCGTCCATCCCCACTGTCATATGTTTGACTTTATTCTCAATTACTCTTCGTACATCGTCAAACACGAACACGCTTCTGTACGTGCAGTACATGCATTACACATACGTCCGTTTTAATTGCGTACAGAGCTTCATTTGTAACTTAACATTTCCCGGATGCTTTTCGACTGGAGTCGGCACATGACCAATATCCACATCCATAGCCAGATGTATACTCGATGTGGTGTGCCGGGTTGCGGACAGATTGAACCGGGCAGACCTGACTGAAATGAAGCCCTACTTCTGTCACATGCATTAAAGCCGGCACATTTCTCTCTTAAATAAAATAAAACACACTCAAAAAACCGTCACGTGTTAAAAAGTGCTTTCTAATTTTTCGACTTAACAAAGCAAATATTTTGACTTTCCCCGATTCAAATTCTCAGTGGGGAGGCGCCCTTCTTTTACGAGATGCTGGGTGAATTACCGATATCACCGTGCCTGCGCTGCCGCTGCCGCCACCCTTAGTATGCAACTTGCAATCGCTGCCGGAGTACCCGGTCTGCAGCCTCATTATCATTACGTGCAATGCTCTCCGCGCCACCAACGAGTGATCTGCATAGTTTATTATGGGTCGCCCGGTGCACGCGGTGGCGGCGGTGGTGGCGTCTCCAAGCTTGGTTCCTCCGCTTTAATCAGCCTCGTTAAAAAGCGCTTATGCTGCTGCGGTGTCCGTTCCACTACCCCCCTCCCCACCCACTCCGCACCCCGCGCGCCACTCCCCCCGCCGTCCTGGCACGGGGTGGATGGTGGGGAGTTGGGTGTGGGTGGTGGAGCGAGGCTCACAACAACGAGCTTGGCTAAGAGGCAGCAAGTTTGCAGCGTGGCGGGGAGTGTGAAGTGGTGTATCTGCCAGTCATCTCAGTTCAGTCGATTCCAAACACCTGGGTCTATAACCGTGGACCTCCTTTGCCCGGGAGCCTTCTACACTTATTCACACGGTCTCAAAGTGAACCGAGCTCGTGACAAATGCTGCGGTGATGTCACCGCCACTGAATTGCCGTGGTGGGTCGTCGTCCGTCACTTTTACGCGAGTCCACCGCAGTAAAGACATTGGGTCGGCGATATAAATGGCGGCACAGTGCTTGAAGTTTATTTGCGGCAGGTTTAATGTTGAGCCGTCTTGCTCCAGCCTCCTCCCTCTCTTCCTTCCCATCTCACTCTACTTCCTGAGTCGGACTCTCCGCTCAAACAGCCAAGGCCTCTTGGCAAAACTTCAGTCAACCTACAAAGCTATGAAAGGTCACTCCTTCACCTCTGCTATCTCTAATTCCGAGAATTTCCTCCCACTCGTCTGCCGACTCTGCACTGCTGACTCGTCCCTCCTTTGGCTTGAAGATCTTCCATTTCTCCCCTATCTTTGGCGAGCGACTTCTCCAATGACACCCCCCCTACCCTTCGTTCCCCCACGTTTCCACTGCCACATCCTCCCCACTCACCCCCCCACGGCCGTCCTTCCGATCACCGCTCCTTTCCCCAAACGCGTATCTCCCGCTGTGTGCGTCGTTTAGAAATTACGTCCCATTTAGCAGCAGCGGCGGCTGCAGTCTGGTAATCCAAAGTGTGTTGAATAACAGAGCCCGGGCTGAGCGGTGCGCAATCACTTTTCAGAGGCAGCCTGAGGCCAGGTTTAGAATCAATCAGCTCCCATGGTGGACCACACTTGCGGGAATCGCCTTCAATGCATTGTCAAGGTCCCCGCATTCTGTTCGTACGTTAAATGCTAAATTCTGGCCGGGGGTTATTATTTCCATGGTTAGTTTTGTGTTGGTTATTTTTTTTATCCTATCCACCCCCCAACCCCCGAGCCCAGAAAAGTGTGCGCGATCCTTTCCTGTATTTGCGCTACCGTTTGCGGATTGTGCACTGTGTGAATATTGATCAGCGGACCCGGCGTGATGGATCGTCCCAAGCTGAGATTCAGCAGATTTCTTTTTCGAGACGCAAGTTTGTTAATCTCACGCAAACACGAGCGCGCAGCGTGTGCAGTCGGCCGCCGCTGCCGCCACGCGCACCGCGTGGACGCACGGCGCAGGGGCATCGTGCGCGAGGCACGGAGCGGACACCGGCGGCGGACCAGTCAGTCCGCCAAGGTCACAAACAGTTTTTCCCACGAGCTCTTCCCTAAGTTGCCTGCATCGTTGTCAGTTCCGCCCGAAAACACCGCGACTTTCAGAGGACACAAATGCCATTGTGGAATGCTCTGTTTATTGTAATTTCTCGTATTAATTTACATTATTGCTTTTAGTTCATTTTCTACTAGCACGGTAAAAAAAAAGGGGGACTTTTGTTAGATGCAAGTGTCGGTCGCCAATTATTGTTTTGCACGTGTAACCTAGCGGTTTTTGGCGTCTTAACTTCCGTCAAACTCCTGTCGCCGCCGTCGCGGCACCGTGAACGAGGCGGGTAGCAGCTGTAAGGCAGAGGGGGGAGAGAGCCTCGTCTTCACAGCCTTGCTCGCTCCACGCTGGAGGAGAGGCACGATGATGGGGGCACGTTGGATGCCGTCGCTTGGCGCTCGAAATCGCAGGTGTCCTTTGGGACTCGGCTCCGTGGATTCTCCTGTCGCTGGAATATTCTCTGTCTTGCTCGGGGCCACGGGAAGAAGCGGATCAGGGGGGAGGGGAGCACATGGTTGTCCTCATTGGGCACAGCAGCAGCCATGCCAACTGTGCCTTCTGTCGGAACGTGGGTCAAAAAGAAAGCAAGTTACGCGAAGCGCACACCTGATTTTAAATGGAGGCGTATTTAAAGAAATTGCACAAAGGGACTTGTCGGTCCTGTGCGTGACAACGCTGCAACGGGTGCCGATGGTATCATCTGCTGATGGAGGCAAGGGGAAGCCACCCGAAAGTTCCTTCCAGTATGTGGCATTGTAGGGAGCTTGAGCTATGGGCTGCCCTTGGGCAAAGCACTGAATCGATGAAGGAACAGAAGAAGAAGAAGACATTAATATTATTAGTTTTTCGCCGAAACACATTCCAGTTGTGCTATTAGTGTTACGTCATGAAATGGAGACATGTTGATTTGTATCTCTTGCTGCGAGCGGCGTCGCGTCACCTTGTGTCGGCATGGCCGCGGAGGTCGACGCCGTAAATCTCCCGAAGTCACTTCCATCACTTCCATCGCCATTGGTCATGATCTAGCCACTGCTGGATGGAGGCCTCTCCAAGTCCTTGCCGTTGAACTCGGCTTGGTGTTGGCCTCCTTTAGCCACACCATATTTCACATGTGTAATATAGCCCTGCAAACATGTAGAGAAAAAAATCGTAAATATTATCAGAGCCGTAATAAGCTATTTTAATAGTAGAATTTGTTTCATGCACTCTTTGATTACCGGTTGAGAAACCATCCACTAGCTACATCTTAGAAATCCGGTTTATTTACAGGCGTCTGATCCCCACATTCAAATCCACAATTCCACCAACCCACTTGCTGTACTGCCATCGCCGCTTAGCCACTCCACCACAGAGTTTGGCCATTTCATAAGCGTTCACGATCCACCCACTCTTGCCTCCAAAGCAATGGATCACATCCGTGCGTCGCCGCCACGGCCCGTCAAGGGAACGTGCACTTGCTGCCACTGGCTCAGGGTCGCCAGTGGAGAGAAATGGGCGCCGTGTGTACATGTGGCCCCTCTCCTCTGAATATTCGCCGGCACCGCGACCGTCCGTAACGATTTCCGTGGCGATCCCTTCCGCCGTGGCGCGTAGCTGGCTGCGAGGTGGCCGCGTCATCAAGGTCTCTCTCCGCCGCCGATACAGTTCGGTTTTCTCTTACTGTCGACGCCGATACCACCCACCATACCCAGCCCGGTTGCGATCACGGTGTAGGGTGTGGCCTCTGCAGCTGGTTGAAGGGGACCAAATCCCATCTGCAAACGATTTGGTTCCGTTTTACCAGCTGCAGCGGCACCGGCTGCTTTAGATGAAGACGGCCGCCGCCCCTCGCGGGAGACGCTCCCCTGTCCGGGCCCATCCGTCCGTACATCTGCCGGCCGTCCTTCTGTCGCGTCCATTTGTCCGTCAGTCTATCCATCCCTCCGCCCGCCCTTCCCGGGCCAATTAAAACGCCGCTGTAGGTGTGCCGAGTCCCGCACCGAGCCCGCGGGGCGGCTTGTTACGTAACCCTAGCATTTCTTGGGATTTGCGTTTTAGGTTTTTTTTCTCAGCACCAGCTGTTGTGTTTTGAAAACATTGGTTGTAGAGGCAGCATTGACGGCGGCGGCGGCGAGAGCGATCACCCGATGAATCACGGGGCCCTGTCACTGAACCCTCAAGGACACCTGAGTGAGTCTGATGGAAGCTTTTCCAATTCCTGGATACGGTTGATTTGTTTTCCTCCTCCTAACACACTTTAGGACATGGGGAGAAAAGCACTTTAGAAAATAAGGCCTCCTGGTCCATCCATATGTAACCCAGCTGGAAATCCCTTAAATATGCGTACGGGGTTTTCCAATACCGTGAAAGGACCTATGGAGTGGATGCTGCGGTGTGTGTAAGGTGTGAGAGGTTGACCCTCGGAGTCCCAATTCACACACACGCACACTCTCCTGCGAGCTCTCGAGGAGCCGGCCCCGCTATCGCATCACTCGAGACGTGTTCCCACGCACGAATCGTCTCGTGCTCCCCCATCCCCAACGGATGGAGTATAATGTGGCAACCTCCACTCGACAATGGAAAGGGACACGGGCCTTTCCGCCCCAGAGGCATGGGTTGTTGCGAGTGGATCAGAATCAGAATATTTACCTATCATGGCGGAATCCCATGAGCTCTTTTTCACAGATGTCCAGTTGGGGTTGGTCAGGACGTTACGGCAACAAACAATACAAAGGAGTGCAAAGTATAGGAAAATATAACAAATCACTTTAAAAAATGCAAATAGAACTAAACAATTTTTTATCTTACCAGCTAAAGCCCACTGAGGTATTAGCTTATTTTTCTGAAGCGACCTGGCTATCACAAATAATCGCTCAACAAAGTGGCTTATCGGGTGTTATCGTAGTTCAATCGACTCGTCGTCGCACGCACGCCTGCCGTCTTGCTTTGAGGAGACGGCAGGAGTCGAGACGCGGGAACGGAGCGACCGCCAGTGCCCATGCCTGGCTCCCTGGCAGAGCGAGCGAACGAGCGAGCCCACGACCGGGCGCACGAGCGGAGGACACGTTCCCCCGGTCCCCGTTGCCCGGCTGTGTGTGCTTGACGGGCGTCGCAGCAACACGGCGATTGGCGGTGGCCTCCAGGGCCAGCCGCCTCGAGCTCCACTGTACCCGAGACATTTAGCCCAAAAGTTTACTGCGTTAAAATGAAGCTTAATTCTTGTTTATTATCCAACGATCGCTTCTAACAGTTGACAAATAACGTGCATCCCGATGTTAGCCGCGTGATATAAAAGTATAACAAGCGACTGTAACTTAATCGGGTTTGTGAAGGTAACTTTGGTTGCAATGCTGTACTATATTGCTTGAAGTGTATCGGACGGGAGTCCGATAAAAATATATATATATATCGCCTCGATTTCAAACGCTGCATTCTGTCTTCTTTGCCGAGTGCCAACGCAGCGTAATTGACCGTTGTTAATTCGGACGACGAATCATCGGAATCTGTTCCGGCCGCCCTGTCCTACGAGAGGGCGAGATCGGAACTAAACCGCAGTCTCAGCCAGAGACTTGCTGGTGCGTGCCGCGTTAATTAAAACCGTTAAATAAACAAGATATCGCCGTTATGGCGAGACGCTTTGGAAATTGCCTTAATTAATTGTGCGACGTGGCTTTTGAGTGGCCGCGTGTGCGCGGTTTCGGAGAACGGCAAAGCGCAGCGCAAAATTATGACGAAATGCTTTCACGGGGGGGCACACACATGCACGGGCACGCGTTTTATTTTTGTGCGTCCCTCAGGATTTACCGGAATGCGCCACCGAAACGAGGAACGCCGAACGCTGTCGCGCCGTTTTCCAACAAGCGCGAGCCGGCCTGTAAATTGACGGCGATAAATGGCCCACGGAAAATGGCTCGGCGGCGAAATTGAGCAACGGCGTTTGGCCGCGTTAACTAAACGACAAAAAAAAAGCAAAGCATGGAACGCGCGGCCCTCACCGTTTTCTATCGTGGGGTTGGCGTGCGCCGGTTTTTTTCCTCGACGTGTAAAGAGTATGTCAGCGTTGTTTAAAGGGGCCGCCACTCTGCGCGCAAGCGCGGCCCGCCGAGTTTTATACCGGAGGCGTGCGGTGACGAAACGCGCTGCAGAGGGGGAGACGGTGCTGCGCGGGAACGGCAATTACCGTAATTGGCTCCTGAGGGCTGGGGGCTGCTCTCTCGTGATTAGACGGCGGAGATCCTGGCACTTTTCCTCACGCTACTTTGTTAATCCCTTTCGTTTTTTTTTCTCTCTCGTTCCACCAAGCGAGAGCCGGCAGCGCTTGCTCATGTGCCAAAGCAATAAACGGTTTTGTGCCGCAATTTTCGAATGACCGTAATGTTTCAAACCGCGGAGTGATATTTGTGCGTGCCTTCGCGAATTTTTTTGAAAATGTATTTAAAGTGTGCACCCGTAACGTCACGAGAAAGAGATTAAGAGTTAATTCAATTACCCGTGGTGAGCGGCGAGCGCGCTATTTTGTCCTGATTCACTGGAAGTTGTCGCTGCGTATATTGGACAGCGTCGCCACGGTCTTCCCCGTCCCTGCAGTGGGCCACGAGTTGTACGTGGACATAGAGTCTGCACCACGGGTCTTCCCTCCCGAACATCTTTTAGATGAGAATGTGCTGCTGATTCCCACCCAGAACCCATACTTCTTTACATTCCACGATCCCAGCTCGCGCACGTGGCTTTATAAAGAAGTACGTGCTCTGGCTGGGATTTATTCTCCGTAACTTTGACACTTCCTAAATTCCGACGGTTCATAAATCTCCCCGCCCCCAGCCAAAGTCGGACAGATGCCATGAATAAAATTTGTGAATAGAGAGTAACCGTACCTACCTGCACGTTGAGTCACAGGCCGCTCCACCTTCTCCTTTCGTGGTGACGGCGACGGCAGGAAGTGAATCTTTTCTTTCATTCCCATTCGGTGCTCCTTAATCACTTCGGGAAAAGCACAGTCTGTTCGGCGGGCAAAATTATAATCCCTTATACAGTCTTCGTTCGTGCCTTCGGGTTCGCGGGCCTTCTGCGCGCAGGAGAGGCCGGGTTTGGTGCATCGGTTGCTCCTCGGGGTGGCCGTGCCCGCGAGCGTGCGGCGGAAGCATTTGAGAATTCTCACTCCGTCCCGGCCATCGCTCGCTCGCTCGCTGTGTCGCACCGCTCCGTCCGCGTAATCGATGACCCGCCCCTCGTGACGCGCCTCGTCGTTTGCGCACACGCACGCGACCTTGCGCCGCCGGTCCTCCGTCCATCCGTGCGTCCCCATTCCCCCCCCACCGCCTCCCTCCTTCCCTCGAGGCTGCAAAATGCGCGTGCGCTAGTGGTACACGAGTGCGCGCACACACGTGGGCACACACGTGACACATATATTCTTTGGTGCACTTACCACACACAGGCTCACGTGAACATTAACACGTGCACGCAGGCGCACACACCATATCAATGTATTTATGGGTACATGGCACACGTGAACACGAACATGTGCACACGCCACATATGCACATGGGCATATGCATATGCATCATACACACATTCATTGGTATACACACCATACAGGCTCGCATCAGCATTAACACATGGGCATACAAAGACAAAGATCCCCCCTAAAGGCACAACATCCTGTTGGGGCAAGTGCTGTTAGCGAGTACCTATGAAGGCCGGCACGGCACACGAGGGGGTGGGTGGCCAGCACCACGTCCGGCCGCCTTTGTCTCCTTAGTGGCGAAGTTTACACACCGCACCAGGTACTCATTTGAGGCTGAGTCGACCTAGGGGAAGTCCAGAACCGTTTCAGATAATCGTCACCGGTGTTGGCCATGAGTGGTAATCGGGTCGCCGGGTTCGTACTGCAGCGCGCTAACTGCTACACTCCTGCTCTCTACAAAGACACGGACACGGACACGTGCACACGGACACGCGCACACACATTGATGGACACGCACACAGGCACACACGTACCACAGAGCTTCAGTTGAAGCCACAAGGGTGCCTTGCCGACGTGCACACGAATCACATTTGCAATAGCGCTCTTCTCCTCTGCGTTTTTTTGTTTCTTACGCGACACGTCCTTTAAAAAGCGGCCACGGCGTGGAAGCTGCGTTAGCGAGTCGCCCCGCCGCTGGGGCGACCGCTTCGCTCCCCGGGGGCCTCCCCTCGGGCGCCATGCAAACATGCCCTCGGGGCACCTGCCCACCTCGGCCTTGCACACGGCGAATCGGTGCGACAGCTCGCGTGCGTGGCCAGGGGTGCGCGGTGTGTCGAGCCACGTGTGTGTGTGTGTGAACGAGTGGAAGGAGTTTGTGGTGGGGGAGGAGGGAGGGGGGTTGGTGGTGGGGGAGGGCGGTTTTTGGGAAAGAAACGCCATTGAGCGAGTCCGTCACGTCCGTTGGTGATTTTCTGCTGCGCGTCCTCCGTTTTAAATGCGCGCGTGTACCTGCGAGATTACGATCCCCGCCGCATGCATTATGAGCGCTTCTTGGAAGATGTAATGGGGGGGGAGATCCCTCTGGAAAAATAAAGGCATGCTGTCGTGCAGCAATTACTGCTCCCGCCGTTCCTCCGGCGGTGATGTCGAAGGCTCCGTGCACCTGTCCTGAACTTGCACGGCACTCTTGATTCACACGTGCATAGCGGCCGTGTCTGTGTGCGTGCGTGCAAGCGTACTCGGTCACACGTACGCGATCCCAGGTCGACGAGCCATGTGTTCCGAAGGGTTTTGGCGCATGGGAGATAAACGGCGAGCTCCTTGTTCAGTTCCACGCAAGGCACCTGACATAGGGGGAGTTGCGGTACGAACCCGGGGGACTTGAGTTTGATTCCCAGCTGATGTCCAGCGGGAGAGTGCTATCTGAACTAAGCCTCGGCTTCCCCTAGGTCAACTCAACCTTAAACGAGCACCTGGTGCGGTGTGTTAAATGTCAATACTGGGGGGGGGGGGGGGGGAATAAAGGCGGCCGAGTGTTTTGCTGGCCACTCACCACCCCTTCGTGCGCCGCGCCGGCATTAATAGGTGAGCTTGCATACAAATGTGCCTCAGTTATTGACTTGAAACGGTATAGTCTTGAGCAGTGCTGCCCTTGTTTGGCACAGGAATGACTCGCCGTGGCAAAGCGAGCAAGGGAGGTGAATGTGAAAGTTGCCGCACACCCCCGTACGTCTTTAATGTGGGCACGTGGCACAGCGGCCGGCCTGCTCGTTAGGGTCATGCTGCAGTGTCTTCACTATTCTCGCAGCAGGGCAAGCACTTCAAAAATGTCGTTGCACATTTCTGGGTGGAGTTGAGCTCTGAGCTGCCAAATGCTTGCCATGTGGCACTTGGGTGGCAAGTGAGCTGGTCACTCGGCTTTTCAGGCACCCCTATGTACGAATGCTCGGACAGTCTTGTGTGAATTAATGCACGTGGTTAGGCATCCCATGTATAAACATCTATATGGATACCGTTTGAGAGCCTGGATGTACATTTAACCACCCTGTCTGTGGCTGGAATTAGAAGCAGTGGAGAAGAAATAATGCTTTTCCTTTCCTTAAGAAGGCTAGTTGGGTTGGGACGTCCTTCAGAAAAGAAAAAAAAACCCACCGTTCTGTTTCATTTATTTTTAAATTTATAAATTGGCGCGTGCGAGCGTGAGCGCGGATATTGTAAACGTGCGCATATACTGCAGCGTGTAATTTCAGAAAGTGCATTTAAATTACCGGTACAGTTCATCGGTTTTAATTACGAGTCTGAGTACGTTTTACGTCGCCACTGCCACCACCGCGGCCGCTTTGCAGCTTTAATGTGCTGAGACAGCAACTAGGCAAAGCTAAGCCAGTCAATCACGGAGCCGCTCAATCATAAAACAGCCGAATTTTGCTCCCTTACGTTTCGCCGCGATGCGAGGAGGCCGCCGCCTCCGCTCCTCGCTTGCTCGTGACCGTTGCCGTGGCTGTCGCTTCTGTCGTTCTCTGGTGCCGCATCAGCGACCGATCCGCTCTGGGGCCGGCCGGTAGCGAGAAGAGGGGGGGGGGGGCGGTGCAACAAAAAATATAAAATTGCGGGGTTTTACATTTCTTTCATTCGACGATAAACAAACGAATGCTGCACGACGTCGCGTCGATCGAACCATCGTCCACCCAAATTGTACTCCGTGTTAAAATATCAAATCGGCAGTGCCGCAGAGGGTTCAAGGATTGTCAAGAATGTTTTTAAACAAATCCATTATTGTGAAACGTACAAACGCGCACACGCAGAGACGGACACGCGCGGCACATTACACCGAGAACCGGAACGCTCTGCCCTACTTGCCAAGTGCACCGTATCATCTCGCGGCGTTAGCAGCAGCAGCACCCACCTGAATTGCGGCACTGCCACAGCCCCCAAGGAGCGCCGCTCACGAGTTGGCGGCGGCGGCGGCGTTTAAATGAAGGCCGAGCGCCGTTGCTCCCCGGTAAATCCCCATCAGGTAAAATCCCACCGCTTCTGTTGCCCTTGAACGATGAAATCTGCCGGAGAGGCAACGGGCTGGGCCATTTTAACCCTAAACCCCCCCCCACCCGCCCGCCCCCATCTCTTCCCCTCGCCCGTCCCCCGTCCCCCGTCGTCCCCCTCCCCACTTCGCCCCGCACAAGTAGCGGACGCACGCAAACGCACGGTCCCACCAACCTGACCGGCATGATTAAACCAGGCCTGCCTCTTTCACAGGTGGCGTTTTATGGCCGGCGTTAAATTGAGTGATGAGTGAGATGTCGATAAAAAGAGAGCCACTGAGTTTGGCACCCCGTCCTGCCGCTTTGTTTAGCGAGCGGTTCTTATTTTATTCGCGGGTTTTGTTTGTTCTCGCTCTGAATACAGTAGTCCAATTGTGATCAACTGTTTAAAATAATGTAATTTCGAACAAAGTCGTCTAAAGATTTGACCACCCAGCCCCCCACATTTCTCTAAGTCGATGATTTGCCATGATTTGTGGTCACCATTTGGTTCCAGAATCTATTATTTTTTTCGTCACGTTTCTTCCGTCTCGTTTGTATTGTTTCTCCCTGAATACTTCCTTACGTCCGCGCCGTTAACTCAAGTGTAACATTAGCATCTAAATTTGCATGACATATGCAGAATAGATTCTCGCACGCGCGATTTGATACCTCTGTCGTTTGCGTACCAATCTATTTCGATCTCCGAATCATCCCGTCGTTACCTCGCCCGCTAAAAAAATTGTCGCAAAGTAGAACAGCATGATAATGGGACTGCGGTTTAATCGGAGCTGGCTTATTTCATCCTCCCCAAGACCCCTTACGCGCACGCACGTGGTCCTTGATGCCACCTTGTCCTGCCACGGAGGTGCAGGGGGGGGGGGGTGGCGGGGGTTGGGGGGGGGTGGCAGCGTAACGCCCCGGGGCCCCCCACGATCGGCGGCGCCGCCGCCGCTGCGACACCACGGGGGGACGTGGTCAGCGCGGCGGCATCCGCATTGCGCCGCGGAGAGAGGGAGAGACCGACAGTCACGGCTGCTGAGCCCACTCGAGGGTTAATGCATCGGAGAAAGGGGAGTGGGAGAGATTGATGGATTGATGGCTGCTTTGGCTTAACCTAGCCGTCTCCCCAGCCCCCAGCCTCCGGTGATGCGCCGCTCGTTAGATGCCCGTATGGTTCCGCTGGGTTCCGGTGACCGGGCGTGAGCGAGGGGTCAGCACCCAGGGCAGCAGTAAAAAGAGCCGGAGCCGTGGGACCTGATGAGGCGTTGGGAGATTCAGAGAGCCTTTGGCCCATTAGCAGGATTACAGGACGAGAGAGGGAGAATGCGTAGGACCGTAATCCTTCAGTGGCATTGTCGTAGTGAAAACAAGCTAAATATAAAACAAATAAATCTGTTTTTAAGTAAGTTATTGTTTGCCCAGGAATAAATTACTGACGCTGTACACTTTTGGGAGCATTATGTTATTTTGGTAAAGTGCATTTCTCTTGAGCCTCACTGCCCTGGTCTGTGCTTGTGCATGTGACTTTCACTTTCATTTTGTTTTTTAATATGTCTTTTCACGGACCAATGTAACTAAATTGAAAAGCAACTCCCGGCCGCCGCGATGTCCAGAAATGTAATTAGGAGAGACCATCCATCCTGGAAGAACCGCACACACGTGTGCTTGTTGTGTATAATAGAATACGCCAGCGCGCCATGCGCGGTGTGTCCGTGTATATCTATGTACGTGCGTACGTACGTGTGGTCGCGCGTGCACCTCTGTGTGTGTGTATATATATACGTGCGTTGCACAGATTATTAATATATATAAAACAACAAAAAAATTTGGGTGTAAGCACTTGCTTACTCGGCCGCTGCGTGCATAATTCATGAGCGGAAATGTGACGGGCGACGCGAGAGCTGTGGCAGCGGCGGCGGGCGGGCGGGCGGCCGGCGTCCGCGAGCACGTGATGATGTGGCAGTAACTTCAGGAAAATGTGTCGCTCGCTCACTCCGTGATTTATGGTCTGTCTCCCGCAGTGTCGGCCGGGGGGGGATGAGGGTAAGTGAGGCGCACCCTAGGGACCACTTTACGCTGCTCCCAGCTGCGGCCGGGTTGGGTGGTGGGTGGGTGCGGTGGAAGGTTTCGTTTTAATATAGACATTTCTTTTGGGGGGTGAATTTTCTTTTTATGTTTACATCTTTGTTGGGGGGAGGGGGGTGAGCACGGACGCGCTCTGTATGCGCGCGAGTGTTTTTTTTTTAACGCCGTAGTTTATCGTTTTTTGTTGGTGGGACGTAGCCGATACGGGCAAATATTAAAATGCCCTCTGGCCTGCATCTGCCGAGCCTCTCGGTGACGTGTGGCGGCACGGCGGAGTAAGAGGCGGGCGCGCGCCGCCGCCGCCGGGATGTTCAACTCCCCCGTTGACGGATCGTCTCCGCGCCACAGCAACACCCCCCCGTGCAGCAAATTACATTACGTTATAAATTTACATGAAGTGTGCGTGTAATAAGCTCCCGGACGCGGTTATTGGAATGATATCAGTGTCTCTGCCAGCGCCATATTTTGTTTGTTTCTTTTGGTTTTTTAAAAATATTTTTTTGACGCTCGCTCGCTCGCTCGCACGCACGCACGCACGAGCCACTCGGGTGCCGGTGGATTTTTGGCCGATAACCGGTGACTGTTATCTTTCACCCTCTACACTGAGTGATGGTGCGGTGACCTTGACTCGACTGGGTTATAAAATTTCGCACATTCTGTGTAAAGCTCGCGTTGGTATATTTATTATCTCACGGCGGTGCAGGTTTTTTTCTTGCAACTTTCAGCCGCCTATCTTGTTAAGCGTCTGCTTTTGTGACTGCAATGAGATCCCGTAAACCCCATCGCGGAGCCCGGCAATTCTAAACGCGGATTTTTTTTTTGGTGCTTTTTCCTGCGGATCTCGTCTTTTACGCACGTTTTCTTTTTTGTTTGCCGGTAATTGTGTGTATAAAACACTTTTTCTTTTTACACGGTGATTGCATTAAATAGGGCTGTAGATTACAGCTATCAGAAAGAATAAAATAGGTTTTAAACCCAAGCACTGTGCACTCAAGCATGGGGGATTAATTAGACCCTCCATCGTATTTATTGGGCTTAACCCCGTTCTAACTCACCCCCCGTTGCAGATCTAGCCCATAAACGTCACGTGGCGGCCGCCGCTGTTGAGTTCCCCTCCCGCCGCGATGACGGCGGTGGTTTCTCTTGTGCGTTTTTTTTCCCTTCCGTTTTTTCCCCGATTGATTCCTGCCTTCCGTTGCAATCCCTCCATCATCTTTCCCGTCCTCACCATCTCCCCCCCCCCCCCCCCCCAGGTCTCTTTTAAAACTTACGAGGTTAATTGCCGCGACTCTTCCGTTTCGACGCCGGATCGATCGGTTCGCCTGGCTCGGGAGTGATTGAGCGTTGCGCGCAGCTTTCCGTGAGTTTTTAAAGAAAGCGCCCCCCTCTCTCCCCCTCCGCCGTTCCACTATTGTCCCGCTCTCCGTGCCCTCCTCCCGCTCGCGCCTCCTGTGCACCACCCCCGCCCCTCCACCTCGACGCTCCCCCCACGCTCCGCTCCCAGCGTCCTTTGGGGCCGGTGGCGAGGGGTCGCTAGGGTTGCGGTGAAATTTTGGTCGCTGAAAACGAATTTAACGCTGACAGGAATCGAGGGAAACTTGCATGGGGCATCATCGATTATAACCATACCATCGTCGTCGGTGCAGTTGGGTGTCGTCGTTACAGCCAAAGGGTGGGTGAGACATTTGGTAATTGAATTGGTTATGCAAACAAAGGTCCTCGGGTTTATTAATTACTCTATTGATTGGCGAAATGCACAAAGGATAAACACGTGGCAGGGGACTAGGTGGTTAATGTGGCTTCTGGGCATCGGGGTTTAGATTCTTCCACCGGCTCTTATTTTGTTGTGATTGCGTGCGTGCCACATTCGCATTGCGCGGAGTCCACGCACGTGCGCAGAATGGATGTAGCCATTTGGCCCCCTCTCCCGACGACTCGGTGAGTTGTCACGGTTTGAATCCGGGAATCTGTTAACCTCTTCGCATTGTCGTGATGGATGTAGCGGCCTCTCGTGGCTGCAGGGATCATCCTAGCCCTTTTCATTCAACAGATACGAATAAAAAAAACGTCGATTCCCTACGCACACTAATTGACGGGTGTATTGTTTCGCTCGAGTTGCACCACTAAGTAGCATAGAACTGCGTAAGTTGTAGGAGCATTACCCAACTTCATTGCTCAAGTTCTGTCGTATATGCTGATCAGTCCAATTCCCTTTAAATATTATAACTAATTTCTAATATAATGAAGCCGTTAATCCTGCACAGATTTAGCTGCTATCAGTCCACTGCTGGAGTTGGGCCTCCAGACACCGTGTCCAGTCATGGCGGGTTTCGTGACCATACGTCACCATGATGGCCATTGCTAGTTGGTTAAAGATCTCATTATTGCTCGCCGCTGATGTTAGCCGCGATGGAAAATCAAACTCCGGTCGCCAGGTTAACGGAGCAGTGCCCATACCTCTGGCCCACCCCACTGCTAAACCTTCTGTCGGGCTTTGGTGTTTGTAAAAAAAACGCTGCTGCATTGTGCATTAATTTAATAAGTAATTTAAAAATGAATCAATCCACAAAAATGACTTCTTGTGATAGACATCTCTTCTGGGAAGCCTTTGTGTTTGGCCTCAAAACAAACAAAGCCATTGCAGCATTAAATGCAGCAAAGGTTTCTTGTCCTGTGCGGAATTTTCTCTTGACATTAACTGAAGGGTGATACAGATATATTGAGGGGACCCAGGCAGATTGCATTTGTATTAACTGCAAAGGTAATGACTGTGGTGACCCGAAATGGCCCTGCGTCTGCAACTAAGTCATCCGCCCGAACATTTGTTGTTTACCGTGGCATGTCATCTTTCTGAAATGTGCCGTGAATATGTAACCGTGCGCTCCAAAAGTAATGCCATCGTAAAAAACATGCACGCCACCCCCGAGTTACAACCACCAACAACACCAAGGCCACCGCCACCACCACCATCGTCACTGCCACCGCCGCCACCACTGCTACTACCACCACCAACGCCGTCACCACCATCACTGTAACCGCCGCCACCATCCCTATTATAACCGCCACAGCCACCACCGCCGCCAGCCACTACCATTACCATCACTGCCGCCGGCACCGCCGCCCACCATCGCCGCTGCCACCGCGATATTTTGGCCACGTGCCGGTAGTCGCCCCCTGCGCAATTGGAAAGCAAGCAGAGGTGACACGCAGTGAGCTGAGCTGCACGCACTGAGGGCCGTTGGTACGGGTGTAACCGAGGTGTAACGATAAATCGATCATCATTGATCAATATAAATTCTTATGCTTGCTATACAGTGCCACCGAATAGCGGGTGGAGTTAGTCATCAATGTTTAAAAAAAAAATGATGTAAGTGGGGTGGGGTGGTGGCATGCGTGGTTGGCGAACTGCGCTCTGAATCCAGATGGCTAGCATCAGTGGCAAGAGATGTTTGAACCGGTCCTGTGCTCCACCCTTGAGCAGTTCGCACTGATCAACATGGAGAAATGTAGTACAGGTAGTCCTCTACTTACGATGGAGATGCGTTACGACGACCCCATCGTAAGTCGAAAATGTCGTAAGTCGAAGATGGCCTAGCCTACCCAGGAGTCTTAAAGAATGGTGATAATTTAGCAAAACAGAGCAATTTATCGTGGTAACCTTAAAATGAAATCGCTAAAGCTACGTATCATACACACATTGAACGTATCGTAACGTATCATATTGTACTGTACTCGCCAAGATTCTGTCCATCGTCTGCATACTTGAACGATGTTAGGTTGTTGATGGCAACTTTGTCGAATCGCTATCGCCATCGTAAGATCGAAATATCGTAAGTTAGACCATCGTAACTCGGGGACTACCTGTATATATATATAGTATATACACAATAACTATCAGAATCTTTATTTAGACTGGAGGAATCCGATGAGCTATGAAGCTCTTTGTCACAGATGTCCAGTAGGGGCGGGTCAGCAAGTTACAACAACAAGCGGTACAAAAGAAACGATAGGAGTGCGAAATGGAGAGTTAAGCGAGTCACGAAAAAACAAGTTTACATAAATTCCTGCCGATTTTTCAACACCAAAATGCAAGCAAGGGGAACGCAGTAAAACGGCAACAAAAAGAGTCCAGACCAGGCCAAGACAACAACAACACACAGTCCCTCAATACAATTAAAATAGAACTATCGGTACACGGGCGGCAGGGATCAAATTCGCAAATCACATTTGCGAATGTGACTGTACCCGTCGCCAATCTTCAGCAGCATCCTGTGACGGACACGGCCTGTGAAGGGCTTCATCCAGCAATGGGTTGACAAAGGGCTGTCGGTTTTTGTTACGTTATATTATTTAATACTTTAATACGCTGAATGTGGCTCCATGCCTCGAGTGGAATCAATGATTTGTATTGTTTATTATTTTCTGTTTCTCTTTCGTGAAGTTTTGTCACCCGCATTAGCATACATGTAACATTAGCATTTAATTTGCACATCATTTACACGAACCATAATCAGAAGGGCAATTCGATGGATTTGCCATGAGCATAAGAATCAGTTTCAATATAAACCAAGGCATTATTACGCGCGGAATCACTAGACCCTGAGATTTGAGCTCAACGACACTGAAAATTGCACTTACCCGCTCATGTCAGTGTATAGAGGGTAGCAACTGCTGATGCTGATCCTGCTGGTGCTGATGATGCTGCTGCTGCTGCTGGTGGTGATGATAATGATGCTGGTGGTGATGCTGCTGCTGATGAAGCTGGTGATGCTGCCGTTGCTGCTGTTGATGGCGATGCTGCTGACGGTAATGATTATAAAATAACCATGCTCCCCTTCATCTCCCCCCCCACCCCCCTTTCCACCGGACGCGGCTCGACACCGCTCCTCCATTCCGGCAGCAGCAGCAGCAGCAGCAGCGTAATCCAATAAACCAGGGATCGAATTACAGGTCGTGGCTCGCTGTGCTGCCGCGCCGGGCACGAGGGAGCACGCCGTTTTACTTTTCTTTGCGGGATTTTTCCTGTTCCGTCGCCTCTGCCCTCGAATTTTGCCAGAATTGACATCTTCCGAACGAGGGCTCAGCAGTGCCCGCTCGGCTGTTTCGCTGGGGGACGATGGGGTGGGGTGTCTTCTGACTCATTGGAAAGTGGAAACAAAGCGGTTCGCTTGCGTAAGATCCGTTCTAATGCGCATCTTCAATGTTTTGTTAATTGTCGTCATCGATATTATCATCCTGTTATGATCTCGCCAATGTTGGTGAAGGCCTCCTTGTACCGCGTTGGTCACGGGTAGGTGGGGGGTCGTGTGACCATACTTCACCACCCTGGTCGGTTTGGATTGGTATAGCCCGGGGACAGTAACCATGACCGGTTCATGTATTGCTCGTCACTGATTTCAGTCAAGGGACGGGACTCGAATCCATGTTGTCCGTTTCGTAGCCCGGTGCTGGTGCTCGCTCTGCCAAATTCGATTGTTACAGATGCTTAATGCTCTCATACTGTTGGAGGTTTGTACGCGGTTGTCATTGACCTTTTATGCTCTTGTGTGTAATGCAAAAGTTTTATTTTTTCTCCCCTGGTCTCTCTCGTTATGTGCGTTTCGATGGGCCCTTGCATGTTTAGAAACGGCGAATACGAATTGCAGTAATGCTTGCGTATACATTACACCCGGAACATCTTGGAGCGCAGTTTTTTTTTTATCTTTGGGGGGGGGGGACCCCGTAATGATAGCTTGTCTCAGCGAAGTAAGGAAAAAAAAACAGAAACGGTCTTAGTGGACTCTCGCCCGCTTATAAATAAAGGAGGGACAGTTGGTCTCGGTGGGGCAGTTAGGATGTGAAAGCTAGGGGATGGCTAGCCTCCATGGGCCCCCTTACCCCTTTCTGAATACGGTGGCACATGGATGAATGAGTGAAGAGTGGAGTCCTCCCCCAGGGTTGGAGGGGATCCGTGTCGTCTGCGACGCGTTGAGAGTGACGCCGGAAACGCATCCATCAGGATGGAGGGGCAAGCTGCCGTCGGTGAGAAACGCGGAGCCGCCGCTTCTGCCGACGGCGTCGCTCCCCATCGCTGCTTTATTGTCGCATCGCAAATGCCGCCGTGCACTGAAAGCTGGGTGGGGGTAGCCCATTGCGATGCGCAAAGGGCTATAAATTACCTTGATCTGGTCTGCCAAAACAGCGAGTCTTTCCCGTGAAAAATGACGCCGCGATACATTTTTCTCAAACTTTATATATATTTTTTAAACCAATGACGAGGTGTGTGGACACGTCCCGCCAGAAATTCGTGTGCACACCTATCCATTTTACTATTTTAAAACACGTCACGTTTCACTGTTGTAAATGCTAGAATGAACAAGCAGTGGAACGGAGTCCATCCTGTGTGCCTTCCCCCTTCTCCACCGACCTGCACTGGCCGGCGTGACGACATGGGGCCAAACAACCCCAGCAATGATTATTGTTTTTTTACCATTCTATCTGGCAACAAAACTGACACCTTTTTTAGAAGGAGTCATGTTTGCATACACCACAATACCTGCAGTCATAATGCAAACAAGAAACATAACTCTGATAATGTATGCACTGTCCTTGAAGTTTATTGGTCCACACCCGAGACAGCTTACCTTAGAGCCTAGTCTCACATGGGTTGGACCAGATGTAAATGCTTACCCCGAGCTCTCATACTCTGATGGTGCATTGTCTTTTAGTTGTGCGCCTTTTGGCGTCATCTGGTCCAACCCATGTGAGACTAGGCTCTAAGGAAAGCTGTCTCGGGTGTGGACCAATCAACTTCAAGGACAGTGCATACATTATCAGAGTTATGTTTTTTGTTTGCATTATGACTGCAGGTATTGTGGTCTATGCAAACATGACTCCTTGTAAAAAAGGTGTCAGTTTTGTTGCCAGATAGAAGGGTAAAAAAACAACCCCGACAATGTAATAGAAGTAACGTGTGTGTGTGCGTGCGTGTATGCGTGTGTGTCCACGCAGCGCGGTGCGGGTGCTGCTCTCGAAGCTGCCGCGTCCGTGGATCGTGGACGAGAAGAAGGACGACGGCTACACGGCGCTGCACCTCGCCTCGCTCAACAACCACGTGGAGGTGGCCGAGCTGCTCATCCACCAGGTGAGAGAGGGCCGCCCCCCCCCCCACACACCCCACCTTCCACCTCCCCCACCTCCCCTCCCCCGACTTCACCGAATATGACCCGCAGCTACACGTGACCTAGCGCTTCGGAAACAGCTGCCAAACGATACTCGTCTTAGCCGCACTAATCGGATGCTAGAGGGTGATAGTTTTTACCTGGTAGAGACTCCGCGTTTAAAATTTCAGCGCGCCTATTCACTTCTGTTGATGCAGAGGGGGCTATTGCAGTGATAGCAATGACCGAGATGTGTTCAATACATGGACCCCCCACCCCGAAAGGATGGGCCGCACGGAGATGGAGCGGGGAGGTTGCCGCATAAACCAGATTTTACTTGATGACGGGTCGTCTCTCTGGCCGGCTGAGCCCAGCTGACCGCCGCGCGCTTAACCTCTGCAGGATTGCGCCACGCAGCACGCGACCCCGTTGTTTTTTGCGCTTGACGCCGAGTGCTGTTGTGCTTTCAGGGCAGCGCCAACCTGGACATCCAGAACCAGAACCAGCAGACGGCGCTGCACCTGGCGGTGGAGCGAGAGCACACGCAGGTGGTGCGGGTGAGTCGAAAAACAACGACGACGAACGACCGCCGTCGGCCACCAAGTGACGGTGGCATCACCACGGCGATTGTGCGGTGACTGAGGTGTCACCAGCTCTGCTAGTTGCTGGGCTACGGGGAGCGGGGAAATTCTGTTGGTCAGGGGACCCCCACTTCAGAATCGGGCCATTACGCCGCTGGAACAGGAGTCCGCGTGTCGTCAGTTGCTCGGTGTTCTCGTGTGAATTCTTGTTTATTTGTGCACGTGTGTGCATGTGTTCCTAGTTTTTCCATGTGATCACATGCGTTTGTGTGTGTGTGCGTGTGTTCAGCTGTGGTAGTGGGGAGCGGCGGTGTAGTGCACTACGTATGAACCCGGTGACCAGAGTTCGATTCCCCGATAACGATCCATAACAGTAGCAAATACTTGAACTGGTCCTGTGCCTCGCTTCGGTTAACTCGCCCATAAAAGAGAACCTGGTGTGTTGTTTAAACAGCACCACGAGGGAGACAAATGCGGCCGGGCGTTGTGTTGGCCACCCACCCTCCTCGTGTGAGCCTTAATAGGCGCTCGCAAACGACACTCGCCCAACCCGAACGGTGTGTTGAAAGCTACGCGCGGCATCTGTGTCTTTGCTCAGCTGCTGGTGCGTGCTGGGGCCAAGCTGAATGCGCAGGACAAGGATGGGGACACACCGCTGCACGAGGCCCTGCGCCACCACACCCTGTCGCAGCTGCGTCAGCTGCAGGACATGCAAGAAGTGGGCAAGGTCAGTGTCACCCCGCCGTCATCACTGCTGCCGACGACGATGTCGCCACACTGCTCCAGCACCGTTTTATTCCCCGCTTTTCTCAATTTGAATCTCGTCCGGACCTGAGGTGCGAGGTGACCAGAAGAGGGCGAGTGACATTTGTGGCTTCTTAAATGCATCTGTGCGGAGGGTTTGAGTGTCAGCTACTTCCACACGACAGTGTTATCCAGATATCCCAGTCTGCCCCCACATTATTATTATGATCTCACGGACTCCGCTCATTTTTTATTTGCACGTAGCTTACGCCACTGTTAACGTCGCTGACGCTGCCTATTTACCTCTTTCACGCCAATTGTCATCATCGTCAGTCCTTGCAGTTCCTTTAAGCAATTCTCGTGTATGTTGCTGCGCCACAATCGCTGGCAGTGCCTTGGTCATTACGACTCGGCCTTAATCTGTCGTGCGCGCGTGAGCGTGTGAGCGTGTGTGCGTGAGCGTGTGTGCGTGTGTGCGTGAGCGTGTGAGTGTGTGCGTGTGAGCGCGTGTGTGCGTGTGAGCGTGTGAGCGTGTGAGTGTGAGCGTGTGAGTGTGAGCGTGTGAGCGTGTGAGCGCGTGAGCATGTGTGTGTGTCGGCATGTGTTGCTTTTCGTCCGCTCAGCGGCTTTGCTCACAGTTGGAACTATTATTCACTCGCCTCTCATCTGTGCCATCCTGAGGATTCCCTTCCCCGCAGATGTGTGACTCGTTAACCTTCACGCTGGCAGTGAGAGTGCTCTCTGGGAGTGCATAGGCACTCAAAATTCTTATTCTTTTTACATTTCACCAGGTTTTAGATTCCCCCCCCCCCACCGCCGGCCCCACCCCGCCACCACGACGAGTGAACGTGTACTGCCAGAAACGTTCATGCGTGCATTTCTCACAGTTGTTTCCCTCTTCCAAAGGCCTCGCTCTCACCAGCAAGATTACAATTGAAGAAGCATCTGTCGCATAATCTTATGCGGCACCCCCACCCCCCCCCAAAAAAAAATATTGAACGTTTTAAGCAGCAGTAGTTTCTGACGAAGTTAGATTTAGTTAATAAATAACAATAGTAATGCTACATGACCGTGTGGTGGTGAGGTGTTGCTTGAAGCTGCATGTAGCTTAATCTCGAAGGCTCGTGTTTCATCGCGGGCACGGAGAACAGATCGTGGCGGCACCTGCCGTGTACACCTCGGGTTTAACGTGAGCGAGCGAGGGGGGGAGGGAGGGAGGGAGAGAGAGGGGTGGAGGCAACGGGTAAAGCTGTACTGACAGAGTTGTCGCGCACTGTTGACAGCTCCCGCTGCGCCAACGTGCACACACAAACACCTCCCTTACGCGCGGCGACAAAAATCCGATGGAGAGTTAAAAACCACCCAGGGAGTTAACGCGAGTATCAGGCAACAAGTGTGAGGCTTCGCCGGGAGGGATGAGGAGCGAGAGAGCGAGCGAGCTGCGCTGAATCCGTTCAAGGACGAGAACCATCGCCTGCGCGTGCGGCGGTCACTCGGCATGCACGCGGCGCGGTATCGGTGACTCACGTGCCGTGACACGGTCTGGCACCGTGCTCCCGGAACCGTTTATGGGCTCAGCCGTGCGCGGTGGCGACTGGAGGTCGAGGGGGTCCGTCGCGGTGGTGTCGGCTTGGCGGGTGACTTCCCCCGCTTGTCACATCCAGTTTACGTCCGGTGGGCGATCGATGAAGCCGAACGTGCTTTTGGCCCCTGACCCTGCACCCTCTCCCCGTCCCCTCCCCGTCCGCGGCTCCCTCCCTCCCCTTTTCCCCTCCCTCCCTCCCTCCCTCCCTCCCTCCCCTCCGTCGCCTCCCTTCCCCCCACCTATCCTCCTGTGCATTTTCTAGTTGCTGGCAGCACATATCTGCAGAGTGCCTGCCTTGCAATCATGGCTGTTGTTTTCTACTCGCTAAGCAGTGTCTCACTGCACAACTGTATCTCCTCTGCCAGCCTTGGGCCAGTGATTGAATTTCCACATTGCTATGGTGGGTGGTCCAGTGTCATCAACTACTGTTGATTTCATAGAAGGGATGCAAGCTGTCATATTTATTTTGGCAAATATTTCGATTTGTATTAAAATATGTCTCCCACAAAAAAGGAGTGGCCCTTGGGTCTAGGAATTGCAGCAAATCCGCAGATTTCTAGTGGCCACTGCAGCTTCCAGCGCGGAATCGATCTTTGGGCGCTTGCGTGATGCGATGTGGCCAAACACGGCGCTCCCGTGCAAAATATGAACTTGACCCTTTGCGTGGAGTCTTCAAGACAAGATTCCTGCGGGTCCACGACAGCTGCTGCCCTCTCCCCCTGGCCTCTCTACATGTCGCCGAATTAGTTTATTTTATATCCAAGGCTTTGCCATCTGCGGGGTGCCCTAAATTAACGATTTCCTGTAGAGTCCTGGTAAGCAAAATAGAGTTCACACCACAAGCTCCGGTGACACCTCCGCATGTTTGTCTCTGTGGCGTCACGATGCTGCCCTCTACGGACCGTGGCCGAGCTCGCACGGAGCAAACGGCACGGCGCGTTGATCGAAATGGACCGCGACGTTGCCAGGAGAGTGTGGGTTTCGCGTGAGGAAGCTGCTGAGTAGTTACGTAATGGGTTTTCTTGGGTATCCATTTGAGGCACGATTGGCAGGAACAAAGCCGTGCATAGCGTACCGTCCTTTGTTCAAGCCTGCTTTACAGTCTGCTGCCAGGCTTCTGTTTTTTTTTTATAAACTTTTTCTTGTGGAGTGTCGTGGTGGTGGCGGCGCAGCGAGGTCGCGCACTGCGCTGTGAACCCCCGTGGCATGAGATCCAGTCCCGACCGTGGCGATCGTCAGTGGAGAATGATCACTGAGCGAGTCCTGGCCTCGTTTTCACCAACCTGCAGTGTCGCGCAAACCCCCAATCGCTGGCATGCTGCGGGAAGGCCTTCATCCTAGATTGACAAGCTAATTTCTTTAGAGCTGCTTTTTGTGTTTAGTTTGTCGTCCTTCCCCCGCACCAATTACATTTATAAATAAAGTAATTTATGCCTTTAAATTGAGCCCTTTATATATTTATATCCACCATTGGATGTATGTTGAACTTCTTTCGCGCCGTACGTAGCCAACCACGCTAATCTAGTGGAGGCCCATCCGAAAGCGGTGGCATGAGCAAGCAATTGCAGGGCTGCGCCCCTTACCTATGTTGAGGACGCGCTGTAAGTCCCCCGCCACGTGTGTGTCCCACCCCCCCACCGCTACAGCTGCTGATGGGACTCGGGAACCAGGGTGCGGAGAAGAAGAACTCTGCCTCCATCGCTTGCTTCCTGTCCGCAAACGGCGCTGACCTGTCCCTGCGAAACAAGAAGGGGCAGTCGCCCCTCGACCTTTGCCCCGACCCCAACCTCTGCAAGGCGCTGTCCAAGTGTCACCGTGAGAAGAACAGGTGAGCAGTTGGCCGGTCCACGTTACCCACGGCTCGCGACTACAGGGCAGGTTTGAGTCACGGTCATATCGTGTGATAAGATCAGATGTGTAAACTTCTGTGGTTGAAACTCATACTCCACTGGGCTGGCGCGATTAGTTGGGCTGGGGCGGATACGTGACGGTTGGATATACGACATGCTGCTGTGTTTGTATCGGCATGTTGCCGTGCTGTGATGATTATTGCACTGGATTCGATCTTCCGGCGCGGCAGTTGAAACAAATGGGGGGGGGGGGCTTGTGTCTTAAATTCCTCCCCTGCTTTTAAACGGACTGCTTGGTGGACAGCGAGTCAATCCATCGGCAGGTCTCACGTGTGTTGGAGAAAAGCTTGGGTACTCCCCCACCTCCTCCAAAACGTCCAGCCGGCGTGTAAGATAATGCAAAATTCCTGCATCGGTGCTCTTGAGAGCCACCTCTAGCGGAAGGCCCTTCCGCTGAACCGGCGGGCGCGAGCAAGCGATTTCAGGGCCTGCGCCTTTTACCTTTTCTGTACATTTATCGCGTCGTCGCTGTGACTCGTAACCGACAACTCCGCCGGCGCAGCCCGCAGGCGTCGTGCCGCAGCCCCTCGGGCGGGGGGGAGAGCGGCGGGGAGTCGCACGAGGAGTGCATGGTGTGCTCCGACCTCAAGCGCGACACACTCTTCGGGCCGTGCGGCCACATCGCCACGTGCTCGCTCTGCTCGCCGCGCGTCAAGAAGTGCCTCGTGTGCAAGGAGCCCGTGCAGTCGCGCACCAAGGTGGGGTGGGTCGGTGGGTCGGCGGGTCGGCGGGTCGGTGGGTCGGTCCGGTCCAAGGGAGCAGTGCACCGCCACCACCAGAGGATCGGTCACCCAGGTCACTCGTGCAAAATTAGATTTGTCCCCGAGTCTGTTCAAGGAGTTCTCTCTTTGCTTGGTTCAACAAAAAAACACCTTGAAACTTGACACGGCACCAGCAGGCGGTGAGGGGGGGGAGGTCCCAATGACTTGGCTGAAAAGAAAACACCGTGGCCCAAAACAGAGGGAACCACATTAATTTCTCGACTCAGTCTTATCCTCCATCGCATGTTAATCAGTTAATTAAGCAATTCATGAATTAGTACATTCGTGCATAGTTTAGTTTTCTAATTAATTCATGAACGGCTTAATTAATTTGTGATTATAGGATGAGACGGAGTCGAGGCATCCCTGTGGTGCCCTCTCCAGTGTGCCACGATTGCTTTCTTATTTTCAGTTCCGTCATTGGTTCAGTTTTGTTCATTGCGTTCAAGTTGCAAAATTCACAAGTCAAGTTTCAGTGTCGTTTCGCTTAGCCAGGTGAGAACACACAAGAGACCAGGATGAGTCTCATTCTGCAAGAGTCACCCGATACCATCCGAATGACAATACGAAGATCCATGTGGAAAATGTTTGTCTGTCAGCCACGGCACTTGTGTTGGACAGAGCCGAGTGAGGCCTCATGTTTTCACCACGAGGTGCCAGGGATGTGTATGGTATTGACGATGGTGATGTACGGTACACCTAGGGATTTTGATCTCCAGTGGAAACAACAAATGTGTGGGTTGTTTCGCCGCCTGCCGCATAAAACGCCGCGTCGCACCCAATAGAGGGCAGTGCCTCGCGAGGCTTCGGATCCTGCATCCGTAGCAATTTGATTCACGATCGTGGCTTATAATAGAATCATCCCGTCCGTGCGCGTGCGTGCGTTTAGATCGAGGAGTGCGTCGTGTGCTCGGACAAGCGGGCCGCCGTTCTCTTCCAGCCGTGCGGTCACATGTGCGCCTGCGACAGTGAGTATCTCCTCTCGGCCGCTCCCGTGAACGCAGCCAGCGGCCAGCGCTCGCCGCCGAGCGGAGTGGGGGGGGGCGGGGGGTAACGCCGGTTGCTCACGATGGTCGCGACGTGGATCCGGCCGCACCGCCCGCTCGTGTGCCCGCTGCACTTTCGATAGTTGCTCCCTAGCACAACGTAAAGTTACCCCCAAGAGCCGACGAGATTGTGTGGGTCATCTTTGCCTGCGTGCATAATCAGCGGTTCGCACTCTATTGACTTGGATCAAGGAGGCCTGAGTAGGGTGGCCACGATCCGGCGATACAACGATGAATCGTCCGATTTAATAAACTCCGAGTGTTTGTCAATAACACTATGTGTGTGTAGCCTTAAAAGGTTTTCCCTGGTTTTCCAAACTCAGTGTGACCACGCAGGCTGGGATACCTTTGAGAGGCAGTGTTTGGACCGTGATATCCCCTCCACTATTCCAAATTCATTTGTTTTGTATTGTAAACCGCATTCACTCTCCGCTGACCCACGTTTAGAACCACATTTTCACCCACACCCTATCCCTGATCCAAACCTACTCCCTTTCTTCCCGATCCGTATCGTGACCTGCACCTTAACCACCCTCTTGACTCGCGTGAAACCCACACCATCTCCCTGCCTTTCTCTACGACCCACACCATGCCCTCACCCACACGTTAACCCACACCTGGACTCACACCGTATTGCTGATATTTTCAGTGACCCCACACCTTTACCCACACCCCGCCAATACTGGGCGTCTGTGATAAAGAGCTTTGTAGTTCATCGGATTCCTCCTGCCTCAACAAAGATTCTGACATTGCGGAACCCACGCCTTCTCACTCTGACGTTCTCTGTAACCCACACGCCGACTCGCACCCTAACCCCGGACACCCGCCGCCTGTGCCCTGCCGCGTCCGTGCCGCGCGCAGACTGCGCAAGCCTCATGAAGAAGTGCGTGCAATGCCGCTCCACGGTGGACGTCCGCGTGCCGTTCAGCGTGTGCTGCGGCAGCAAGGCGAGCGACGAGGAGGAGGAAGAGGATGAGGACGACCCCTACAGTAAAACCCTCCCGCCACCTCACCCGGGCACACACGCACGCGCTCGCCCAGATTCCCCCGCCCGCGTACGCCTCTGTTGACTGGTTGGCACGAGTGTCGTTCGAGGGCACCTGTTGAGGCCAGCACGGCGCGCAAGGCGGGGTGGGGGGCCACGGTAAACGTTCTTGGAACGTTGAGCCAACGTTGGTCCAACCACGTGCCAATGTTTGCCCAGCGTTGCCTGTTTGTACTGCGGTGCGGCCAATAACGTGCCTGGCTGCCCTCTTCGTCTGGCCTGCGCTGATGTTTACGCACCGCAGAAGGCGCTCGTTTGAGACTTGAGTCCACCGCGGGGAGACCCTGAACTAGTTCAGATATCACTGGCCACTGTGACTGAGAATGGAACCCAGACAAAGTTTTCAGAGCGCAATGCAAGAACCACTGCTCCACTCACGTACGCACACATGCTTCATGTACACACACATATAGGTACGAGCACCCGCACACACACACATGTACGCAACCCACTCGGGCACATACATTTAAAGAATGAATTGAACTCATTCTTTGAGATTCCAGTGGGGATAGACAGGACATGGGATACCAAAGGGGTTGCATCCTGAAACAAAGAGGGCAACAGTGCCACCTTGTGGCAGAGAATGGCCCAAAAAGAAGCACTCAAAGAATGACCCCTCTGAAGTTCCTTCATCCATAGGAGAACACCTCTCTATTAAACTGAAATTGTTAATTCTCAGAACGGGGAAAAAGCAAGAACCAACTTTACTGGGGCAGCTTTTTTGGTGCCTTCATTGGCGCCCAGGCGGAAACCATCGGCACGCTGCATTTGAGGGAACCGCTGTAAAACAAAAGAGCTTGGTAATGGCTTTGCTTTGTGGGTAATCGTGCCGTTGTACTCGCGTGTGTGCGGCAACGCAGGTGGCATGGGAAACATGCAGCCGCTGCAGAAGGACAAGGACAACACGAACATGAACGCCGACATCCACAAGCTGCAGCAGCAGCTGCAGGACATCAAGGAGCAGGTACGTGGACTTACCTGCACCCCTCCTGCACCAATCCTGCACCGGTCCTGCACCCGTGCTGAGCACACGCCAGTCTGTTACGGCTGCGGCAAACACTGTAATCTCAACACAAAGCGACTGTGCGGATTGGAAGAGTGGCCACAGAGATCTGAAGAGAGACGAGGATGAAAGAGAAAAAGAGACGGCGAGAGACGTGGACAGAGACATGCAGAGAAGAAAAAACAAGACGGAAGAATATATATATAAAGATGTATATAGGAATACAGTTGGACAGATGGACGCAGTGAGAGAGAGACACACACAGAGACACACACACAGAGACACACACACAGAGACACACACACAGAGACACATACACAGAGACACACACACAGAGAGACACACACACAGAGACACACACACAGAGACACACACACAGTGACACACACACGGAGAGAGACAAAGAGAGGGAGGCTAACAACTGGAGGTCCCCAAAGAAGCAAGTGCCTTGTGCACACGCACATGTTGGTGCGCACATATTGGCTACACTGGGCAGAGTAGAGAAACAGTGTCATGTGACTGTGAACAATCTCAGACTTTGTCACCACTGATGTTCGCCGTGGGTGGGAATCGAACCCGGGTTTCTGGGTGGAGCGCAGTGCGCTAACCACTGTCACTGCGACCTCCCCCCGATAAGATTAGTGTTGAAGTGAAGATGTGCGCATTCAGGTTATCGATTTTTTTTTTGTCATCGACTTGAATTACTTTCGGCTCGGTTTTGTCAAGTCTTCTTTTTTTTGTGATCTCCATAGCCAAGGTTATTGTACAATCTGTCTCTGTTACATTTGCACACTTCATGCTCCTCTCTAATGTGTCAGCTCTCCTCACTCACCCTCTCACACCCACCATTCCAGCTCACATCTTCCATCACGCACATCAGTCTGTGCGTGATGGCGGGGGGTCGCTCTCATTGCTTTTGTGCACTCGCCGCCGCAAAGCCCAAACTTTCTCTACCAGGCCTGTACTTTAGCCTCCCGGCCATGAATTACATCCATATCAGAAACCGTCACTGTAGATTCACCTGGTAGAGAGAGATGTAGTATTTTATCTTGGAGATGCATACGTACGTACTCGCATAAGCAGGCTACGCTCCGTTCTGTCTAACATGAGTATTGAGCTGCTGTTAACGTGAAAAGTTGGGAAGTCACGCGTTCGCGTGGATTCATGTAGCAGCTTTCCAAAAGGCGTTCGTCTTCGAAAATGTTTTAATTACCAGTACGAAAGAGGAAGGGTGGCCGTCAGGGCAGATCTGCGTTGGATGTTGACAGTCGCGTTAGCTCCGCTTTGCTTCTCGAAGATTTGAGCGGCTCGTTCATCAGTTTGGCCCACGTTCAACAGAGGAAGCCCCTAATGGCAACGCAACTTGACGCCGCTGGGTCCGACAGTGAAGTGTGATGCGCATCATTACGGCGCACTGAAGGGTATGCATCATCATGGCACTATTGACAGCACTGAACTCTCACTCGCTTGTGTTTGTTGTGTTGTCGATGCAGTGATGTCACTATAAATTAACGCTAATGACCGTTAGCTTCACTTGAACTTTTTTTTTACGGACCTTCAAACTCATATTGGATGGCGCTAAGCACAGATTCAGTACAAATCCACAATATTAGGGCTGCTTATCTTTTTTGGTTTGCATCATAATTTAAAAGTTACAAAGCCTACACTGTACATCATCTGGATGCATGTTTGTATTTTGATGTTTTATACACACACAGTGCCTAAGCTGGGTTGAGCCTGGTTAGTTCTTGGATGGGTGACCACCAGGTTGTCATAGATGGTCGTGGGACTACGTTGCGGGCAGCAGAGGGCAGTGTGTAAAACTCCAGTGTTGTATTGTACTTTGCTCCAACGTCTATGCTCTCCGCTTTCACCAATGGGAACTGACCAACGTGATGGCGAACGGTCAAATAACTCAGAGTTTTGGGTAGGCCCTCGTTCAATTGTAGTTTGACAAAAGGGCTGTACGTGCGTGCGGGCATACATACACTATATGCAGCAATCAAAATGCGTTGTGTTCTTCCCTTTTCCTCTTTGCAATCTACCCCCCCCACCCTCCGTTCCATCCCCACCCGCCCTCGGACACGCAGACCATGTGTCCCGTGTGCCTGGACCGCCTGAAGAACATGATCTTCCTGTGCGGGCACGGCACGTGCCAGCTCTGTGGGGACCGCATGAGCGAGTGTCCCATCTGCCGCAAGAGCATCGAGCGCCGGGTGCTGCTCTACTGAGGACGCTCGCCCGCTCGCCCGTACGCTTGCCCGCTCGTCCGTACGTACGCTCGCCCGCCCGTTTGCTCGCTAGCCCGTCTGTCGATACAAACCCGTACGTCTACACCAAGCGCACGCAACACTTTGCTCTTTGAAAAATCCCCCCCCCCCACCCTGCGCCCACCACCCCCTCCTTCAGAAGCACGTGCGCGATTGCTGACCTTATGGCCGGACAGGCCGGACAGGCCCGAGTGGGCGCTCTGTGCTTGGGCGGTGGTGCCAGCCGTGCGGCGATGCCACGCGTGAGCTGTGCCTTACGCGCTCACTCGCTGCCTAGGGCGGCGGTTCACGTCAAACGAGGACCTCGTTGATTCCTCCCGAAGAGAGAATAGAGCGTCGTGCAAATTCCCAGTAGGGGGTGGCTGGTGTCTCCCGCCCGCTCGTTGGCACACAGGCGCGTAGCAAGCCGCGTAGCGAGGCGTGTAGCGAGCCGCGTAGGCAGCCGTTTTGCTCTGCTGCGTCCCCATCGAGGCTGTGGGAGTGGCGATGGGGGGGGGCGTCAATCCCATGGTATTCAGCCCTGCTGGGATCACGTGTTACAAATGTACACCAAGTGCCGCATTACCCCCCCCCCCGCCTGCAATCAAGCTAGGCAAAGCACCAGGCACATCTACGATGCAGTCGGATGACATTCGTTCAATGAAGCGTCCCCCGTGTTGGCGTTTGCGTCGCAGTCGGTGCTTGACAGTGTCGGTGTTATGGCTCGGCTAGTGGTCACTGTAGCAGCGCTTCGTGCAGATTGGCTATTTGCCATTCGTGACCTATCGTGGGCGTGCTTTTTTTATCGTCAGGACTTTATTCTCGGCCCAGATTGTGACAAGAGTGTTCTCAACGGGTGTTCTTGGTCCAGCAAGCGGGGCAATGTTAGCGTTGGGTGGCGTACAGGCACGGTGTCCACTTCTGAGGGTCCCGCAAAGTCCAGAGTAGGTGAGGATGTCAGATGCAATAGAAATGGCGGGGTGGGGGGCGGAACGGAGTAGATGGTGTTTCCGGGTGAAGCGGAGTTTGTGTGTCACAAACCTGAGAGCCTCGTCCCAAGCACTGATCACCGCACAAATAAATCTCTCCGTAACAGGAGTCTGTATGTGCTTCTGTTTCAAGTCATATTCGCGTTGGGTTCACGACCAGAATCAGAAGCCCTATCTCGACTGGATGAATTCGAAAAGCTATGAAGCTCTTTTTCGTAGTTGTCCAGTCGAGGCAGGTCAACAAGTGACACCAACACACAACACAAACAAGATAGAGTAAAGGTAAGCCAGTTGCTATAAATAAAGTATGTAAGTACAAATTGCCTTATTTGTCAACACTAAATGCAAGCTTGGGCAAGGCAGCAAAACAACAACAACAAAAAATTGTCCCAGACCCCACCAAGGCAACAACACAACCCATGTAACCCAAACGGGATTCCTACATTTCTTATTTCATACCTTGGGCTTGAATGATAGGAGTTGCCCTGTAATTTACTGGAGCCACAATAAACGTTGTGCATTGTCGCCTTTCGCAATGTTCTGAGTAGGTGGTGCGGATTCTTGTAAAGTTGTTTGGGGAGCTCAAGTGAAAGCTGCTGCCTGGGTTGGACGCAAGAGCAGTAAAGATGCCCGTTAGGTAACGGAGACAACAGGAAACTTGCTGCTTATACATCGCAGCCTCGTTCCGATATCTGGCCAGCAGATACCTTCGCAACTGTCAGTAGCAGAACTTGTAGCGTGATGCAAACTCCGCTTGCGGCAAAACGATGGGAGCCGCCGGTGGATGAACACGTTGGTGAAATGTGGCACGTTGGGCTCTGTCCTGGGTGAGTGTCTTCTCTGTGCGTCTCGATGACAGTGTTGGTCCACCAAAGTCCTTGCCGGCGCTGAAGTTACTGCAGACTTTGATGGCCGTGTTTGTTCCGCGTGGAAATAAATATTCCAACTCGGATCAACGGGCTTGAGAAAGTAAACATGTATTTTAACAATAGAACCAGCAAGTTAATCCACGTGCATACATACTGAGCGGCGACCTTCTGGCTAAAAGCCACTGCCTGGTTTTGTACCTATGCATTTGACCAACTCGTGATGGTGCACGGCTAAAGACGCCATACCATTGCCGCATCTCACAGCACAGTGCATCTTCTACCATCCCCCGTTTTGCAACACCCAGAAGGACCTTCACTTTTCATCCCTCCGCGCCCACGTTGCTCTTTGGTGCGACTCATTTTGTGGCTTCCCACAATTTCACACGTTTGCTCAAGAGCCAAAAACACGCTTATCAGGACAAAGACGGGTTCTTGAAGCTTGTTGGCATTTTCAAACTGCACCCCGGCAATAGGCTTTGGGGACGTTCGAGTTGAAGCTCCATTTCTTCGAAGCCCCGTCCCCTTTCGCATCCACCGTCATGGTCACCAAGCCACTGCTTTCCAGATAACCCCACCGGACCAAGTCTATCTCTTCCCACGATATCTGCTGAGAACAACTGCGGACTTGCGTTTTCATTGCTGCTGCACGACTTGTTACTATACTCTTTAACAATCATGCTTCTTGTTCAACATTGTCCAACATTTGCAAACTGTTCATTTGAAACATCAGTTCTAAACATACCAACAGTTTCCGTTTGCTACAAAATGTCTTGCCCTTGAACGTTTATTCCCAAAATCAAGCGATCGCAAATGGGGTTCATCTGCACGTACTCCATATTCGCAACAGACGGCTGCTTGTAGCGGCATTATCGAATACCAATCTACTCTTTCGTGCGGGAGCTTCATTGCTTGCCTCGAAAGATCTCTCTCCTGGCAAGATATTTTGCCAGCGTGCGTTATTACTCGGTCACGCGGCGATACCTTACGCATCTTCTCGGTTCATCTTCGGATAACTTCGAACTGTCACAGATTTTACTTTCATACAGTTTCTGGTTACCATCAACCGAGCCCATCTTTGCTACGAGAGGGTTGTTGCCTGATGAAGACAGATTGGGACGGGAGGTCAAAGGGCAAGAGGGCAAAAAAAAAACCACGTGAACAGTGATGCAACGCGCCCCGTAAGAAAACTCTCCGACGTTGTGTGCACAGAGACATGCACACCATTTATTTTTTAAGCCTCATGTAGCACGTTGTATAGCTAAACGTTATGTTTAAAGCGTTCGTGCATTCGCGTAGTTAAGCTTGTGTGACGCGTTAATTTAAGTGTTATCTCTCCCCCTTAAGACCTGTGTTACATTTAAACAGTTCAGTTATTGATTGTGTAAAGGTTGTTTCGACTGCTGTAATGCATTTGTAACCATGCTGATGATGCTAATGATGATGAAATGTGAAAACGGTTCCCCTAAGGTCTGTTCGTGTGAGGCCTTTTGCATCGTGCGCGGAGTAAGTGCCCATCACAAAGATTCCGCTTCAAAAACACAAACTGGGCTACCGGGCATCTGTCTGATCAGCTGGTGCTGCAGTTAGACTGGCCACATACTTGGTGCATCCTAAATCTCAACTTCATTGCTAGCTATTGAAGTATTTACGTTGCGCTAAGGATGTGATGGCCAAAATACTGGATCAACCGAATGCGGCAAATGCTTGGTTGCCCGGTGGCCAGATTCAACTGACTGCTAAGGTGGGGTGGGTTGGCTCCTTGCCCGAGCCCAGTATTTCCAAAGCTCCAGTCCATGTGACCACCCCATGAAAGTTCTCTTTCTAGTGCGTTCCATGTGCTGTCGCGTGCTCTGTATCGTGGTGGGACGCAGGCATACACGCGCACGCAAATCCTAACACAAATGATTATACTTTGGTATATATTGAGAGATTGTGTGTACGTCTCTATTTTGATTGGAATCGTTGCTGTCAATTTCCCGTGAGACGTGTTTATCAACCATCAGTCACGTGCAGCGTGAAATGTACCCAATTTGTATTTGAACAGCATTGGCTTTACACGCAAAGTGGTGGGTCGCGAGAGCTTAAAACTCTGGAAACATTGTCCTAGCCCCTTTACACTGCTATTGGGTGTTTGAATGGATGAGTACAATTGTTTTGAGACTATGAACACCCGCAGCCCGGACTCATATATTCACAGCTTTATACACGACGCCACAATCTATGGAGCGTTGTAGTTTGCAGCTTAGTCCATATCGGCCTCTTGAATCCAGTGTCAGTACGGCTTTCATTTATATAATGGGATGGACATCATAGCCTACCCTTCTGCTGAAACTCAAGACGAGCAAAAGAGTTGGAGGAGCATTGCTACCCCAACAACAACAGAGTACAACTGCTGCCACCAGGGGCTCGTGGCAATGCAGGGTGAGCGCTGTAGCCTTAGGGTGGGTCCGCACTTGATCACTAAACGCAAGTAACTTAATGTAATGGGCAATTATGGGCCACTGATAAGTTGCGTACCGCTCTTATTCACTTGGGTGAAGTTTGGAACGTTAAGTGAACCAACCAGTGGCTAATCGGGATCGGGGTAATCGGAGGGTGAAGCCAAGGGTTTTTGAAGCAAATTGTACAAACCACGTGGCATACCATGTGACCATAGCATGTACGTGCCACTGTTACTGAGCGAACAAGTTTCGCATGAAGGCAACGTGAAGTTCATTTAACGTTTGTCAAAGATCCAGTGTGAACCCATTCTTGAGTAAACGTCCTAGGCGTACGTTATCGGATGGCTTTTAGGAACCGGTGTGATGATGCGAGACGTTTGATTATGTTCAGACTCGGTCGCGTCTTCAATGCTTGTGCGAACCCCTAACGGATCACGTATTCTCTATAATGTAATAAAATACGTTATCATTGAGATGCCGCCCCCGTGTCTTCGCTTGGGATGAAGAGGAATGTTCACTGCACCTGTGTCGTCACCTTCATCTCCCCGTGTGTTGGCGTTCAAAAGTGCTTTAAAAGTAAAGTTAAATTGCCATGAGCCTATGTACATCGTAGGACCATGAATTTCAGTGTGAATGCAAAGTCTGGTGCTACTTGTTTGTTCCACAGTTACATTTAGTTCCACGGATTAGCTACACCCACACGTTATTTATTTGTCAACATTAAATACTAACTGGCAAGCTTTTAACGTGAACTCTAACCAACAGACACAATGAACTGTAATGGTTGTAAAGAGTGGAATTAATGTAATGCACTGCTGCCTGTTTATTCACAATATTCTCGATTCTTCCTTAAGAACCGAAGAGTGTATTGTGGCGTTGTCATTGCCTATAACATGATTGTTGTTCAAGTTTTCCTGCAGTAAGAATTAGTCCCCTCTCAAAACTATTCCAATACCGTCAACATCATCATCATCATCAATGTCACGAACAGCCACTAATACACATGACCAGCGGTTTATTGTGGTGACGTCCACAACAAGCAATCACACGTGACCTGGGTGTGGTGATCAAGGCCCGGGCCGGCCCTAAACTTCCACGGCGAGGTGGTGCCACGGACGGTACCAATGTGGGGGTGGGGGGGGGGTGGATTCTTGCGGGTTCGTCCCGGTCTCATCCTATGGGCCATGCGAATAGCGAGCCGGACGACTTGGTGTGGCCAAATCGGTGATCTGGAGGGAGGGGGTGAATAAAGAGCGAATTAAGTCTTCTCATCGTCAAAATTCAAATGTCGGGAAGTCTCAAGACTCCGACTTTTCAGAATATGATTATTTATCCTGGAGGAATCCGATGAGCTAGAAAGCGCCTCTTCACAGATGTCCAGTAGGGGCAGGTAAGAACGTTACAATCAATATACACAGAACACGATGGTCGTGAAAAGTAGAGAAAGTGCAAACAAATCGGCCAAACACAATGAGCTGGTGAGGCCGAGTGAGCTTCCCAGCTGTTTTACGAGGTCGACCACAGACCAAGACCGCTGGCAAGTGGCAGCAGTGAGAGGAACATTGCAGAGATGTCAATGTGCCAACTTACGAGCGAAAACGAAACGTGTTGACACGAAAGCCATGCCAAATACGCAGACTCCGCGGTGCTGTTCCGATTGCCCCGGATGCCCCTGGGGCTCGGTGTGGTTTCTCTTCCCCGTTTGCCTGCCCTGGTCACCCTCACCACCTGCAAACCCACCGTGGGTCCTGTCGAGGTCCGAGAGGGCCTCTTTTCAACCCCTCTTAAAGCAGTCCAGCCCAGCCGAGCTCTTGAGCGCACAGCCACTCCTTAGCGCAGCACGATAGCAAACGAAGAGCCACCAACTTTTGCGAAATACACTTTAAGTATAACACCTAAAAAAAAATCACAACAACCACATTAACCAACTCTCTCGCGTCTAACATGAGACGTCGCCCAACTCCGCACATCGTTTCTTTTTTTCCACGTGGCGTCAGGTCGTAAGCGGTGCCGGATTCAACACATTCCTGCGGAGGGAGCTGGTAGGAACGTTGGGTTGCTCCGTCAATGGCCAGGGTCAACGGCGGCGTGGTGTATTCCGCAAATATGCCCGACTGTAAGGGCGGGCACAAGCCGGCGTGAGTAGGTTAAACGTTGAGTTTTATAAGGGCACCACGGGGTGACCAGCCCCTCCCCACCCAGCCCCACCCCTCCCACCCTCCCCACCCAGCCCCTCCCCACCCTCCCCTCTCTCTGGGTGGAGAGAGGCTGGGTAGGGAGGGTGGGGAGGGGATGGGTGGGGAGGGGCTGGTCACCCAGTGGTGCCCTTATAAAACTCAATGTTTAACCTACTCACGCCGGCTTGTGCCCGCCCTCACAGTCGGGCATATTTGCGGAATACACCACGCCGCCGTTGACCCTGGCCATTGCCCGAGCAACCCAACGTTCCTACCAGCTCCCTCCGCAGGAATGTATTTTTATTGTCTTTGCATTTTATGTCGGTGTACAATATTTTAATACCCCCCCCCCCCCCTGAGTGGATGTGCTATCACATTTCAAATAAATACGGTTAATAAATAAACGTGATTCTGATGTTCGCTGTCACTGGTTGGGATGGCACGTGGGAGGGTGGCGGGGCGAGGTGGCAACGCGTGGGGACTTGCCACCAGAGGGCGACCTCGAGCAGCGGGCCCGGACCCCACCGCGTGTCTCGACGGCCCCGGGGGGCTCCCAACAAACACCCGGGGAAGTGAGTGGGTGGGTGGGTGAGTAGTGGGGTGGGGGGGGGCTAAATAAATAATTAACGAGAGGGTGGTGGGTGGGTGGGGGGAGTTGTTACGGAGAGAAAGGAAAGAAGGTGGAGACACTCTGCCGATTTGCTTCGGCCGGCGTGGGGTGCTTAGGGGGTGCTGGTGGTGGTGGTGCTGGTGGTCGTGGTTTGCGTTCGGCTTGGGATGCTGTCTGGATCGCAGGGCGAGCTCTGAGTCGCCGAGGGCAAGCACAGCCATGCAAGGTGAAGTACGACTCGGGGCAATCAGCACGTCTACGCGAGTTTTCACATCGCCACCCTTTACGCACGCACACACACGCGCGCTTCCACACCGCGTATAGACAGAGATCACTCGGGGGTGTTGGTCTTCACGACCTGTTGGTGAAAAGTGCTGTTAGCGAGCTGCACCTTGTAGACGGGGTGGTGTGTGGACGAACGCCACGCACGTTCGCCACCGAACGCTGCCCGTGACCGGGATTCGAACGGCGTCCGCTGGGTTCAGTGGCGCAGTGGTCAGCGCTAACCACTGCGCCACCGCTCCCCACGATCACACACGCGAGCCGTATGTATGCAGGTCTTGCACACACACACACACAGTGGTGTGTGTGGGTGTGGGTGCACACACAGACACAGTGGTGTGTGTGTGTGCACACACACGTAGGGTGCAATATGCACATGGTCCGAGTTTCACGCGCACAAACTCACAGGAACGTGTGCATGAACGCGACTACGTACACATGCACACACACGCGCGCAGGTCACTGCACACGTGTACACAACACGCACACGTGTGCACAACATACATGTTGTGTTGTATTGCTCGGACAATCTGTACGTGCGGCAAACCGATAACCGGTTCCCCCCCCCTTGTTCTCCAAACCAGTTACCGGTAATGCAAGAAAAGCTGATTTTAACACCGCTCATGGATCACGCACAACACACACAACAACACACAACAACAACACACACAATACACACAACAACACACACAACAATAACACAACAACAACACACAAACTCGACGTCAGCTTGTATGAAAGTGTAGCAATGCACTTTATTAAAAGCCTTTACTACTCAACAGGCTCTGTACGTGTGCACGTGTGTAGCCGCCCCACCACCCCCTGGTCAACAGCACTCGGCTGAAGGCTACCCCCACCCCTCCCCTAGGTCGACTCAGCCTCAAATGAGTACCTGGCGCGGTGTGTAAAGCTTCGCCACTTTGGGGAGACAAAGGCGGCCGGGCCGGGGTGCTGGCCACCTCACCCCAATGCCGCGTGTCGTGCCGGCCTTCCATAGGCTACTGCACTCGCGAACAGCACTTGCCCCCAAAAGTCCGCTAAGGCTACACGGGGGATCTTTGTCTTGTTGGGTAATCGTTGGCACTCATAGGCACAACGTTGTTCTTGCATGATTCAAGTCACTCGTAAGAAACAACAACAGATCACACAATTGAACAAAAAACAAGTTACCCCGTTTCACGTGTCGTGTGATTCATGCTTTAGTTATTTTGGGGTTAGATCGTTCCGGTAAACAGAATGTGTTCGTTTTGTTGCACTAGAAAGCGTTCACCAGCCGACAGAGCCGATCAAAGCAAGTCGCCACGTGTGGGCACACACTCCGGTCGATTTGGGGGGTTGAAGCAAATCCGGAGGACGAACGTCGACATTTCAAAGCGAATTTTGAGAAAGAGTGGACAAATAAGAGCAGTGTTTTACCCTTTCTGGCAATGAAACGGGTGAGATGTTTAGACGTTCAAACAGCAAATAATTTATTTTGCAAGGAATAAAGTTCTGCATTAACCACACACAGTACCTGTGGTGAACACGCAAACACACATGCTCTGATAATTTTATATGGATCGATTACGTGTGACCAATGCAGACTTTGTCTTATTTTTTTAACACTTTGATACAGGCAAAAAAAAATGTGCCATGATAAAGTTTGACAAGTTTGTACGACAGACCCAACTTGTTTTGTTTGGCTGTGTCGGGTGGTGAACGGTTTATAGTTTTTTTTTTAAAGAAGATATTATAGACTCCATGATCTTCCCCAGAATAAACGAATGATGGGATCGTAATATTTGGTCGTGAAAGCTTACGCGTGAAAGCTTTAAGCTCGCGCGTATGATGTTCGCGATAGGCTCAGGAGGGATTTTTTCACCATCGGAATCTTTGCTTCGTCTGCCGGAGGAATCCGACGAGCTACGGAGCCGCTCATTTTCGCAGCTGTCCCCAATGTGGGCGAGTCGTGGTGCGCAAAGCCACGACGAGAGAGAGATAGGGCTTCATGGGAGAGACATGGAGAGAGGATTTCGTGGTGTCCACCACACACACACACTGTGGGGAGCGGTGGTGTAGCGGTTAACGCGCTCACGGCCAACACCGGTGACGATTATCTGAACAAGTCCTGGGCCTCCCCTAGGTCGACTCAGCCTCAAATTCGTATCTGGTGCGGTGTGTAAACTTCGCCACTGGGGAGACAAAGGCGGTCGGGCGTGGTGCCGGTCACCCACCCCCCTCGTGTACCGTTCCGGCTTTCATAGGTGCTCGCTAACAGCACTTGCCCCTAGAGTCTGTTAAGGCTATACAAGGGATCTTTGTCTTTTGTGGTGAACACATGTGGAACACACGTGCGCGTTACGCGCATCGCGTAGAATGCTTGGCGATGATGTCAGCGCTTGCACGTTGTGTGTGTGTGTGTCCACGTGCATGTTTGTATGTACGTATGTACGTTGAACTTCTTTCGCACCGTACGTAGCCAATCGTGTTTATTTAGGCCCATCGTGTACGCGCAAAGGCCCGTGTTTTGTCAGTCCAATCCACTGCTGGATGAGGGCCTCCCCCGCACCCAGCGAGCCATCGAGGGATATTTTAGTTGACCATATACTTCACCACGTTTAGATGGTCAGTGTGGTGGTGGTGTGGGGGTGAATGCAGTACTGTACAACAATGTTTTTGTTGCACCGTCCTCTGCTACCCAAAATGCCTTTTGCACAAGGCGGCCACCCACCCAGGCTCTTTTCCCTGCTTAGCTTGCGAGATCTGATGAGATGAGGCGCATCCTGGATGGTCTGCTCATAGTCACTGTAATACTATTACTGTCATGTATGTTGTCTGTACGTTGAACTTCTTTCGCGCCGTACGTAGCGAGCCGAGCTAATCGGAGGTGCGGGGGAAGGACAACAAACTTTAACACACACAAAACAGTTCTAAAGAAATTAGTTTGACTCAGCAGTGCATTTAGGACACAGTGGTCGGGGATTGCTGGCTGTGTATTTATCCAGGATAAAAAGCCTCCCCGAGTCTCAATGCTCTGTGAGCAGGAGGGTCCTGCAACATTGGAATTGTTTGGCCACATCCCAGTGAATGGGTGGTTCGTTCGGCCTTGAGTGTGGGAGGAAGCGGGAGAGCGCAGAGGGGATGAACAGTCGAGGACAGCTCGGATGGATTCAAGAATGCACGACCCTTCTGCTGCCCGCTGGCCATATCGTTCGTCCGCACACGCTATTGCATATCGACCGTTATGTGTATATTCAAGCGTTTAAATTGTGTTATGCGATGGCACGTGTACGCATAACGTATGCTATCTGTGTGCGAATCGTACATATGCGTGCGTGTGCACTGCGCGTGCAATGTTGATGAACAATAACCAAAAATATCCCCCCATAAAGCCTTTAACAGGCTGTTGGGGCATGTGCTGTTAGCGAGCACCTATTGAGGCCGGCATGGCCACGCCTGGCCACCTTTGTCTCCCCCAGCGCAGATGTTTACACACCGCACCAGGGTATTCATTTAAGGCTGAGTCGACCCAGGGGAGGCCCGAGACCAGTTCGGATATTCGTCACCGGTGTTGGCCGTGAGCGGGAATCGAATTTGGGTCGCCGGGTTCATAGCGCAGCGTAGCGCTAACCGCTCCACAACCGATAATGCACACTCCTACATACATTGACAGTGTAAGTTTACACAAAGCAAATTATGTTTACACATTACGAGAGGAATTAAAAACTCTGACTTTGTGAGTGAATGCGGACCCCTAACATCAGCACACTATTTATTATACAACGCGGTATCCTGTTTGTGTAATTAGGACAAGCAGCTGTTTCAATATCACAAATGTAACTGATAAACACTTGGCAACATTATTTCCGCACATTTTTTTTGTTACAAACCTACATTTTTTTTTTGCACGACAGCAAAATTGTAGCAAGCTCGAATTGATGACCAGGGTTCCATTTTCGTCAAATGAAAAACTTCAACCGCAAGCGACTCAATCGGGGACGCCTGCAAACACCCAGGTTCAAGCATCGCCTCCCTCCCTACTGGCAGCAAAGTCATTGCACCCCCACAGGTCACTCTTGCAAATGAGGTTCATCCTGGTCTCTTGAGGTCTCACATGGTTAAGCAAAATACTACTTCTAATGAATGGAGATGGAGCGATGACATCGGCTCATGCTGCGGGGTTCTTGACGCACCGCTGCATTCGCAGAACTGTTCGAGATGACGACGGCTCGGGTAGATCATGGCCGATGACGATCACGACAATGATTGGCGCAAGGAAGCGCTGCAAATGCAGAGAGCGCGTTCGGAGAAGCGGTCGCTGTGCATCAGCGCGCGGGCGTCATTGTAAACACAACCTCGTGCGGCGTCACGTGGCCGGAGTGAGTCGGGCACTGGGCACATTCTCAAACGTCGGCACGTGGCGACGCACATCGCTCGGACGCTCCCAGCACCCTCCAAATGAGTCCTCTCCCACCCGCCCCCTCTCTTCCTCCGCGGGACCGGGTGGCGCAAACGCGTTTAGGTTCGTGGCACCGGGAGAAGCTGGGGAGCCGCGGTGGCTAGGAGATGTTAACTCCCTCGCCTGGTATGCAGGAGAGGTGGTGGGTTCAATGCCGACAACTGACGTCTGTGTATTTGGAGTCTGCGTGTCTCTCTTCTCGCGGTCGCCAGGATTTTTCTCCGGGTCCTCGGGGTTTTCCCCTCCACGTTTAGACTCAACATCACGCGTTTAGAGTATTTGGATACTTACTTACTCCTTGGTTCTTTCGATACCAAAGAGTATGGATCCCTCCACTCACGAAAACTTCAAATCTAGAATATTTGGATGTTGTAAATTTCGACGTAATGAGTAAAGCCAATTCGTTGAGTTATCATTTGTGATAACCGCGTCGCTTCTGAACAAGAGCTGTATAGCTCAGAGGGCCTTCTTACCGGGCAAAATAAAAAAAAATAGTTTACAGAGTTTTGTTTTGAAATCTGCACCGCTCAAGCAGAGCGACAGAAATGGAGAGCTGGAGGAATGGAGCGCTGCCTTGTTGACAGCGTGACCCCTGGGCAACGGCTCAGTGGGGGGTGGGGGGGTGCTGGCTGGACATGCCATGTGGTGTGCATTCTTTTTTTTCCTCTTTAAATTTTAAGGCAAGGGCGGCGGGCGGGAGTTTCCGGATCACTGAGATTTTGTTAAAACTCCCAAAACCCTGTGGGGGATTGGTCCCAGTTTGGCCGGGAAGATGGCAGTGCTAAAAGTGGGTAAATTAACCCCAGGCCACGAGGTAGGCAGCACTGCCAAGTGGGCTCACGGACCCATCCGTTTTCTCCGGATACGGAGAGTTTCCTCGTTCTTAAGAGAGGAATTGGCCTAACAACGTCGTGGTGGCAGGGCCCTGCTGAGCACGAGCGTTTTACACTCGGCGACCCCTTCACGGGCAGCTGCGCCGTGGGGATTGTGGGGCCTCCCCGTGGCACCCAGAGGCGGATATCGAAGCCTCCCAAGGTGGGGTGTGGGGGAGGTGGGCAGAGGAGGAGGGGGTCATCACCCCCCCCCCCCCACCAGCTCCTTAGATCTTCTTGGTTCTTTCGGTAAAGTCACGTAGAATGGAAAGAATAAATAATAATAAAGTAATTTTATTTCATTATGTTGTATTTTTATTATTTTATTATTTCCATTCTACGTTACTTTACTGAAAGAACCAAGAAGATGAATCCCTGCAGTCACGAAAGCTTTAAATCGAAACTCCTTAGATCCCACAACTGACCGGGAGCAGCAGCAGCAGCAGCAGCCGTCGTGTGTGGCCAGAGAGAGATGATTTCTCCATCGGCGGCCACAAACAAACACGCCACGGCTGAAGTAGCCGGCCCTGGAGCGCTCGGCCCGCGCTGGAGGTGGTGCCACCCCGTGCACGCGGACTTCTCGCCCCGGTCCCTGAGAGCCTTGCTTCTGCGAACGCACGTGCACATCCTGGAATGAGGAATGCATTTTTCTTGGCGCCACGGAGACAGTGACAAGAACCATGTGCACAGCGCGAGAGTTGGATGGGGAGGACGGAAAGAACCCTGTAGCGATACGAATGCCCGCTGTTTACCGAAGGAAGCCTTACATTTGAGTCTCAAGACTCGTTTGCTTTCGAGGGGAGGTCCTGCTACATTGAGGTATTTGGCCAATTCCATTAATGAGCGTCTGGCTTTACGTGGGAGGAAACCGGAGTAGCTGGGGAGAGTCACGCGCGCGAGCCGGGAACAATGTTCCAAGTTCCGCACAGATTGAAACATTCCACTCGCTGTGTGAGCATCTTCTTGGCCACCGCGCAGTGGAAGCCTCGGCGCTATCCCTCTGGTTCTAGATTTGAAGCTTTCGTGACTGCAAGGATTCATACTCTTAGGTTTCTTCGGTAAAGTCACGTAGGTAAAAAATAAAATTAAAATTAATAAAAGTGAAATAAAAAAAATACAAAATCACGATGTTTCGGAGGCCAACACAAGCTTCCGTCTTCAGGTGGAACCGTCACAGCACGATTGCTGTATCAAGTCGTGTTTTTATTTTTTTTATTTTACTTTTATTAATTTTAATTTTATTTCTTACCTACGGGACTTTACCGAAAAAACCTAAGAGTATGTATCCGTCTGGTCCCCAAGGAGTCGCGTGCAATCCAGGGGCCACCTTTGCTTACTTAGCTTTGGGTGCAGCTGGGATGGTTTGATCGTGAGAGTCGTGCAAAAAAGGAATAATAGGTCGGGAACATTATCATTCATTGAGTCATAGATTAATAAGCTCGTTACGCGTGCATTTCAAGAATCGATGATTTCTGATTCGCGTCTATTGCATGTGGTTCATGGATACTGGCCATGTAACGATGCAGTCATTAGTAAAATATAATGAATTCCTTCGCTCACTATACTTTCAGCTGGTTGTGCTGTGAGAATCGATGATGTTCAATGCGTATGTGGAGAATATAAATAACAAAATAAACGTTTTTTTACAAATCCCATCAGCCACACGACCATCTGGGAGCACTCATTTCAGCAGATTTGGGTTCAACGTTTCAAACTCTGGACCGGTTGTTGTCATCCATTGTCTCATCGTCTGGGTCAGACTTGCTTGAACTAATTCTGCAGGTGAAGTGCTAGATGTTTATAGGCAAGGGCCCTCTCGATTAAACATTGGTCCTAGTTTGTTACGTAAATTTAACCGGGATCAATGATTCGAATCGGTAACTTTAGATTGTCGACAGATCGGCGCTTGCTTAACAACCCTGCTCCGATCGCCCAGTGTGCTGCTTGTGTTGGCCAGCCCAGCGGAGCTCGGGCACATCCAAGTGACCTCATTCTTTGTCCATAAACCTCGCAGCACTGGGGACTCGTTTGAGTTCCTGCCGATCTGTGGGAGGAGGAGGAGGAGGTAGGAGGAGGAGATGTGGCCGTGGGGAGGTATGGGAATGAGGTGGGTGGGAGGAGAACTTCACGGGTTGGTTCCCCCTGCCTAGGGGCCCCTTGCTGGCAACGGTGGATTAAAAATTCCCAGTCGATGGGACGGCACTCCGTGGTGTCTCTTAGCTACGCACAGCCGGTCCGTCCCGACGACGACGACGAGGAGGTGGAGGAGGTGGAATGCGTTCCGTGGTTCACGCTCCGCGCACCGATGCGCGCGCGTGCGTGCACACGTGCCCTCCGTCAAAGGAACGATTCGCCGTCGCGAAAAATAGAAACGGGAATCGGCTGTGACGGCTGGCGCGTGGGGTTTGTGTAATGGCCCGAGAGAAGAGGCGGATTGCGTGGGAAGTGCGTGTGTGTAATGTTATTATTGTTCATAATATGTTAATGATAATTTTACAAAGCGCCTCCCGCATTGAAATATCTCCAAGCGCGCCGTAAGTAACTACGCACAAGTCTAGATACAATCCAATCGGAAATACTGTAAAAGCTCGTAACAATAGTCATAATACTGACAACTACACTCGCAATAGAGACAGAATGCAGACAAACTATGACAAAAGCTCGTAACAATGGATAGCAACCCAGTATTGGTAAAGTCCAATCAAACTACAGGAACAGCCAAAGAATAACAAAGAGGTTTTCACGCCAGAAGTGGTTCCGCTCCAATTCGCACGGTTGGCTCCGCACGACGTGCAGGAAGTTCCACGTGGCCACACACGTCAACGTCACAATTGCCGACCATAGGTCAGGATTAGCGTTCGACGTTCCGCGAGGAATCTGTGCAAGGAGTCACTCAAGGCTATGAAGTGGACTCTCCTACCGGCTGGGCGCTTGGCTCGCCACGCGCCCTCCGCACGTCCAGCAAGGCGGGCGGCCGCGTCCCCTGCCCGGCTGCTGTTTTATCGACGGGAGCAGACGAGGTGCACGTGGGGACACGGTGACGGCCTGCCAAGGCCTACCCCCTCCTGCCCGCCACCCACCCCCCCTCCATCTGTGCGCCTTGCAAAAGCAGAGCTGCTGCTGCTGCGTCAGCATTTCAATAGCGTCATCATTGTTGTTTTTGAACGGGGGGTGGGGGGGAATGCACGTGAGATGTTTTCACCCCACGAAATAAACAGCGCGACATTGTCCATGAACAGAGATGAATAGAGAGGCGTGTGGCTGGGGACAGCCTCCACCCCCCCTGCTTCCCAGCGTTGTTGAAGTCACGGCGTGGCGACTTTCTTCCCAGACGCCTGCCGCTCGCTCTGTGCTGCGGGGTCTTCACTCACGCCGCTCGCAACTTTTATCGGCACCGTCAATCTCGCGTCCCTCTCCGCCCCACCCCCCACCCCAAGCATAATTCTACTCCTCGCTCCGTTCATACGAATTAAACAAAAAAATACACATCACGGAGACAATATCACTCTTCGCGTTGTGTCGGGCCGTCCAATCGTTTTGCGCCAGCGTCATGGACCCCACGTTGTCGTTATCGCACGTGTCCTCAACTCCGGGTGGTATACTCTTAGTTTTTTCGGAAGAGTCACCATGTAGGTAAAAAAATGAAATTAAAATTAATAAAAATAAAATAATAAAAAATCACGACGTTTCGGAGGCAACACAAGTCTCCGTCATCAGGTGGGACCGTCACAGCCAGATTTGCTGTATCAAGTGAGGCAGGGATTCCAAGATGCAAGTTTGTTAAATACAAGTTAAGGGGGAGGAGAGAGGGGGGGGAGCTTATCCGGGTGGTATACTTAGCTGTAATTCACAGCCGCGGGTGGGTGAGGGCCACCCCACGCTGTGTTGATCGTGGGGGGCTTGGGAGGGAGGGAGATTTGATTGTGCCATACTTCACCACGCTGGTCAATGCGGGTTGGTGAAGGTGACGGGGGTCTGCCATCGGTTGGGGGAGATCAGATCGCACTCGCCACTGATGTCGCCCCACAGTCGGGAATTCTGAATTCAAGTTGCCAAGTTCATAGCAGAAGTGCGCTAACCACTGTGCCACCATTCCCCCCTCCAACAAAACACTTATGTAGGGTACATACACGTTTATTACGGAGCATATTTAAAACTCCACACGGGATATGGGTCCCAGACGGTACGCTAATCGTTGATAAGATTTTAAGGTAAAAAAAAAGTTCATTAAATAAATTGTCTTTAATTGTATGTTTGTTTGTTTTATTGTTGTCGTTGTTGTAGCTCGGGTGGAGGAGGGGTGGTGGTGTGGTCCTCGCCCAATCCTGGCAGAGCCTGGCTCCAAAACTCAACAAGCATAATAAACAAAGCGGCTCACGCGTTCAAGTGAAGGGTGGATTAATCGCATCTCAGCGGTGTTTGTAGTTGCCATCGTGAGCCACTGTCGGGTACACCATGGCTCTCCCACCACCTCAAGCTGTCTGGCCGTCTTGCCGTGCCTTAGCAGGGTCAACGTTCACCATTCGAGCGAGTGCTTGACACAGATTTCGAGAGCGTTGGTTTGCCACCGATCCGCGGATTTCACCGATTGACGTCCATTCTCCCGTCGCGAGCTTAACGTAAAGGGGCCGTCCATAAATGACGTCACGCGATTTTGGAGATTTTTGACCCCCCCCTCGTCACACGGCGTCACAAAGAGTCAGACCCCCCCTCAAATATGACGTCACAAAGCTCTGCCCCCCCCCCCCCAAAACCATATTTCCATTATGGAAATAAAACATGCTTCAAATCGCTTTAAATTATCGTCATTGTAGTGCGTATTTAATATGGCGCTGCACTCTGATGTTGTAGGAGTGTTGATACAACGAGCGTGCTGTGACGGTTCCACCTGAAGACGGAGGCTTGTGTTGCCTCCGAAACGTCGTGATTTTTATTTAATTTTTATTTTACTTTTATGAATTTTAATTAAAAAAATTTTTACCTACGTGACCTTACCGATAAAACCCAAGAATATGACGAAGGCCTCTTTGAGTTTGACCGCAGCGTTGTTGGGTGGAGGGGCAAAAATAGATGACCTCGGAAGCCGAGAGGTCACCGTGCATTGTGGTCCGTGAGCGGCGTGAGCGGTTCACTGACGAGGCCCTGCACAATGGCATGTCGGATGCGTTCAAGTTGACGAAGCACACGCGCATTGAATGGCGCGCGCGCGATGGACCAATTATTTTTAATTCACGCAAACTGTATGCAAGCGATGTGCTCATGTTACGTTTGTGTTGATGGAGCGTAAAAACCCGGGCGTGAGAGAGATGGACGAGAGAGGAAAATGAGCCGAGTCTTGAATTTGAATCGCCACGCCGATGGGGTATGGGCGCTCTCTAATGGGATTTTTTCTCCCCCGCGCGCGTGTGTGCGCTTGCAGATGACGTGGGCGAAGGGGAAGAGATGCAAACCTATCCCTGGAAACACCTGGGTGAGTGGACTTCCCGCAGAGCGTTTATACTGAATCGGCGGCATAGCCATCGAGTGTGCAGGCGGTGCGACTGCACGGGGCACCACGAAGATGGGGGGGGGGGGGGGAGGAAGTAGGGGGGTAATTGGGCAGGGGGCCCCGCTTATAAAAACTATTACAACTAATTTTACTTTACCAGGTAAGGCCCACTGAGCTATATAGCTCTTTTTTTAGAAGCGACCTGGCCACAAATGATAGCTCAACGAAGTTGGAGGGAAAAACCGGAAGACCCGGAGAAAAATCCACACGACAACGGGGAGACGGAACTTGCAAACTCCAAATATACAGCAGCAGGTGTCAGGGTCGGGATTGGACCCACGACCTCCTGCACACCAGGCAAGGGGCTTCACATTTCGCCACAGTGCTGAGATGTTAACTACCTCGCCAATTCGCAACCATTCACTCACTCACGCTCTCTCACCACACTCTCCCGCTCACACTCGCTCACCACACGCTCACACTCGCTCACCACACTCTCCCGCTCACACTCGCTCACCACACGCTCCTCTCTCAGATGCTGCTGCAGAGACGCGAGCCTCGGGCTGCCCTGGCTGCCGATCCCAGAAGCTGCTGCGAGCCTCCATCTCCGCCCTCTACCCGGTGGCCGCTGCCCTGGCGGTGGCCGTCGCCGCCCTCGCCTGTATCGGTACGGGCGGCGCCGATGCCACGCTCCACCATCTGCTGCTGTGCATGAAGGCCGTCCCACGTCGCCGCCGACGACGCCTCGCGCTCTCGCGGTGCCGTCACCTCGCTCGCCGTCGATCTCGTCGGGGGCGGACAGTGAACGCGCAACGTTGGGCAAACTTTGCCACGTGTTTGGAACCGTTGGGCCAAGTTGGCTCAATGTTCCATGTTTGCTGGGGTGGTGGGTGGGGGGTGCTGGGGAGGGGGAGTGACCCAGGGCCAGTTCTGGTATCACTCGCGACCGATATTCTGTAACGATGGAAGAGACAACACCGATGGAAAAGGCCGAGGATTCATCTCTCTCTCTCTCTCTGTCGAGTGGGGGGCGTGGGGGGTCTCGGAGTGCCGTGCGTCGAGAGCAACTCCGAGCCACTGGGAGCCTTTAGCCAAACTTGGTGGAATGTAGCCGTAAAACTTTGGCGCAGATACCCCCTCCATAGGCTGAGGCTGACAGAGAAATTAAATATTTTTGTGTTTGTTTAATAATCTGCGTGGGGAGCACGTGGGTGTGTTTTACATTCACCGTTGAACTTGCGCGTTTTTGCGCTTCCACGTCTGCGGCTCCCGCGCGTTCACCAAACAACCCCGCACCTCGCCAGCGTGGTGAAGTGCGGTCAAATAAGCGCCCCCATCCCATGATCCCGCCGCACGCCGTGGGTAGGGGGCCGTCTCCCAGCAATGCATCGACAAATGGCCGTACGTTGCGCACAAAGACAAAGATCCCCCGTATAGCCTTAACAGAATGTAGGGGCAAGTGCTGTTAGCGAGCACCTTTAAAGGCCGGCACGGCAAACGAGGGGGTGGGTGGCCAGCACCACGCGCGGCCGCCTTTGTCTTCCTAGTGGCTACGTCTACTACACACCACACCAGGTACTTATTTGAGGCTGAGCCGATCTAGGGCAGGCCCAGGACCGGTTCAGGTAATCGTCACCGGTGTTGGCCTTAAGCGGGAATCGAACCCGGGTCGCCAGGTTCATAGCGCAGCGTGCTAACCACTGCACCACCGCTCGCGCTCGTGCGTGTGTGTGTACGTGGTTTGCGTTAATATTTTAACGGTGTTTACGTTAAGATTTTAATCATTTTAATCATAAGCGGCTAGGAAGCATTACGCGAGGTTTATATAGATATATAGAACAACAAAAATGCAGTGAGTGGAGGTGAATTGAGTGGCGAGGACTGAGACGGAATGAATATGCGCTTAGCTCGGACCTGATAATCGGTTCAGGGGACAGTCAATTATTTTGGAGCGGTTGAGTCTTCCAGAGATGCGGTTAGCGATAGGGAGGGGATCAGGGATGCGTCCTGAACCATCTCCTCTGATAGCTGTAATCATAACAGAGCGGCCCGCTGTACCGGTGGGGGTAGCCCCCCCCCCACTCCCCTGGGGGTTTATGTCCTGGGGTTTATTTACTTTCATCTCTGATAACCTCTTCTGCTGTTGCACACACGTCTCATTTACAGCGCTCCTCTCTCTTAACAACCCCGCCCTCCCCTCCACAGATACGAATATGTAAGAGAGTTTTAAAAAAGTCGGTTAGACATCTGTTTTCAATTTGGCAAGAGAATCTCTCATCGCCGATTCTCACACAGGCGCAGAGGTCCATCTCTCGACGCGTCGGCACCTCCACCCAGTTCGTGGATACGGAGCCAGAGAGAGCGCCGCCCGAGGCTGCAGCGGTGTTCACGTCAATACTAATAACAGGGCGTGTGTTTCTACTGTTGGGAACCATTCTAGGGCAGCGGTCCACAACCTGTTTGGCACCAGGGACCCGTTTCGTGGAAGACAATTTTTTCACGGACCGGGGGGAGGGGGGGGTCATCATTGGGTCTTTCCCTCTTTTCAAAGAAGCTCTCCAGCGACGTTTGTTTTTTGACTCATTTTGGCTACTAGGGGTTAGAGCTTGTGGGTTTACTGTGACTGTGACCAGTGCGCAGTGCGGGATGGAGGCGCGGATGGAAGTGGTCAATCATAAAACAATGGGGGCGGGTTCCACGCGCGGACTCACCGCTCTCACCTCCTGCTGCTGTTGCTGTGCGGCCCGGTTCCTAACAGGCCACGGACCGGTAGCGGTCCGTGGCCCGGGGGCTGGGGACCCCTGTTCTGCGGCATCCCGGGGGGTGATAGGTGAGTGGAGTTCCCTAGTGCGGGCGTCCTTAAGAGGATTATTGCACAATTAACCAACGAGCTATTTGATGGTTGTGATCGAAAGAGCAGCGCAAGTAGAATGTGTGACGGCAAGCGGCATCGGAAAAAACGGTTCGGTACAGGCACAGGTCATCCGTACGCGACGAAAACACGTGCGACTCGAAAAGGACGGAGCAAAAGGTGTGGCAGCAGAGAGGCTCAAGGAAGAAGTCAGAGATGCAAGTAATCATTTAATACTTTAATAATAATAAATTACACTTAGCGCGTTTCAACCAGAGGTCACACGACGCTGCACAGAGCTAAAAGCGAGCAAATAAATAACAATTATAAAACCTAACATAAGCACGCACGCTCACGATTTAACCACGGGTACAAATACCCCCCCTCCCCCACACACTCCCAAAGCACAGAACCAAATGAATCAGGAGAAACGGCCTTTTAGTAAAAAAAAATGTCTTAAGGTGGGATTTCAATAAACCGAGGAACTCAGCAGATCGAATATTCAATGGAAGTGAATTCCACAGCTTGGGCGGGGGGGGGGGCTCTGGAAGAGGCCCGGCGGGTCACCCATTGAACGGAAGTAAGCTCCGTGCTTTGGTTTAACTTTGCGAACGCCGAGATTCGAAGGATGCCTTCAAGCTGCGAGCTTCGGGCAATAACACTGAACCCCTCTGCGTGTCGTAAAGGCGTCTTAGTCTGGCTGCGGGCATTTCCCTCCCTCCATCCCCCAAAGAAGTTTGCTTTGCATCATTGAGACCTCCTTTGCCAGTAGCAAAATATAATAATGGGGTTTTTACCCTTTTATCTGGCACAAAACTGACACCCGTAAAAAGGTGTCAGTTTTTTTTGTGCCAGATAAAAGGGTAATTAAAACTACTATTATTATTATTAAAGTTTGCTTTGGCCCGTTAATGTTAAAGGTAAATTATCCACGGTTAGGGGCCGTCCATAAATGACGTCACGCACCTGGGGGGGGGGTCAGACATTTGTGACGATGTGTGACGAGGGGGGGGGGGTTGAGAAATGTGACGTCATATCAAAATGCGCAACTTTAAATAAATATAGACAACACGTTCTACTTAATTAAATAGACTTTTAAATAAATGTTTTCTCCTACAACATCAGAGTGCAGCGCCACATTAAATACGCACTACAATGACAATAGTTTAAAGTGATTTGAAGCATGTTTTATTTTTTGGTTGGGGGGGGGGCAGAGCTTCGTGACGTCATATTTGAGGGGGGGTTTGACTTTTTGTGACGCCGTGTGACGAGGGGGGGGGGGCGGTCAAAAATCGTCGAAAATCGCGTGACGTCATTTATGGACAGGCCCCTTACGGATACACGTGGCTTTGATTGGTGGAACGAGTCCAACGGTTTGACGCACCCGGGATAATGAAGGCGCATCCACCACGTACATGGAATGCGCCCGTTTGGTTTCAGTTCGTTTGACTTTGCGGTGTTTTAAAAAAAACAAAGCGTTTCGTTCCTCGTCAGGCAAAGAGAATTGAAAAAAACCGTACGGAACATTTTGCCTGTATCGTAGTCCTTATTGGTTGATGGTTTTGTTGTTTTGATTTAAAGCTTTCGTGACTGCAGGGATTCATATTATTGGTTCTTTCGGTAAAGTCACGTAGAAGGGAAATAATAAAATATTGTTTTATATTTTTATTGTTTTATTATTTTATTATTTCCCTTCTACGTGACTTTACCGAAAGAACCAAGAATATATAAGCGTTGTTGTTGTTGCTGCAAAAAGTAGTAAAAAAGCCACTTTATCATATCAGCAATGAGCGATATGTCGCAAAGGCCTGTGTTGTTGCAGTAATTGACCTCCCGTGTGGTGACTGCTCTTGTCGACGTCCTCAGCTACACAGAGAATGTATAAAAACATAAATATATAGACTAGCTTTACTACAGGATTCTTGCCTTGGATTAATACACGGTCTATGCGGAGGATGGGGGGGGGGGGGGCGTGACGTCAGAAGGCACACTGCGTGACGCTGCCGCATGCGGGTGACATCACAGATGTGACGTCACCGCTCACTTGCCGTGCAAAATATATCCATTATTGCGCCCCCCCCCCCCCCCAAAAATACAAAAGTCTATTTTTATACTTTTTGCATTGTGTACAGTCTGGAACCTACCCACATGCCAAATTTAAAGTTTGTTGCATGTCGGGAAGTATGCTAAACATTTCGAACAGACACACATAATCACACATTTCCCTTTTATATATATAGATGTACCACTGCTATATGTGGCCAGGCATCACCATGCCACGCAACACAGTGCTTCGACTCGCAAGCAGCACTTGCCCCAACAGCCTGCGGAAGGCTACATGGGGAACTTTTGTCTTTGCGCGCGGGTTGCAGTGCTGCGCAGGGCTGACGGCGCCGCCACCGTCTTGCAGGCGGCGCGGGACGAGTCGAGGGGGCGGCTGGAGGGAGTGGAGCTGAGCCTCGGTCAACTTGGAGCAGGTGCAGAGCTGTCCCCTCGTGGCGTTCTAGATTTGAGGCTTTCGTGACTGCAAGGATTCATACTCTTAGTTCTTTCGGTAAAGTCACGTGGGTAAAAAAATGAAATTAAAATAAATAAAAATAAGAAATAAAAATCACGACGTTTCGGAGGCAACACAAGTCTCCGTCATCAGGTGGGACCGTCACAGCCAGATTTGCGTGCCAAAGCGCCGAGAGCTGCCCCTGATGATCGCTCGCACCCCCCCCCAACTCCCCCGTGCGTCGCTTTCAGACGCGCTAGCGCAGAGCGACGTTCCCGACGGTGTGTGAGCGCACGTTCTGAACAGCGCGCAACGTGCGCGGATGGAGCAAACCGTCGGCAGTTCCCGAAGAAATGCATTGCGTCTTCTTGGTTCTTTCGGTAAAGTCACTTAGAAGGGAAATAATAAAATAATGCAAATAAAACATAATAAAATACAATTCTCACTGAGAATCGTATTTTATTATGTTTCATTTTTATTCTCACTGAGAATTGTATTTTATTATGTTTTATTTTTATTATTTTATTATTTCCCTTCGACGTGACTTGACCGAAAGAACCAAGAAGACGAATCCCTGCAGTCACGAAAGCTTTAAATCGAAATGCATTGTGGCCCTCTTGTTAGAGGTCACCATCGAAGTGCATTTTGAGTGAGATGTGACCCGGCTGACAGCGGCAGCAGCATCAGCATTGCACAGACAACAGACAGACATTATTAGGACTCGTCAATGCGGCGCAGTCGCCAATGTTCGCTCCTGCAAAGTCTGCTTCTGGGAACCACGCATGGATGCGGCAATACTCCCTGCTTAAGTAGCCGCTCGCCGTTGGTTTAGCCGCTCGCCGATGCCATTGGTGAAGACCGAATGCCATAGCCACGACGCCAGGTCCCGTGGCTCCACCAGCGCGTTGGGAGGCGAGGTTTTGGTGGGGGTCACACCGAGGGTTTGTCAAACTCGTGCACCCCTGCCAGGGTGCGTTAAAATCCAAAGAACGCTCGGTAACATTCGCATTGACACGATAGACGGTTATTTTCTTCGACAGCGTGCTGCCGGATTAACACCTCGAGACAACGCGAGTGCAATATGTGTTCACGATGTTAAGAATGTGGAGCAGCGTCACCGTCGTTCACGCAAATTGCTTCTCTCGCAATCGCCGAGGGACCACGGACGCAGCCGGGCGGTGCGATCTCACCCCCCCCCCCCCCGTTCTCCGGTTTCTTCCTAGAGCTAAAAGCCCGCGGTGCGATTGGCGATGGCACAAACGTCCCAATGTAGCAGGACCCTCTGGAATAATCATAATAATACTTTCATTTTATATAGCAGCGTCATTCAGGCCAACAGCATCCCACAACGCCGCGCAGTAATGATACATTAGGAGCAAAATCCCATTTAAGCGGTTGGCTACGTACGGCGGGAAAGACGGCCAACACACACGCATACACACACCGAGCATATGAAAACCCTACGACTGCCCAGCACCAAAACAAAAAGCACAAAGACATCAAAAGAAGAACCGAGTCAATCAGGCGACAACAAGGGAAGGGTCTATATCGTTACTCAGTGTTGCTACCCCGAGTAAAAATATAACATCTATTAAATTATCATATAGAAGGGAAATAATAAAATAATAAAATGTAAACATAATAAAATAATTCTCACGACGTTTCGGCCACAACGCAAGCAGCCTTCCTCAGGTGAAGAACAGGTGTGTCGGAAAGACAGCTGTTCTTCACCTGAGGATGGCTGCTTGCGTTGTGGCCGAAACGTCGTGAGAATTGTATTTTGGTATGTTTTTATTATTATTATTTTATTATTTCCCTTCTACGTGACTTTACCAAAAGAACCATGAAGACGAATCCCTGCAGTCACGAAAGCTTTAAATCGAAATTTTCATTATCACAATTCATATTCGTGAGCGCGATGCGATTAATTTCTCACGCGACGTCGTGTCCCCCCCCCACCCCCCCTGGCCCGCGTTCACCCCCAGGCTGGGACACGGGGGCAGAGATCTCGGACGTGCGTGCCCAGCTGGGCGTCGTGACGCGCCACCTGCGCCGCTACAAGCTGGCGGCGAGGGAGCGCGCCGAGCAGCACGACAGCTTGGACCGTCTGGTGAAGCTGAGCACCGCGCTCGCCTCCTCGGTGGACGACGCCAGCGCCTCGGTGCGGGTGCTGCACGCCGCCGCGCTCCGCGCCGCCGTCAACGCCTCGCGGACCGACCCCACGCTCGCGCAAAGTACGATTGCGCCGCGCGGTGTCCGCTTGCAGAGAGATGTTGATTGCTTCGCCTGGTACGCAGGAGGCCGTGGGTTAGTTCCCGACCCCCTGACGCCTCCTGTATATTTGGAGTTGGTGGTGTCTCTCTCTCTCCCTGCGTTCGTGTGGATTTTTCTCCGGGTCCTCCAGATTTTCCCTCCCCATTTCGAAACGTCTGAGAGAGGACCGTGTGGTGAGCGAGTGTGTGCGAGCGTGGTGGTGAGATGGCGAGATGTTAACTACTTTGCCTGGTGTGTAGGAAGTCGTCGGTTAGATCCCGACCCTGACGCCTGCTGCAACATTTGGAGTTTGCGTGTTCTCCCAGTGGACGCGTGGATTTTTGTTGTTGTTGTTGTTGTTGTCTACGCACGGTGCGAAAGAAGTACAACATACATACATATGTTGCTCCACATCTAGAATAAACACGCGCTGCCTGCTATATATTTCCACACGATAAGCCACTTCCTTGACCTATCATTTGTGGCCAGGTCGCTTCTGAAAAAGAGCGATATAGCAGCTCGGTGGGGCCTTCTTATCTGGTAAAAATTAAATAGTTGAAAGTTTAGTTCCACCACGATCGCTCGCGTTCTGCTGGATCTGGCTTAGAATCTAGGATGGCAAGAGCAGCAGCCGGAGCTTGAACCCAGTAGGGGGATCGGCTCTCTCGAGTCGGCGGGCGCGGTGACATCGTTGTGACCCTTTGACCCCCGGAGCGGCGGTTTCCAAGACGGCCACGGACCTTGTCGCGACGCGCCTCGCTCCCCCCTTCCTGTGTCTGCCCCGTGGGCCGTGAGGGGTGGAGGTGTCGCTGCGCAGCGCCGTGCGGGAGGAGCTCGAGCCGGCGGTGGACGAGGAGGCGCGTGGAGCGCGCGCCCTGGAGGCGCGGCTGGCGCTGTGGCTGGCCGGCCCGCGCGCCTTCCTGGCCGAGACGCTGCAGCGCGGCGAGCACCGGGCCACGACGCTGGGCCTGGCGCTGGACGCGACGCTGCAGCACGCGGAGCGCTTCGGCGGGGAGGAGGAGGAGCGGCTGCTGCGCGAGGGGATCGACCAGCTGGGCCGAGCCGCCGCGCAGGTCGTGAGAGCGAGCGAGCGCGTGAAGGAGCGGGCGATTTACACCTCCCCCCCCCCACTTCGCCCCCCACAATATTGTCACATCAGCCTTTCGGTGAACTCAGTAAATGTGAATGTTGCCAATTGTCATGTCCGGTCTTCCTCAGTACACCGCCGTCTCCCGTAACGTTGCTAAATTAACGCAGTCTGCGTACTTTTTTTTCTCTCATGGATCGTCCGATAACAACTTTATACATAGAGGACCACAGAGCTTTGTGGGGGAATTTGGCACCCGCTCGTCTGTGGTTCCTCTTGGCGACTGTGAGTCGTCCCCTCTCCCTCTCTCTCTACGAGAGCGAGCGAATTGCTGCCCGGTGAAGCTTTGCAAATTTCATGTTTTTATTTTATTAATATTATTATCATCTTCATTCAGAATAGTTTCTTCCACCTCGTCGTAGCCGCTCACGCCGAGGTCTCTGGCAGAGAGTCGTGTTCATCTTCACGATTCAAGATCCTTCCTCCACTAGCAAACCAAAAAAAAGACGCAAAATTAACGCTGGCCGAAGAGCAATACGGTCCGGGCCCTCGACTGAACGTATGTCTGTCTGTACGCCATGTTGATCTTCTTTCGCACCTTAATGTAACCAACCGTGCTTATCAGAGGTGCGGGGGAAGGACAATCAATTAAACACAAAGGCCATGCCGGTGGTGGCCGAACGTTCGATGTTCACTCGGCAGGCGCCGGACTACGTAGAAGGTCGGGTTTGGCCGGGGTGGCCATTACGGTCCTTTGCCTAGGGGCCCATCTCAGGGGTCTGCAACCAAAATAACAAGAAGAGACATTTATGTCGAATTCGATAAAAATGTACGTTGCGAATGGACGTCGTGTGTGCGAGGTGAACGTTGTTTGAGTTGAACGTCGTGTGAACGGACGTCGTCTGAACGTACGTTGTGCCAATTCACGAACGCGTTTCCCCGCGGTGGTGAAACGCGGCCGGTGGCGCTGCAGGCGTCGGCGAGCGCCAGGGAGCACATCGCCGAGCTCCAAGCGGCCGCGGCCGAGATGCTGGAGCTGACGGAGCGCGCGGTCAACTTGTCGGCGGCCGTGAGCGCGCAGGACGATGCGCTGCAGGTGAGGCTCGTGACCTACGTGCCAGGGGAGTCGATCGGCACGCTCGCCATACTTGCAATGGATCGACGATTTGCGGGTCCGCGGTGCGGTGCGATCGGTGACTTTGGTGGGATCGTGCGTGCGGTCGGAGGGGGTGCCCTAAAGGAATGGTCACGGATTACATTCCTCGTGTGCGCAGGACTTGGCAGAGCAGCTACGCTACGTGGAGAAGCAGATGGAAGTGAAGACGGAGAGCGTCCACTCGCGCCTGGAGATTCAGGACTTGGAGGTGAGTGAGGTCAACCACCTAGCTGGGGCCGTGGCAAAGCCTCTCGCCTGGGGGGTCGGCAACCTGCGGCTCCGGATCTGCATGCGGTGGATCGTTAAGGAACTGCACGGTGGTGTTATTCAAATATTTTTTTTACCGAATTCGAAAAAAAATGTATCTACTTGTTATTTCGGTTGCCGATCCCCAGTCTCATCGGTCCACCCGCCCCACCGCCGACGACGTGGTGAATCGCTCAGATTTGGGCTCGCGATTCTGTCAAAAAATAAATCGTGTAATTTCCTTTGTCTCTTTCGATTTAAAGCTTTCGTGACTGCAGGGATTCATCTTCTTGGTTCTTTCGGTAAAGTCACGTAGAAGGGAGATAATAAAATAATAAAAATAAACATAATAAAATACAATTCTAACGACGTTTCGGCCACAACGCAAGCAGCCGTCCTCAGGTAAAGAACAGGTCTGTCGGAAAGACAGCGTCTGAATGAGCACCACCAAGCTTGGCAGCGTATATTTAAGATAGGTTAAAGGGGGAAGGGCGCCTTGACAAATTTGATATTTGGAATTTGGAATTGAATATGCAAATTCCTTTGTCAAGGCGCCCTTCCCCCTTTAACCTAGCTTAAATATACGCTGCCAAGCTTGGTAATGCTCATTCAGATGCTGTCTTTCCGACAGACCTGTTCTTCACCTGAGGACGGCTGCTTGCGTTGTGGCCGAAACGTCGTGAGAATTGTATTTTATAATGTTTTATTTTTATTATTTTATTATTTTCCTTCTACGTTCCTTTGTCTCGCTCGTATTGTCTCTCTTACTTGTACTGTCCGTCTGGAGGTTGGTGCCGTGCTGCTTGGCAATCGCACGCTCGCTGCATGAAGGGAATAGAGGAGCTGCGTGAACTTCGCAGTAAAATTGGATTCGGTTTGCACCCAGCGGGCAACTCCACTCGATCCCGTAAATCGGATCGCGCGAGTGAAATGCGTGTCGTACATGTACGTATGTACGTTGAACTTCTTTCGCACCGTACGTAGCCAACCTTGCTAATCGGAGGTGCAGAGAAAGGACACATATACAAACATACACATGATAAACCCAATTAATGCTCAGCTGTAATTGTCAGGCTCCTTGCCCTCGTCCGCGATTCCATTACCGCGGAACTGACCGTGCACGGGCGAATGTTATTCAAAGGCAACGCGCGGAGGTGACGCTACCGCCCCCCGTCTCTCTCTCTTTCCCTCCCGAATGCGCTCGCGTCACCCCCTCCAAACGCGCGCACGCGCACGCCAGGTGCAGAACGTGCGCATCAGCATGAACGGCACGGAGCAGCACCTCGCCAGCCTGGCGCTGTACCTGAGCGAGGTGGTGAGCGGCGCTTCCGAACCGTCGGGCGTCACGTGGGCCGACATGGCGCGCATCTCCCACTCCGCCACCCTGGTGGGCTTCAACCTGCGGGTGATGCGGGCGCGCCAGATCCTGCTGTCCGACCGGCTGCACATGGAGGCGTCCAATTTGTCGGCGGCGATGAGTGAGCTGAGGCTGCTGGACCAGGACAAGGAGGTCATCGCGCACGGCATCACAGTCACCGTGCAAGGTCAGAGGTCGGCGCTTTCGGATGCGCTTCTGCGGCCGTCTGGAACGCTCTTCCTGCCGGTATTAGGAATCCACCGGAGCTGTGCACTTTTGCATCATCTCGATTGACAAACTCACTTCTTGAGAAGTGAGTTTTGTGTTTAGCTCCTTGACCTTCCCCCTCACAGTTGCCTACGTACGGTGTGAAAGAAGCTCTCCATACATAGGTCGATCCATCGATCTTAAATTCTAGAACAAGAAAAAAAAATGCCGCCTTTCCCACGTTTTGTCTTTCGACGTGTAAGTCAAAGTTTTTTCATTCAATATCTGCTGTACATTAGACTCGTTAGATGATAATATTAGATGATAACAATAGTACCAGATCAGTCTCGCACACATCTGTCCGCACACACCGTCTGCACGTAGACATAACGTGGATACGACTGTAATTGTGGGCGTGCATTTCTCCTCTCTCTCTCTCCACCAAGGCTTGCCAGGGCCCCATGGCGAGGTTGGGGACACGGGCCCCTCGGGGGCATTAGGCCACCAGGGCCAGAAGGGCGACGTCGGAGACCTGGGCGCCGCAGGACGCCCTGGGCAGAGAGGCGTCTCGGGATTGCCTGGCCACGAGGGGGTGCAGGGCCTGACAGGCCCGAGAGGAACCCCCGGCAAAAGGGGCGAGAAGGGGGACCCGGGAATTGTCGGCTTCGTGGGGCCTGACGGACCCAAGGGGCTCAAGGGAGAGGAGGGTCTCTTTGGCGATCCGGGCCCACCCGGCCCGGCCGGCATTCACGGCCCCGAGGGTCCCCCGGGCTTTGTCGGGCCGCCGGGCCCCGCGGGAGAGATGGGAAGGCTCGGCCAGAAGGGCGACGTGGGCCCTCCCGGCATAGCCGGCCCTCTCGGTGCGCCGGGCTGGCCCGGCCCGCCCGGCGACCCGGGGCCCTCCGAGCCGGAATTTGAAGACGCGTCGGAAACCGCCGAGGACGTGTGGGATGGCACCGACTCTCTGCCAGGGACGGTTGGCCCCGATTTGCCGGCAACGACGGCGACGGTGGCACGGGCCTACGATCAGAGCCCGTCTGGCGGCGAGGAGGCGTCTGCTCCGACGCCGGAACCGCTCGCGACCCCGCCGGAACCGCTCGCGACCCCGCCGGAGGAGGCCTCGATGGTCGGCGACACGCCCTAGCGGCGTGCAGCGCGTCGGCACGGCGGACCCTCGCGAGCTGCCACCGCCACCACCCACGGTCCGCGTCGCCGCATTTGGCGGTTTTCTCCGTTCGAACGGCGCATTCGCCCGATGATCGGTAAATACGTCCGCCGTGTGACGTAGGGAGTGCCGATTTGCATTAGAACGGAGACGTTGCTGTGCGCGTGAATGCGCATGCCGCACGCGTGTGTACCCAACGTGAGCTGGAGAGCTCCCGTGTGCGTGTGTGTGCGTGCGCGCAAGCCGTTCGCTACGAAGTGACGTGTTTTGCCACCGTGGCGCTTGTGCCAGGCTGAGTGCGGTTCGAGAAAGTCGCGCGACGTGTCGAAAGCTCCCTGGGACAGGAGGTCACGGAGAGAGACCCAAGCGTTGTGGGTCAACATCCCGGGATGACCGACGGCTGGATGGCACCACCTGTGGTCGCCACTGTTACGCTTCGCGCGGGATGCTCACATGCATTCGCGCGAGGTCCTATGTGACATGCGATGTGTTGCCAACCGTCGGGAATTTGCAGCGTGTAACGACTTACTTTCAACACGGCCGATTGGCAAATGTGATGAGGTTTATAATCGAGGTTTTTTGGGTTAGAACGCGCAAATATATAAATGTGTCGTTAAACCCGCCACCACCCTACACAGCCAATTACCAATTCGTTACTAGTACAGCACTAGTGTATAGTTTAGTGTATAGTAGTGTATAGCGTAGTGTATAGTGTAGTGTATAGTTGTGTAGTGTATAGTGTAGTGTAGTGTGTAGTGTATAGTGTAGTGTATAGTGTAGTGTATAGTGTAGTAGTGTATAGTAGTGTAGTGTATAGTGTAGTGTACAGTGTAGTGTATAGTGTAGTGTACTAGTACAGCACACCGCTGTGTTGGAGAGCCAAGCCACAACATTTACAATCTGAGTACGACGCGTTTATATATTTACGCGATCTAACCTGCATTGTGGATGATAATGTTCGCGAAAGCCTCCTGCGTGTGAAAGTGGTAAGGTTTATAGTTGGTGGGTCACCGACATTGGCAATCGGAGGAAACCTTCCCGAGAGGAGGGTAGCACGCATGCCGATTGGTCAATTTGTTCCTGACGTGTCGAGCCATTTAGATTTTTGTTTATCTTTTGGGGACGAATTCTGTGGCGCACACCCGTTCCTGACACAGGCCGGGCTTAGAATAAGACAATGAATGATTATTCGTGCGACCGTGCAGATATTTTTTTACCCTATGTACACACGTTTCTCAATAGCTTAGTTATTTACGTATTGCAAAACAAATTATATAAGTTATATACATAAAAATGATATACGTGTGTGTATATTTATGAGATGTTATCCTTCAGAGTGCGGTTCGCGTGCACTTTATTTGCGGTCACTTTGGCAGCTGCCGCCCCTCTCAATTGCTCCCCGCTCGGGAAATCGGTGTGCGCTTCGATAATTATTACGGCTCATATCAGTTCCTAGGATCAAGATGTACATGTATATAATAATAATAATAAAAACACAATTTATAATGCACACATACTTCGCGCATCGGAGGCAGTGTTCGATCGAGAATTGGAATGGCGCGGAACTAGAGCTCAAAATTCTCTCGTACGCCAGGATGAACAGGCGAGGGCCTGGGCAGGCCAGGGCCTTGGCAGGCGAAGGCCTTGAGCTGCTGCTTGAAGGTGGACGATTGGATGATGCTGCTGCTGCTGCTGCGTGTGTGTGTGTGTGCAGTGGGTCAGAGTTCAAGATTGCTGTCGGTGCAGCTACGGTGAAACGCTGCTAAGCCAGTTTTCTGGGCACGATGAGCAGATCCTTAGATCCGCTCTGTAGGACGCGGTGCTTTGCTGTGGTCAGTTGAGTGACAAGGTTGGAGAGGTCCGTGGCGAGACTTGGAGAGAACCAGAGAGGGTTTGGTGGCACAGTGTAGCGTTCCTGGGCTCTCTCCTTGAGTCGATGGGGAGCCAGTGCAAGGTTTTTAGCGTGGCCGTAAAAGCCGTATGGCCGTGCATTGACGCCGATGACAGCTGTAGTTTGCCGAGGTGTTTTCTTGAAATGCGAGTAAGGTCGGCGTTGCACTAATGAAGACGAAAGCCGACAAGTGCTGTGGGCCGGAGAGTTTCTGTAGTGGCCGGAGCGAACATTGGGCCGACGTGCCACGAGGCACATCGAGTCGATCCCTGTGTCGAACCACGGTCCCGAATGTTAGACGGTCGGTCGGTTCGCCCGGGGGTGGGGGGGGGCATTCGCTACAGCCGTAGCGTTTGGGGTCGTTCACGCCTGGGATCTTTCCCAGAACGCTCTTGCCAACTGCTTCGATGTTGAAAAGAGGGTTCTGTGCTTTGTATTTTTTACAAGTTTTTTTTTTTGCCATCCCTTGTAGAAAGAGGACGTTCACGATGCAGATATTATTGTTGTTGGCACGGGGTGGTTCTCACGGGACCTGGGGGTTTTTTCCCTCTTTCCGTGAATCGCGGCCGTTTACTTTGTTTTGTTTCCCCGTTGGCCTCCCACGCATCGCGTCTGGTGCCGATCTAAACCCACGATGCTCCACCCACGATGCTCCACCCACGATGCTCCACCCACGATGCTCCACCCACGATGCTCAACCCACGATGCTCCACCCACGATGCTCAACCCACGATGCTCCACCCACGATGTTCAACCCAAAGATGCTCCACCCACGATGCTCCACCCACGATGCTCCACCCACGATGCTCCACCCACGATGCTCCACCCACACACTGGCACATGCAGCAGCCACAATGCAATTCGGACGAGAATCAGAATGTGTATTTATACCGGGGGAATCCGATGAGCCATCAAGTTATTTTTCACAGACAGCCAGTAAATTGTCAAGAGTGACCGGGAGAAGACGGCCTCTTTTGGCTGCCACGGTCACCCAGCGCACGCCGCCGTAGGCGTCACGGTGCTCTCACGCTTGGACGTGCGGTGGGGGGTGACGTGCGGGGGGTAGTCGCACATCTTCCAGTGTGGAAGAGTAGGCCATGTAGAAGAGGCGCGGCTGTCGAGCTGAGGCCGTCCCATCCCATCCAGCAGTGGCACGAGCAAGGCGTCTGCAGGGCTGCGCATTCACATTTTCTCTGCTCAAGGTAAACGGGGAGTCTCTAGGCCGTCGACCGACCGACTCCTTGGTGCGTCTAGGGCTGTGTGTGTGTGTGTGTCACGTGGTGTGCCTCGAGTTCGCTCTCTCTCTGCTCCCACGGTCCCTGGGGAGTCTGACCTCCCCCCCACCATGCGCCCCCCCCCTCCACTGAGCGGGGGTGGTGGGGGGGGGCATGCCGGGGTGGGGTGCAGGGGGGGGGCGTTGTCACGCTGACGGACGAACCGATCGACCGATCCCGCTTTGGAGCTAATCGCTAACAGCTGCGCCGCTTAATGACGGTCCCTTCCCCCGTGGCACGCGGCAGGTAACTCGCATTCACAACAACAGCAGCGGGTGATGATGATGGTGGTGGTGGTGGTGATTATGATAACAATGCCCATTTGTTAACCCCCTCTGAGAGCCTCGCTGTGAGTTTCAAGGTTGAATTTTTTAGGGAGGGTCGTTCCTTGTTAAGATGTTTAGCAAATTCCGCGTTTAAAGAGGGCTTTGCTTCGTGTTTTTGGGAGGAAACACATGGAGGGAAACCCATCACACGGATTAGGGGCGTGACGCTCAAAGCCAACTAAACTATATTTTTATTTTACCAGGTAAGGCCCGCTTGAGCTATGTAGTAGCTCTTCTTCAGAAGCGACTTGGCTATCACAAATGATAGCTCAACGAAGTGGCTGACTGTGTGGAAATGTATAGCTGCCAAATACTCTTAACGCGTGATGATGTTGTTTCTAAACGTGGAGGGGAAAAACCCGGAGGGCCCGGAGAAAAACCCACGCGACCACGGGGATAGAGACACCGCATCCTCCATATGTACAGATGGATTCAAGAATCCACTGTTGTGCTTTTGTAGCCGGAACTCCCTTGGAAAATGTGACCGAGTTACGGCTCACGCAAGCCTACGACAAACACCTGGTCATTCCCAGGCATCCGTCACATCCAATTGGTGATCATGCCCGAAGCAACTTCGATATGCCGAGGTCTTGATGGGGTCGCTCGCGTTCTGAGTAATTCGGTGACAGCTCTGGATGAGTTAATGAAATATTTTTGCATCTTTTAAAAAAAATGAAGATCCCTCGAAATGTCAGATCCGTAATTAAATCAGCCATATGTCGCGTATGCTGTACATGTACACGTGCGGCATTGTGCAATATAAAAACACGTGTGGCTGACTCGCTACAAATCCCAACGTGCCATCTGTCCGCACCCTAATTACGCATGAGACGCTATGCAGCTAAATACAATGAGGTCGGCCCTGCAGCAACACACACACACAAACATTAAAACCACTTACAGATGTGTTCGCGGGCACGCTATGCACCAGGGAGAAGATGCCATAGAATCCTTAAAAACATTTTGAGCAATGGATTGATGGTCCTTTGACAATCCACTGCTGGATGAAATCCTTCCCCACGCCATGTCAGTCATGGGGTGGGGGAGTTGTTTGACCATACTTCACCATGCTGGTCAGTGCGGGCTAGTGAAGGGTTAGGACGAACCTCTTCGGCTATCGCTCGACACTCGTGTCAAGCCGGCTGGCCCAGGTGCCGTTAGCGCACGCAAGTGTGTCAGAATCGAAGTGTTTACTTCGACGGGATGAATCCGATAAGCGACGAAGCTCTTCGTCACCGATGTCTGTATGTGCTCACACACACACGCACACGCCGAGCAAAGCGCTGCACCTTTCGAAGGGAGTCGAATCTTGGCAAGCCTTGGCTGAGAGAGAGAGAGAAAAGATGGCACACTCACGCCCACAATCAGTCGTATCCACGTTATGTCTACGTGCAGACAGTGTGTGCGGAAAAGTTGCGTGCAGGACTGATCTGGTACGATTGTAATCGTCCAATATAATCGTACGAGCAGATATGGAATGTAAATAAACTTCTACTTTACACATCGAAAGACAAAACGTGGGTAAGGCGGCATTTTTTAAAAAATTTTGTTCTACAATTAAACATCGATGGATCGACCGATCGTCGGATCGACATACGTATGCAGAACTTCTTTCGCGCCGTACGTCGCCAAGTGTGGAGGGGGAAGGAGAACGAACTAAACACACGCGCGCGCGTCTTGCGTCTTGTTCGCTGGACGTCGTCGATCGGGGCACGTGGCAGCGCCAGCAACGCGCTGGGTCCTCATCCAACTCCGCCTGCTCCTCCTCCTCCTCGGGGGTTTCTTGGCAATGAGCTGGAATTTGTAACTCCACTCCACCACCACCACCACCACCCCCCACTGGCCAAGATCGCGTTTTTATATTTTGCCAAAATCTAAATTGGAAATGGCTCCTCTTTCAAGCTCTTCCCGAGGCCGTGTGCGTGCGTGTGTGTACGACGCGCCTAAGGGGGGGGGGGGGGAGTGTGGCGATGATGGTGGCGGTGAGGATGATGGTCGTCTCTCTTCAGTGCGAGAGAGTTGAGGGGACCTGCAGCAGCAGTGGCGGTGGTGGTGGTAGAGGAGTGGGGAGCGGTGGTGCAGCGGTTAGCGTGGCTGCGCTACCAACCCGGCGACCCGAGTTCGATTTTCGCTCACGGCCAACAACACCGGTGGCGATTATCGGAACCCGGTCCTGGGCCTACCCCTACGTCGACTCAGCCTCAAATGAGTACCTGGTGCGGTGTGTTAAAATCATCGGCACTGGGAAGAGAAAGGCGGTCGGGCGTGGTGGTGGTCACCTACTCCCTCATAGGTGCTAGCTAACAGCACTTGTCCCAACAGTCTGGGAAGGCTATAGGGGGAATCTTTGTCTTTGGAGCAGGAGGAGGCCAGCGAAGCGTAACAGTAACGCGCACGGCCGTGCAACGTCGTCTATATCCGGACTCGCTGGAGACTGCGGGCGGATACGTGAAAAGGTCGGATATACGAACATTCTTTAGCAAATGTTAGTTACACCACCACCACCACCACCGTCGCCGCCACGCACGGACGCGTCGGTGACTGGATTTCAAATAAAGCGAGAAGCGTTTTAAATGTTCCCCTGGCATTGCTTCGCAAGCGAGCGAATGTCCACGCGGGAACAGAGGACGCAACATTGCCGGGTGCGGAACGCGCCCTTGACTTGCGAGACGGAAGATCACAGATGCCCGCTGCACGCGGTGAAGTGGTCAGGGCGGATACGTGACGCCGGTGGGTCACGTCCTCGTTCAACGCGGTAGATGCGTTCCCGAAAAGTGTCGAGACACGATGTACGCACACAGAGTAGGTTGGCCGGGATCTACGCCCCAGCGTCACTGTGTCACTCCGCGCTCACTGTAAACGCTGTGCCGCTCGGCTGCGCAGCTCAAGAAAGCAGTCCGTTCTCGACCGCCCCGAAACCGCGTTGTAGCGGTGCACCTACCGCGTTGTAGCGGTGCACCTACCGCGTTGTAGCGGTGCACCTACCGCGTTGTAGCGGTGCGCCTACCGCGTTGTAGCGGTGCGCCTACCGCGTTGTAGCGGTGCACCTACCGCGTTGTAGCGGTGCACCTACCGCGTTGTAGCGGTGCACCTACCGCGTTGTAGCGGTGCGCCTACCGCGTTGTAGCGGTGCACCTACCGCGTTGTAGCGGTGCACCTACCGCGTTGTAGCGGTGCGCCTACCGCGTTGTAGCGGTGCGCCTACCGCGTTATAGCGGTGCGCCTACCGCGTTGTAGCGGTGCACCTACCGCGTTGTAGCGGTGCACCTACCGCGTTGTAGCGGTGCGCCTACCGCGTTGTAGCGGTGCGCCTACCGCGTTATAGCGGTGCGCCTACCGCGTTGTAGCGGTGCGCCTACCGCGTTGTAGCGGTGCGCCTACCGCGTTGTAGCGGTGCACCTACCGCGTTGTAGCGGTGCACCTACCGCGTTGTAGCGGTGCACCTACCGCGTTGTAGCGGTGCGCCTACCGCGTTGTAGCGGTGCGCCTACCGCGTTGTAGCGGTGCGCCTACCGCGTTGTAGCGGTGCGCCTACCGCGTTGTAGCGGTGCACCTACCGCGTTGTAGCGGTGCACCTACCGCGTTGTAGCGGTGCGCCTACCGCGTTGTGACGAGCGCGGCGTTCTGCGTTGCGCCAAAAGTTTTCCCGAAAGGAAGAACCGCCTTATAGCGAAAACGCGTTGTGTGAACACGCGTTAAGCGAGGACTTACCTACAGGTAGGGGTGGTGGATGGGGGTGCCTTACTTGAGCTTATGGCGGTTCCCCGGGGTACCATAGTAACCCGGCTCTCGCATGATGTCCGTGATGCAGTCACTGTTAGTCTGTTGATGTTCGGCGATGCGGCAATCGATTCCTCATCTCGACGGGCTGCACACGATGCACCACTACGATGCGTACTGCGAGCGTTCAGGGTTTCGGCGCAATCGTCCTCGCTGCCTTTCGACATCGCGGAGTGGCACTGATATCGGATTGATTGGTACCCCAGTCGCGGAGTTAAGTAACACCCCCGGAAAAAAATGTTTCCCAGAAATAACATATTGATTTGCCTCGGCCCATTTTGTATTATTTGGTATCCCGGGTACCGCCGTAAGGCTCATGTGTCCGTGCACACGTGTGCGTGGCGAATGCGCTGAAGTATCCACGGCAGTGGCGTTCACCGTCACTCCAGCTCTGCGCAACGGCGGCCACGATCGTCGTGGATGTATGTGGTCAAGCGTCGGCGGAGTCACCGAGGCTTCGTTGTGAATTCGACAGGAGGAGGGTGATGGGTGGATGGAGGAGGAAGGAAGGGAGAGAAAAAAATGACCCAGAATGTTTTACGACTTTTAAAAGCCGCAGTTTGCGTGGGTTTGACAGGACAGGGGGAGTACAATTTTGAACATGTGAAAGGAGGTCAAAAGGTTTTTTTTTTTAATGGGATATCACATGTCGCTGAGAGAGGTCTTCGCTTAACATCCAATGTCCTGGTTGTCATGTTTGTTGAGTGCAAAGAATACGGGGGCTTCAAAAAAGGCATTCTTGGATGGTATTTTGATTGTTAGGGATGAGGCTACGGTGAGAGAATGCGAATCGTTATTTCGACTGCTACAGCCAGAGGAATCCGATGAGCTGTGACGCTCTTTCTCACAGATGTCCAGTGTGGGCGGGTCAGCAGTAGGTTATTAGAGACAGCTTATTAATCCGTCCACAGTAATCTTCGTTTGAAGACAATGCTCACCATTAGAGTATATCATCAAAAAACAATTCCCACAACCACCAATAATGCGTCCAATTTCGTCCGATCTCTTTGAGTTTGCATCTAAATGGGTTTCTGTGTGTCCCCCCTATGGGTTTAGTGTGGTCCATAGTTCGAGTTGCATAGCCACAGTCACTCAACTGTCTTGTGTTTAATGTATCTCTCTGCGTGTCTCGACGTATCGCTATACATCTCTCTGACTATGTTTCTATATGGGTATCGATGGGTCTCGTAGTACAGTATCTCTATGGGTGTTATGCTGAACCTCTTTCGCACCGTACGTAGCCAACCGTGCTAATCGGAGGTGAAAATATACTATATATTACTATATATTAATGCTATATATTTTAATACATTCCTATATATGGCCCACAGTTTGGGTTGCATGGCCACGATAGCACGCCCGTGGTTTGTCTTTAATGTTCCATTGATGAAGGACATGCGCGCGACACACAGGGGGTGGTCATCACGTGAGAACGGCGGGCTGCCCGCGTCACGACGCAGAGCGGCAACATCGATGACGTGCATCGGGGATTGGTGGGGAGCAGACACGTCCCTTGGGGTACCGCGAATCGGGGCGATCGCCCCGGGCCCCGCGGTTTGTGGGGGGGGGGGGCGCACGGTGTGAGTTCCCCACCCCCTCCCCACCGCTCCCGTCTGGGCGGCCCTGAGAGTCAGGAGACACGCGTAAAATGTCGTTTGCGTGTATCAACATCTCTCCCCAATCATTTGAGTGCGCTTAAGCGAATCGCCCTGTGAAACTGTCGCGAACAAAGAGGCGCTCGGGCGATCACCGGACACGACGCTCCGCAACTGCTCCGTGCCCCGCGGGTCGTGTCGGTGACATCGTCACGTCCGTAACGCCGCGCGGAAACCCTCACGGCCGCCTCGATTCGTTCTCAACGTTGCCCGACTGCCAAGCGGCGCAACCGATCCCGGCACGCACGACTCTGTGGTTTGTAGCCTATAGATGCGTCCCGTCGCTCGCCCTAAAGCTCTCGGACCGCTTGCCCTTCATCCCTCCTCCTCCTCCTATTCCTCGCCGGGTCCGTCTGCGGCGCAGATGGAATTCATCTCGTAAGTCTGAGCATGATGCTGCTCCGTGACTCGTAGCGTCGCGCCCGCGGCGTTCGGTTCCACTCCAGTGCCGGCCACTGTGCCTGTGCCCCCCCTGCCCCTCCCCCTTGAACCAAGTCGGCCACTCAGCCCAACTCCCAGGGGCGTCGCTAAGGTTTTGTAAAAGTCTGCGTGCCAGGGATGTGTCAATTTGTGGCTGGCAGCGGGCTCGCGAAAAACGCAGCGGCTTGATTGCAATCGATCGCTTACATTTGTTTTTCTCATAACGGGGTGGGGAGGCTCTATAATATTTATTAATCTGGGTGCTTTGGTGCCTCATCTGTTTGTATAAAATCCCAACTGCTCACTCCCACCACGCTCCCTTTCCTCCTCTCGCTAGCTCTCTCTCTCTCTCCCCTCCGCCGACCCAATCCCCAGTGCAAGTCAGTGGGACCGGACCCGTGGCATGTGGAATTAATTACTTCGCCCCGAGGCCGACACAACACGCGCAGCGCGTGGGGGTGGGGGGGTGTTGGTGCCATGCCGGCCGGGCCGAACCCCGCAACAGAAGCACGTGTTCGTGCATACGTGAGGATACCAGTGCACGTGAGGATATCAATCAGTGCAAACAATACGCCACAGGGATGGCCTTCATTTACCAAAGGAAAGACCCCGATGGTCTCGAGATATACTTGTTTTCCTCTATATAGGATCATGCATTTCGCACGTTTGGAAAATTCCATGAATGAGTGGCACGTTGGGGAAAAATATGGAGTGCTGGCAGCAAACCCACGCAATCTAAGCTCTGCACAGATGGATTCAAGAGTCAATGTCTCTGCTGCCATCTCATGGCCACCTCGCATCCCAGGCCTACAACTCCTGGCGTTCCTAGGCAGTCGCTTGTCCTCGTGCTAACTAACCAGGCTCAAAACCCCTCCTCCCCCCCTCGCTTAGCTTCCGAGATCGGGCCAATTCAGGGTTGATGTGCTCAAAACGCAACGCAAGCTCATCGCTCCTCCTTGCTTGGATTTCCATTGCCAACCGAGCAGCGACCGCCGCCGCCACCATCGCGACAGCTCGAGAGGACACGACAGTACAGGACACATCATCGCGACGGACAGCTTTGGCACCACGGGCCCCTTGTCCCATCCCCTCCCCTCCCCCCATCGCCGTGTAACAGAGGAGCAGACCCAACGTGATGCGTGCGCGCGCGCGCGCCAGCCACTTACACAGCCATGCACGGCTTGTGCCGTGTCGTGTTTAATGGAGCAATTACGCTGCGTGAATATCAGCGGTGGAGCCATGCGAGAAGAGGGGAAGAGGGGGAGGGGTGCCCACGGTGGAGAAAGTGGGCCGCGCGGTGGTTGCTGGGTTAACGTTGGCAAAATAAAGCACGCCACGTTGTCACCCAGACCCTCCCGTACCCCATTCACGAAGCGCATGGTACATTCCGCAGGGCACAGCTCATTGCTGACGCTCGCATGCGGTGGGAGAGTTTATTTTAAAGCAGGTGAGAAATCATTGAGGACTGAAAAATCTCTTTTTTTTTTTAAAGGAAGCATTTGGGTTCAGGAAAAATACGAGAGAGCACGTTCGATAAAAAAAGACGGTGAACACAACATGGGCAGTGGCAATGGGACCCCCTCCCCCACCCAAACCCATTGAGACCCCAACAATTGGTATTCATATTTACCAAAAAAAACATTAATTGACATTAAACATTTTTTAAAAATATATAAATATATTATATATTTTTATATATTACATATTTTTATATATTACATATATTTCAATGTAGAGCTATATTTAAAAATAATGGAATGTTCAAGACTGATTTCCCTGCCATTGGGAGATTTCTAGATCTGCCTCTGGCAGAGAGGGTTGAAATATGAAGTTAATCTAAAATAAAATTAAAATAAACCTTGGCAGAGAAGGCCAAATGAAGGGATACTACTCTTGGGACAAAGCTGAGGAATATTAAGGCACCCTCTTAAATTGTAAGGCATTTAAAATGTGCCATTATAAGGGGTAAGAAGTGCTTGTATTTATAGATGTAATGTTTTACATGTGTTTGTATCCGTGTCACCATGTCTATGCTTTGTACGTGATGACGCGGGGGAGTGGTGGCGCTGTGCTGAGCGTGTACTGCGCTAACCACAGCGTTCGATTCCCGATCACGGCCAACATTGGTGATATCTGAACCGGTCCCTTGTCCTTCCCTGGGTCGACTCGGCCTACAAAATGAGTACCTGGTGCGGTTGTTTAAACATCATCGACTGTTGGGACACATAGGCGGCCAGGGCCTGGTACTGGCCACCCACCCCCTCGTGCGTCGCGTTGACCTTCAGAGGCCTTGCTCGCCAACAGCTCTTGTGCCAACAGTCTGTTAAAAGCCTCCACGAGGTGACGTGTCTCTCTGTTCAATAGATACACAACCACAATAGAAATGTAGGTGTGAACCAACATAGGCTTGGAGCTAATATTCTTAGGTTTGTTCGGTAAAGTCACGTAGGTAAAAAAAAAAAATTAATAAAAGTAAAATAAAAATATAATACAAATCACGACGTTTCGGAGGCAACACAAGCTTCCGTCTTCATGTGGAACCGTCACAGCACGCTTGCTGTATCAAGTGAGAGAAATTCCAAGAAAACAGTCCTTGTATATATATACACACTGGTTGAGGGTGGGAGGAGCCAAGGTAGGCCCTGAATATTATTTTTGTGAGGTTCGGTGCGGCTTTACCGAAAAAACCTAAGAATATGAATCCTTGCAGTCACGAAAGCTTCAAGTCTAGAAGTTTGGAGCTAAGTTTACGATGGAGTTGTCCAGTTTCTGACCGTGGAGTTTTAAAATCGTGAATCTTCAGGCTCTCGAGCAAGGAATGGGCTTGCGTGCTGCAATCCTCGTGTCTCCCAGGGTCAACATTCCCACGTCTGCAACTGTGAGACACAAACGAAGTCGTTGCACACTGCACCGCGCGCCTCATTATTGCTAAACAATAAGCCACGGCCAAACGCAGCGGTGAGTGATGTCTGAACTTATCATGGCACCAACCCAACCTGCACTCCAATCGTGTTTTTGTATTCTCTGTTGCCGTAACTTTCTCACCCGCCCCTACCGGAACATCTGTGAAAACGAGTTGTACAGCTCATCGGGTTGTTCCAGTATAAATAAATGCAGTGTTCTGATTCTGTGGTGAAGTATGGTCAAACAACCCCCACGGCAGGCCAGCAGTGAATTCACAAAAAAAAGGGCTGAAGACATTACGAACACAAATCGGCAAACTTGTAAATCCGCTACCATGGTAGGTTTGTGAGAGCTGGCACCCGATAGACCATACCGTAGGCCTTACAAAGTACTTGACCTAGCTGGCTTCACTTAATGGTTACGAATTAAAGCAGATGGCAGTGCTCCGCACCAGCGTGCTGAAGTTTTGTCAAATGACCCCCCGCGACCGACACAGACGGCACGGCGAGGCCCTCGTCCAGCGACGGATTGACGTGCACGCGATGAACACGTGGACGCTCAACTCTGCACGTGTACACGAAACACCGCACTTAACGCGCGTTGATTTGGTGCGTGCTTTATTCCCGCACGTACGCACCACGCCGTTATAGGTTTGTAATGTAGCAACGTACTTTATTCTTGTATTTTTAGAGCAGACAGGGAGAAAAATAAGTATATAAAAACACGTGTCTTGAATAGCTTTCTTCACACGCTACAGTAAGTTTCCTGGAGCAGTTACACCTGATGACGGAGGCTTGTGTTGCTTCCGAAACGTCGTGATTTAATTGAGTTATTTTCATTTATTATTATTTCACTATTATTATTATTATTATTCTTTTTCACCTACGTGACTTTACCGAAAGAACCTAAAAGTATGAATCCTTGCAGTCACGAAAGCTTCAAATCTAGAATTAGGAGAAAAATAAAACCCCTCCATCTGCGGCAGAGCCTCCGACATGACACGAATGTTCCAAATAAAAAGAATCGGCTGATTGATTGATCGCTCACCTCACATCGTGGAGCTGGGGCCGCGTCCCCTGGTCTCGCTTGCCACGACCCCTAGAGAGACGCTCACGTTGCGTTTTCAACCTCTGGGAGATGCGGCAGCAGCAGACATCTGGCTTGAATTTCAACCACTTTTACCTTACAGCCAAGTCACCGGGGATATGCCCAATCTCATTAGAGCTTGGAAGCTAAGCGGATTGCAGCCTGTGTTCGTCGTTTGGTTTGGGATACCTCTTTAACAATGGCATGCGTTTAAGTGGGTTTCTGCCGCCTCGGATTTGGCAGAAGAGCAATGGATTCTTGAATCTAGCTGTGCGGAACGTTTGAGTGTCGCCCCGCATCAATTACATGGGGGGTTTATTTTTTTTCTCTCTCCAAAGTTTCAGTGGATAGAACCACTTCTGACGATGGCGACTATGAGTCGTACTATGTTTTAATCCATTGAAAATGCTGTTAACTTCGTTTGTTATTTAGTACAGTCGAATTTGTATTGTATAATGTGCGAGTGTGATAAGTTACATGATGGGATATACCTTAACGTGTATTTGATTCCACTTTAAATCGCATTGCGACACTCATTTCTCCCTGTGCCAGAATATTTTTCAGTGTGCACTGAATGTCATTTAAATATAACTGCAATGCAATCGGCAGCACATCGAAAATTCTGCACTGCAATATCTATTTTAAACTAATCCTGACAATACATATCTGGATATGTATATAATTCACTTGCAACCAAAAACGATTGCATGGCCCAAAACATGATTTAATTACTTTTCCACATTTAATACATAAACAGATGATGCTGACTTGCTGAGTACATTGTTGCATCATTTTATATGTTTTATAGACTGGCTAGAAATATTGAATTTGGCCAATAAAGCGGTGAGGTTTTGCCTTCATGGCTTTTTATGTTTGTTTACAGTCAATCCACTCCTGAATTAAGAGCCCCCCTCCCGCCCACCCCCATGACGTACAGCCATGAGGACTGTTTGACCATACTTCACCAGGCTGATCAGTGTTGCGTTGGTGAAGGAGGCCCAGGAATGGTTCAAATGCTATCAGTTGCCGCTGACTTGAGCTTTGACTTGGCAATCGAACTCATATCATCGAGGTCAAAGCTGACAATCCAAATACAAAAAGGAGAGTGCTGTTAAACGCTGGGGATGTCAACACTCGGGAAAGTAGAATAGTGCCTGTCAAATAAGATGGTACAAATATGTGTAGTTAAATCTTTTTTACATGGCTAATAACATCTTTCCAATGATTACTCAGTTTGTACCCATCATCACGGTTCAAGTAATGTCTGTGTTTGTATATCTGGATGGCTTCGTGTACAAACCTTTGATGGTAGCCAGAAGGTTTTTCAGAGCACCTTGCTCTCGGAAGAGACAATATCATGAAAAAACCTAAGAGTACCTTCCTCTCGACCCAAAGGTTTGGCCGTGAGACGCAGCATCCTACGCCGCAGGGCTCTGCCTTCGGCTGCTCTTGCCACGCGTCGTCCCGCACACTGAGACCCGTCCGAGCGACAGCGTCGACAGCCCGCGAGCCCTTCTGGCTGGGAGGGCCTCGACCCTCTTGCTTTCCTTCCTGTGCTGCAATGCAACTTTACAAAAACACCGGCCATCATCCATTCCCCGTTGAAGCACGCGAAACATCCTCCTCCCGTGGAGCGTGACGCGAAAAACGCCGATAGGTGGACAAAAAACCCGCGCAAGCGTTATCGCAACAGCGAGTTGTGTATTCCTGGCAGTGGTGGTCTCAGACGCTCTTCTCCAAAGCCAAGAAAGACAACTGTTGGCACATCCCAGCTTAAATAGTCGCTCCAAGCCTGGAGTGTGTCATTCAGACTCTGTCTTCTCCACAGACCTGCTCTCCACCTGAGGACGGCTGCTTGCGTTGTGGCCGAAACGTCGTGAGAATTATTTTATTATGTTTTATTTTTATTATTTCATTATTTCCATTCTACGTGACTTTACCGAAAGAACCAAGAAGATGAACTGTTGGCACAGTTGGCTGTCTGTGTTTTGTCTCTCTCTCAAATTTAGTTCTACCTGATGACGGTTGCTTGTGTTGCAATCGAAACGTCGTATTCTATTATTTAATTTATTTGCTTTCTACGTGACTTTACCGAAAGAACCAAAGAGTTATTCCTGCAGTCACGAAAGCTTCAAATCAAATTTGTTGGCACAAGCTCCAGATATCTCGTTGCATATTTTTCGCCGAACCGCAACCGACCAGCGCCGTGAAGTATGGTTGGACTTGCTCTCCCCGCATGAGCCGACGTGGCCATGGCGGAGTCCTTCCTCGACCACTCCATCCTCCCATCCACTCTCTCCAAACTCGGCATCTCTGACACCACTCGTTCTTGGATCCGTTCCTACCTCGCTTCCCGTCCATCGACCGAACGCCTCTTTCAACCGACCGCTCTTCCTCCACCACCCCCCTCAAGGCCGCTGTCCACCAGGCCTCGGTACTTGATCTCATTCCGTTCTCCGTATGCACAATGTCCCCTACAGCCTATCCGCTCTTCCTTCGATATCGCCTATCACCTCTTCGCCGACGACACTCACTCACATGTTCTTCTCCTTCAAATCATTCGCCCCAACCCCTCCCCCCTCCCGGATCTTTCTCTCCGCATCTCGTACTGCGCGACAGCCCGAAATCTTTCCAAAATCTCGGCGCTTTTCTTTCCATCCTCTCGCTCACCCCCTTCCTGCACCCTCCATTTATTTTTCCCACCCCCTCGCCCCCTTTAGCCTCTTCCCAAACTCTACCGCTCTGACTCTCGGCGTCACCTTCGATTCCACCATCTTCTTCACTCCCCACATTGCCACTCGCGCACGCCGTTGCCATCCGTACGACATCAGGAAAGCCCTCCCACTCGTAACTGCCACCGCTGTCAAACTCCTCGTACGCCACCCCCCCCCCCCCATTTGTCTTCACTCGTCTGGATTACTGCGACTCACTCCTGGTCGGCCTCTCTGCTGACGCCTCCGCCCCTCTCCAACACACACAACAGGCAGCCGCGCGGACTGTAACTAAACCTTCCATGCACGTCTCGCTGCTCGCCTCTCCTTCAACAACTTCACCGGCTTCCTTGTCTATCACCACTGCCTTTTTAAACACCCCGCCCTCGAGTATTCACAGCTTTGCGCGGTCTTGCCCCGCCCTGCATCCTCTCTTCTCTCATCTCTCTTTTTTTACGATCAGTGGAAACAACAAGATGCTCGGTGTAGTCGGCACTTTGCTTCGTTTATCATTTCGTAATTTTTTTTTTTAAATAATAACTTTGCTTTATGTAAACCCCCACCTCTCGCTCACTCTCTCGCTCACTCTCTCGGTCACTCTCTCGCTCACTCTCTCGGTCACTCTCTCGCTCACTCTCTCGCTCTCTCTCGTTCTGTCCCTTCACGCTCCCTTCGATCTCGATATCCCCCTTTTCCTCACCGTCCCTTCACCTCCTTGCGCCCAGTCTCGCTTCCATTCTTTCTCGCTTCTTGCCCCGTTGCACCCGGGAATACACTCCCACTCCACGTCAGACTCTCACCCTCGCCTTTCCACCGTCCCCTCGGTCCTTAGCTCCTTCCTCTTCCTCTTGGTTCTATCGGTAAAGTTGCGTAGAAGGGAAATAATAAAATAATAAAAGTAAAACATAATAAAATACAATTCTCACGACGTTTCGGCCACAACGTCCCACCTTACACCGCCTCACCTACCCCAACAACATCAGCTCCGTTCCCAGCACCCTGTCCCTCCATCCATTCCGTCACCCCCTTCATTGACCGCCGTCGGCTTGCATTATAAAGCGGCCCTGAAACGGCCGCTTTATAATAATGGCCTGGAAAGCGCGCTTTATAAATCCCAAACAGAATGGAATAGAATCGAGTAGCGGATTGACGCGGTTGCGACAGATGTTTTCGCCGCTGCCTTTCGGTGCCGTGATTCATTTCACCGTCGGCGCATAAAATATTCACGATTCTTTGTATCATTCAAACAAAATGCTGCTAATTTACCGGCGGCGGTCATAGATCGCTTCTTGCTGATGAGCGGAGTCTGCTGCCAGAAACGACCTCCCGCCCTCCACCTCCAGACGGGGAGGCTCGAGGAGGGGGTGGGTGGAGGTTGACGGGGGGAGGTGACGAGGTCATCTCCCTCGGATCTGGACCCACGGAATCTACAAGTGATGCGGTGCTAAGTGCCGACAGTTAATATTGTATGGAGGCAAACTTGGTTGGATCTAATGAGATTTCCAAACCAAACACGCTGTGACCCCCCTCCCCTCCTCCCCCCTTCGCGGCGCGACGCTGCGAGCTTGGGCTGTCTCTCTGCTCGTCTCCGATGGGGCTCATTGGGCACGGCGTGGTGGCTGCGTGATGGGCCTGGCTTTGGGATGGGTTTCGGTTGATCAGTTTCATTTATTTGGTATAGCCATGTGAGCCATTCGGCTCTTGAATCGGGTGCAACCGCAACAAACCAAAAAACAAAAACATGAACAAGAAAATATCTTAAAGTGACTATGTGACTATGCGCAAACAGAAAAATCCAGGAAAAAACTGCAAAGTCTTCCAGAAAAAAAAACACCGTACACCAACGCTGTGCAAAAATCCCAGTGGGATGCAAGTCAACAACAACAACCACAAGACAACTTAGATTAAAGCCATCATTCTAACTCCGTACTACAACAAACAAACATGGCCAAACCAAAAAACTTTTCGAAATCACCAAAATAAAGCCTTAAGCAATGTAACAGTGATCATAGGAACTGTGGCCGGGTGGGTCTACCTTGCCCGCCACTGGAGACAATCGAGAAGTGGGTGGAAATAAAACGAAAGAATATTGCGTACTTACTTGCACTTAAACATGTTTTTGTAAGCTGCGTATTATAATTTGTAAGAGCTCGCTCTCTTATCTAGAAGGAAACTAGCGATTTAGTGGTGGTGCTGCTGCGGCTACGTTGGCAGTGGTACAAACGCACAAATAACAATAACAACAAACTCAACACATTCGGCAGTATCCTTAAAATGATACATTTAAAAATATATAATAGGCGACGTTTCGGGCAATAACCCTTCTTCATATTATAATGCTATGAAGAAGGATCATTGCCCGAAACGTCGTATGTTATATATTCATATATATTTACGCCTTTTGGCGTCCTCTGGTCTAGCACCGTTTTGAGACTAGGCTCAAAAGAAAGCTGTCTCTGGTGTGGACCAATCAGTTTCAAAGACAATGCATATATTACAATTATCAGAGTACGTTTTTTGTTTGCATTCTGACCACAAGTATCGTGGCTAATGCAGACATGATTCCTTGTAAAAGGTTTTAATTCGGTGTTTTAACATCTTAACACCCGTTTGTTGCCATAAAAAAAGGGGAAAACCTCTTCTCATATTTATATTTAGTTCCCTTTAAAGGCTAACATGTTACTGACGAATGCGTCGAATTACTTGCTGCCAGTCGCGTGCACGCCGCTCTGCTGTTGAGCCCCTTGGCTTCATCTCCGTGTGCTGGGGGAGCGGGCGAGGCTGCTGCTGCTGCTGCTGCTACAGGGCCGGCCCCTTACCACCCCATGATGTGGAGCGATTGCAACTGCGCTTTACATCAACGCTGGGGTTTTATTTTCTAGGTCGTGCAGAGAGGCACCCCCGCCGGCATCTCTGCTGCTCATTGCCCTGCTGTGCCACGCTTCCCTGATGCGCTCATTAGTTGCGTCTGCAACGTGTTCATAGCCACTATGCCTGTTCTGTGTTTGTATGCGTATCAGAACACATTCCTGCGGAGGGAGCTGGTAGGAACGTTGGGTTGCTCGGTTAATGGCCAGGGTCAACGGCGGCGTGGTGTATTCCGCAAATATGCCCGACTGTGAGGGCGGGCACAAGCCGGCGTGAGTAGGTTAAACGTTGAGCTGTATAAGGGCACCACGGGGTGACCAGCACCTCCCCACCCAGCCCTACCCCTCCCACCCCCCACCCAGCCTCACCCTCCCCACCCAGCCCCTCCCCAAACTCCCCTCCCACCCAGCCCCTCCCCACCCAGCCCCTCCCTGCACGACGGACGGACGGACACAATAATCCCCTGTGGGCTGGTGGAACCAGGTGGTTCCTACCAATAAAACTAATTCATAATTACGGTGTCCAAACTCCGCCCGTGGCTTCTGCGCGCGTTCCTCAGCACGTCGCGTGGAGCCATCGAGCGGCATCTCAAATGTTTTATTGGGAGGGTTCGTCGCTAAGGGGGTGGGGGGGGTTGGTTTGCAAGAATTTACTCTCCCGCAGAGTACCACTAAATTATTCAACTGCAGCCCCTAGCGCCGGGGGGGGGGGTGGGGTGGGTTCCTGGCATTCTCGGGGGGCGATCGTATGGAGGAGTTGGTGGGATTCTCGCGAGCAATATAATTTCCTTGGCTCGGCTTGGCCGTTACGGTAGACTTGGTTTATATATATAGGTCACTGGAGGATTCCTCGGCGGGTTTCTTACATTAACAACAACAAACCACTCTTCCACCAGGTGCCTGCCAGCTGAGAGAGGCAGATGCTCTTCGTACTTTTTTCCAGCATCGTTAACAGTATCGGCGATGGTCCCTTTGCACCTGGTGTAGATTCGATTTGAATAAAACAAACGACACGTGGACAGAGACATTCCCCTTCATGGCCTCGTTTGACTGCAGGGGCAACGCTCCGTCGGTCGGTCGAGATTGAGACGACGTCACTACCAATACGACCACCACCACGAACACAACCACCACCAATACGACCACTACCACAACCACCAAAACCACCACCACGATCACCACCAATACGACCACTACCACAACCACCAAAACCACCACCACGACCACCACAAATACGACCACTACCACAACCACCACCACAACAAACAACACGACCACCACAACCACCGCGACCACAACCACCATCAATACGACCACCACCACGACCACCACCACCACGACCACCCCGACCACAACCACTACCACAACCACTACGACCACCACCAACCACGACCACCACCACTGCCACCACCACACCTCATCCCCAACGTTTTCTTCTCTCCGCTAAATCCGACGCGGCGGCTGCTCGGTAGAGACACGCAGCGACCTCCAAGATCAGAACGCCGCGGTGGTGAGATGTTAACGACCTCGCCTGGTCTGCAGGAGGTCGTGGGTTCAATCGGGACGCTGACGCCTGCTGTATATTTGGAGTCTGCGTGTCTCTCTCCCCTTGGTGGCGTGGATTTTTCGCTGGGTCCTCCGTTTGTTCCCTCCACATTTAGAATCGGCGTGTGCTTAATCGTAGTTGGCCGCTAAACATTTCCACTTGATGACAAGCCACTTCACTGGGCAATCATTTGTGATGGCCAAGTCGCTTCTGAAGCAATATATCTACGTAGCTCAGTGGGCCTTAACTGTTAAAATGAAAAACATTGTTAATAGTTGATATATAATCTTGGTTATTTCGGTAAAGTCACGTAGAAGGGAAATAATAAAATAATATAAATATAAAACATAAATATAAAAATGTTTAATATTTATATTATTTTATTATTTCCCTTCTACGTGACTTTACCAAAAGAACCACGAATATGAATCCCTGCAGTCACGAAAGCTTTAAATAAAAAAATAGTTGATATAGTTTGTCTGGCCTGACAGCCTCCCGCCATCTGGTCGTGCGTGGGTCTTCCCCGAGGTTGCCATATTCGTGGAGGCCGCTGCAACGCCTGTCTCAATGACAGCCCCACTCCTCTACCCCGCACACGTGCTTTATTCAGCCCAACACGTGTTCGGCGTTTTTGCCTGATCATATCTACAAGCTCGATGGCAGTCCATGCCATGTTCTGTTCCGAATCTCCGGCCGTCACCTTTGTCTCAATGATCACGCATCGCAAGGCTGAGAGTTTTACGAGGCTGAATCAACCCGGGGGAGGGCCAGCGTAGGGTGAGATACCACGTGCCACTTGTGTTAGCCACAAACGAGAGTTGAACTCATGTGACTAGGATCGCAGAGGAGTGAGGCAGACTGCTCCACTGCCGCTTCCCAGTGGCACCGACGACGATTCCTCTTTAATCGCACCTAACAGACTCTTTGGGGGCAAGTGCTGTTCGCAAGTGGCACGTAGAATAGGATCAATGACACACACACAACGACAAAAACAAAGACCCCCCCCCGTATAGCCTTAACGAGGTTTTGGGGCAAGTGCTGTTAGCGAGCACTTATCAAGGCCAAAACGGCACACGAGGGGGTGGGTGAACAGCACCACGCCCGACCGCATTTGTCTCCCCAGTGGCGATGTTTACACACCGCGCCAGGTACTTATTTGAGACTGAGTCCACCTAGGGGAGGCCCATGACCGGTTCAGATATTCGCCACCGATGTTGCCGGGTTCGTAGCGCAGCGCGCTAACCACTACACTACCACTCCTCACTCACAAACACACAGACTCAGACATACACGCACACGAACCCAAACACTCACGCATATTTATTTTCACACAGCCAACCACACATACACACACGATCACCCACGCATGCACTCGCACGCACGAGCAAACACGCACACGTGCTCGCACACCCACTCACACACACTCATTCACACACACCCAACTACTCACTCTCTCTCTGACATACACTCACGCACCCACTCACACACACCCACACATTCACAACACAAACACACCACCACTCACTCACTCTCACATACACACACACACACACTCACGCACCCACTCACACACACCCACACATTCACAACACAAACACACCACCACTCACTCACTCTCACATACACACACACTCACGCACCCACTCACACACACCCAAACATTCACCAACACACAAACACCTCCACTCACTCTAACATACACACACACACACCCACGCACCCACTCACTGACACCCAAACATTCACAACACACAAACACCACCACTCACACACTCTCACACATACACACACAAACTCACCCACTCACACCACTGACTACTGCTGGGCTCTAACGAGAGACTGGAAACAGCCCTGTCAGTGGCCCGGTCTGGCGTCGATGTGCAGCTCCTGTTAGTGTTGGAAGGGGCTACACGGGCGGAGGTGCAGGCAGGCAAGGGAGGGGGGTGAAGGAGAGGAAGCCGGAGATGGTGGTGGTGGGGGGGGGCAGAGAGGTGTTTGTTATTCTCAAGCCATGGCCAAGCCAGCCTTGGTGCAGCTGCTGGTGTTCATCAAGACGGCGTCTCTGTTTTACTTTCCACATTCACACTATTTGCTTTTTTTCGTCAACCTCAAACCCCCCACCCACCCACCCCCCCCCACCTAAACATGTCAATGTCACTGTCCAACGTTCTCTGAAGACGCGGCCTCTTCCTGTCCACGCAAGCCTAGCGCCGTGCGAGGCTGTCCGCAGCGAAAAACATTCGCTCCGTGAAACGGCCCAACGTCTAAGGGGCCGTCCATAAATGACGTCACGCGATTTTGGACGATTTTTGACGATTTTTGACCCCCCCCCCTCGTCACACGGCGTCACAAAAAGTCAGACCCCCCCCTCAAATATGACGTCACAAAGCTCTGCCCCCCCTCCTCCCCTAAAACGTGCTTCAAATCGCTTTAAACTATTGTCATTGTAGTGCGTATTCCATGTGGCGCTGCACTCTGATGTTGTAGGAGTGTTGTTATAACAATTCCATATTTATTTAAAGTTGCGCATTTTTATGTGACGTCACATTTCTCAACCCCCCCCCCCCCCTTCGTCACACATCGTCACAAATGTCTGATCCCCCCCCCCAGGTGCGTGACGTCATTTATGGACGGCCCCTAAGTCAGTCCTCTCGGTGCCGTCCCCGTCACACTGGGCACCCCCCCCCCAATACAGACTATGGTGGGGGGGAGGTGAGAGATGGGACGTCACCGCACTGCCGCGCCTTCAGACGCGCTTCTGCGGCCGTCTGGAACGCTCCTTGCCGTACGATATGAGGAAAGCCACTGGGAGTGAAGCGGTTTTAAAGCATCTCGATTGGAAACTTATTTCTTTAGAATTCTCTTTGTTTTTAGCTTGTTTATCCCCCCCGCCCGCCCGCCCGCACCTCCGATTAGCACAGTTGTGCTACGTACGGTGCGAAAGAAGTTAACCATACAGTCCATCACCTCTGACTCATCGGTTAAAATGAATTGGCACGCAAGCGATTAATACGCGTAGGCCGTGTATTATTCCAAGACAAAAATCCAAGTCCCGGGCTAAGCCGGGTAGTAAAGCTAGTCATAACATAAAATAAAGACCAGTTATTCTCATATCCACCAACGGATGAAGATATCCCCAATGCCATGTCAGGCATGGACAATTTGTTAACCATATTTCACCACGCTTGTCAGTGCGGGTTAGTGAAGGAGGGGGGGGGGAGCGGTTTTCTGTGAGCGGATATCGACTTTGGGTCGCAGGGTTCATAGGGCAGCCCCCAAACTCCGGTACCGCCGTTCCACCACCTAGAATGTATGTGTATTGTCTTTATATAAATGTGGTTTTCATATTGCAAACGTTACATCGGGGCTAACTGGATGGAGATGAGAATGAACGAGACGGAATGTATGGAATTGGATGATACAAGCGAAACAGTCGGAGGGTGACCCACCGCCACCCCCCCCCAAATCGTGACAATTTATCAAATCCTGGAGGGAAGAGGAGTGGTGTCAAGAATCATCGCTCGCTCAGCCGCAACCAACTGCTCACGAGTAGGGTACTCTACACAACATGCTAGTCGTGACATGCTAATTACATGTACATTTACATGCACATTTCTACATTTACATGCAGTCCTCGATGTGACGGCGCGCTGCGAGCTTACATTGACATGCCAACCACATGTACACAGTAAATTCACATGCACATTTCTCACTTTAACATCACTAGCCCAGCCCACTACGTCCATCTCTCACCTTGACAAGCAGCCTGCATCAGCAGCTTCTTACTTTGAGTTTTTTCGGTAAATTCACGTCGGTAAAAAAATAAAATAAATTAAATCACGACGTTTCGGAGGCATCACAAGCCTCCGTCTATTAGAGCTCTCTTCACTTGATACAGTAATTTTGCTGTGACGGTTCCACCTGGAGACGGAAGCTTGTGTTGCCTCCGAAACGTCGTGATTTAATTGAATTTAATTATATTTTTTACCTACGTGACTTTACCGAAAAAAGCTAAAGTATGATGGATCCTTGCAGTCACGAAAACTTCAAATCTAATTTCCCTCCTCTTTTAATCCGCCTGATGATGGTTGCTTGCGTTGTGATCGAAACGTCGTGGTCTATTGATTTTTCTACCGACGTGACTTCACCGAAAGAACCAAAGAGTTAAAATTTGATTTAAAGCTTTCGTGACTGCAGGGATTCATTTTATTGGTTCTTTCGGTAAAGTCACGTAGAAGGGAAATAATAAAATAAGTTCTCTTTTGGAAAGTTCCCTGAAATTTTTATCAAAAAAACAGGAAAATCCTACATCCACAGCGAGAGAGAGAGAGACACGCAAACTCCAAATACACAACAAGCGTCAGGGTTGGGATGGAACCCACGACCTTCTGCACACCAGGCGAGGCAGTTAACATCTCCTAGCTAGCCACCGTGCTAAGTGGCGGTGGAGTTGACGGGTTCTGTGCACAGGAAGCTGGAGAGGGCTCAGGCCCTCAGGGGGTGAGTAGCCAAGGGTCATTACATGACTGCAGCAACAACTGACACAGGGATTGGGTAAAGTGGATGCCGCAACTCCGATTATCACGGCCGGCTACGTACGGTGTGAAAGAAGTTCCACATACTTGCACGGCGCACGCGTACAAACCGGGCAGTCGTAACGGAGCGATCGCCACTGGACGTGAGGCGGTGGTGCTGGGAGGGGCCCCCCCACTCCTCTGGGCTAGACTCGAGCCCCCCCCCCCGAGACAAGACCGCCACTTGCACCCCCAAACCCCCCCCCCCCGCCGCTCCTCCTTTTCCTCCTTGTTTGTTACCGCCTCAAAGCTCCATCCTCCTGTGATTGATTACTCGCCCCCCCCCCCAAACCCACATCCCCCCCCCTCTGCTCCCCCTCAATATCTTTGCGGCAATTTAAAAAAAACGCCTCTCCGCCAACTTGCCAGATGTGCGCCCCTCGCCAGAAAAACAAAACAACGCGCAGACTCGAATTCTATTTTATTTTACTTCAAAGACGCCTTGCCCCCCCCATGCCCCCCCTGCCCCCCCTGCCCCCCCCTGCCCCCCCTGCCCCCACGCCGTGCTTTCTTTCATTTTAAACTCAAACGGACGCACGAAACGCCCCCTTGGGTGGAGGGGAATGTTGTTTGGGACACAGCGATGGACGGCAGCCACGGGGACGCGCAGACGGCAGGTTTATAAGACGTCGTCTTGATAAAACTCCGTCTTTATAAGACGACGCCTTCATAAGACGACGCCTTTATAAGACTCCATCTTCATAAGACGACTATCAGCTCAGGGGGATTGCGGCAATCGGTCACGTGCCCCCCCCCCCCCCCGACTGTTAAAAACACAAATCTCGTGGTGGTCCATAATATAATTTTTTTTGTGGGGGGTGAGATCGCGTTAATATATAAATGTTGTGTCGTTAAACCCGTCACCACCCGACGCAGCCAACTAGTAAGGGTCGTCAAGGGGGAGGGGGGGGTCCTCACCCTCCTGAGCAGAAACCATCGCCCCAACTCCGCACATCCTCGCAGCGGTCGCCGCTGATTTTGGCCGCTCGCCATCGACCAAAGGCGGCGGCGCTTCCAGACGTGCTTCTGCGGCCGTCTGGAACGCTCCTTTCCTTCCGATATGTGGACGCTACTGGGAGCTGTGCAGTTTTAAATCATCATCATCGTCGTCGTCTAGATTGTAAACTCATTTCTTTAGAACTGATTTTTGTGTTCAGCTCGTTGTTGTCCTTCCCCCCGCAACTCCAATTAGCGTGGTTGGCTTCGTACGGCGTGAAAGAAGTTAAACAAACAAACATACGAGGGGAAGCAGTCGCATATGCACACTGGATAAGTAACATAACCACGGTTGTTTAGCATAGGCTCACAATTCCAAGTGACCAGCAACAAACAGCACGATTGAAGTTGTAATCGATACGAGTCGAACACGTTTATTGAACTGAGCGTGGTTATTATTTTAAGAGCATGGTGGGGGAGGGGGGCTGGGGGTTGGGGGTAAGGAGGCGACGGGAGGAGGGAATTCCAAAGTGGAGGAGTGCGAGAGAAGAAGCAGAGAGAGAGAGAGAAGTGAGGTGACATGCCCTGTGTTGCTTGAGCACAAGCAATTAATGTAGTGAAATATAACAAACTAAAAATATACTATTTTTCGATTTAAAGCTTTCGTGACTGCAGGGATTCACATTCTTGGTTCTTTCGGTAAAGTCACGTAGAAGGGAAGTAATAAAATAATAAAAATAAAACATAAATAAAATAATTCTCACGACGTTTCGGCCACAACGCAAGCAGCCGTCCTCAGGTGAAGACCAGGTCTGTCGGGTTTCCCTTCTACGTGACTTTCCCGAAAGAACCAAGAATCTAAAAATAAACTTTTATTTTTACCAGGTAAGGCCCACTGAGCTACGCAGCTCTTTTTCAGAAGCGACCTGGCCACAAATGACAGCTCAACGAAGTGAGCTTATCGTGTGGACATAGCAGCCAAATACTCTCAGCTGCAGGTTTTCTAAACGTGGAGGGAAAAGCCGGAAGACCCGGAGAAAATCCATGCCACCGCGGGGAGAGAGAGAGAGAGACGCGCACACTTCAAAGTCCTGGACACGGGCGAAAGAACAATTTGGTGAAGTTCACGAGGATACGGGTGACGATGGCAAGGTAGCGATGGAAACGCGACTGGTCCGGCCCTCGAGTGGCAGACGAAAGAGGAGCAGAGTACGAAATCCAATTCAATATGACTCCTCACTCATACACACGCACACACGCGCGCGCGCGCGCGCGCGGGCACGCATCCGGAACATTCTGTGCAGAAGGAGCAATCACATCAAAGTGTCTGCTCACTCGCGCCTTTGGTCTCAAATGGTTTCGGGGTAAAGTGTTTCACAGACTACGATTTGCAGGATACGCTCTTAAAATGTAGGGCGAAAGTTTTAGAGTTAGAGGTGGGATTTTGCGGGGAATTGGTGGGGTTGCATGGAAGAGTTCAGTGATATTCGAGGCTCTTTAAAAAAAAAAGAGGATTTTACATTACTTTTTTGCCCAATCCCTTGTGTGTGTGTATTTTGACGAGTTTGTTGGAGTGCCTAAAGAAAACTCACCGAGGGGAAAACGACGGGACACACGGGTTCATGGAATCACTTGATGCACTGCCAGGGGATACACAGACTCTTACCTCCAAGGCGCTGAATTACTGGCGCGCCACCATCTCGCCCGACGACTGATTTCAACTTGTAATGCATCGCACAGTCTCTTGCTCATCATGGAAAAATAAAAAATGAATCAGAGAAGTGAGGAACCACAGACAAGCGGTGAAGGCAGCTACATGATGAGCCGTATTTCCCACCCCTCCAAGCTATGTGATCCTTTATATATTAAGATGTTATCGACTAACGAATGCCTATTCATACATGCAGGACGAAACCGGAGCACCCGGAGAAAACCCTACACGTGCGAGGGGGAAACGCTCAATCCCCATACAGATGGAGTCCACGTTTTTCTTTTCCGCATGCCCCTGTGGTTGTGTCGGATGATGTGGTAATGATTTGGGGTTTCAATGCAAATGGTTTATTTTTATTTATTTAGGTTCGAAATAAGTTGTAGGCGTTTGCTCTGAGGTTCTTATTCATTTCAGCAAGCGGCGATGACTTTTTTTTGGTTCACCGCTGCCACCTGACGCCAAAGGTAGGAAGGAATTTGTGAGCACAAGCGCACAGGAAATTATATTGTATAAGCTTAACAGTGACATCCTCGTCATCTGTACGTGAACGGATTTAGACAGCTTTATTGCTGGGTATATGGAGTTTCAAAGATGCAGTCACAACTAAGTGCTGTAGATCATGTATTTACGGAACTGTAACCTGTGCAATGTACACTCACCCACACCTCGTCGCACACGCACACACACAAAGATCCATCGTGTCGCCGAAACAGACTGTTGGGGCAAGTGCTGTTAGCGAGCATTTATGAAGGCCGGCACGACACACGAAGGGGTGGGTGGCCAACACCACGCCCGGCCGCCTTTGTCTCCCCAGGGGCGATGTTTACACCGCACCATGTACTCATTTGAGGCGCAGAACGGGTTCACATATTCGTCACTGGTGTCTGCCCTGAGCGGGAATTGAACTCGGGTCGCCGGGTTCGTAGCACAGCGTGCTAACCACTACACTACCCCACACTTAACGAAGTATTACATTTTATAACACACTTATTGATGTCCATTTCGTCTTTAACTTTGCTTGTTTACTGGTGTATCATCAACTGAATCAGAACATCAACAAACCGATGTGCACATCGCCTTCATGAATGAAACATTAAAGACAAGCCACAATCGTGCCACTGTGGCCATGCAACGCAAACTAAACACAAAATAGGAAACTACTTTAGTGATTCTACACGAAATCTCTCCTGAAGCCCTCTCATCGTGGAAAGCAGACCGAGACATTCGCATGCAGCTCCTGGACATAATGCCATACGTAAGATTGGAATGTGATTTTTTTTTACGTACAGACATTGTGATGGGGTTAAAGCCATAAACTCGCCACTCCGCTTAAGGACCTGAATTCCCTTGATTCAAACCCAGCACCACCACGCTGCCAGCTCAACGCTCCGATCTCTGAGTGACCCGCTGTTTTATTATTTGCTTTTAATTTACTAGATACATAAACTATTTCAGAGACATCTTAACCTGCCAGCGTGCTTGACTTGTATTTTATAAAGCTTGCACGTAAAATGTCAACAATGAGTTGGCTGATGAGAAATGGCATTTGCGTATTTCCTGCGTCAAATCTCCTGCGTTTTCATAAATTCACTCAATTTATAAATTGATTCAGATTGACGCAGTACCCTTAGAGGCAATCATTTTCTTAGTCATCCTTTATTTAATATGCACGCCTGATTTAACACGGATGAATCTAGTTGCTTGCAACATGTTGTTCCCAAAAAGTTGGATTAATGAGTATATAATCTGAACGTGTCAAAATATATCCTCAAATATACAGATATTGGCCAACGAGCTTATTATCAGTCACTGACTAACATCACGCCGTGTTCTGAGAATTTCCACAGGTACTTACACGGCTCATAATTTATAGAATTAAATATGAATACAGAATAAGGAGATTATGGAACGGTCTGAAAACAAGCTTCCAGGACAGGCCACGCGCCTCAAATATGTAATCAGGCCCCTCTCGCCATCGCGGCCTCGTTTGACAGTCAGGAGAAGGAAACGCAGGGGACGCTGGGTTGAGCGGCTGCCTTCCTGCGGGAAGCGTCGTGGGCTCAGTGTGTGGGCAGGGGACGAATCTACCCACGGGCTACGAACACCGTAAAGCCGAAGAGGGCAAGTGTTGTTCATGGCAAGGCCCGTGGGCCACTGGAGCCCCCTGGTGGCCTTTAGTGCGGCCCGTGACAAGACGCAACGCGTGAACACACCGCCCCACACACAACGCGTGAACACACCGCCCCATACACAACGCGTGAACACACTGCCCCATGCACAACGTGTGAACACACCGCCCCACACACAACGCGTGAACACACTGCCCCATACACAACGCGTGAACACACTGCCCCACACACAACGCGTGAACACACTGCCCCATGCACAACGTGTGAACACACCGCCCCACACACAACGCGTGAACACACTGCCCCATGCACAACGTGTGAACACACCGCCCCACACACAACGCGTGAACACACCGCCCCATACACAACGCGTGAACACACCGCCCCACGCACAACGCGTGAACACACCGCCCCACGCACAACGCGTGAACACACCGCCCCATACACAACGCGTGAACACACTGCCCCATACACAACGTGTGAACACACCGCCCCACACACAACGCGTGAACACACTGCCCCATACACAACGCGTGAACACACTGCCCCACACACAACGCGTGAACACACTGCCCCATGCACAACGTGTGAACACACCGCCCCACACACAACGCGTGAACACACTGCCCCATGCACAACGTGTGAACACACCGCCCCACACACAACGCGTGAACACACCGCCCCATACACAACGCGTGAACACACCGCCCCACGCACAACGCGTGAACACACCGCCCCACGCACAACGCGTGAACACACCGCCCCATACACAACGCGTGAACACACCGCCCCACACACAACGCGTGAACACACCGCCCCACACACAACGCGCGAACACACCACCCCACACACAGCACGTGAACACACCGCCCCATACACAACGCGTGAACACACCGCCCCACACACAACGCGTGAACACACCGCCCCACACACAACGCGTGAACACACCACCCCATACACAACGCGTGAACACACCGCCCCACACACAACGCGTGAACACACCGCCCCACGCACAACGCGTGAACACACCGCCCCACACACAACGCGTGAACACACCGCCCCACACACCACGCGTGAACACACCGCCCCACACACAACGCGTGAACACACCACCCCACACACAACGCGTGAACACACCGCCCCACACACAACGCGTGAACACACCACCCCACACACAACGCGTGAACACACCGCCCCACACACAACGCGTGAACACACCGCCCCACGCACAACGCGTGAACACACCGCCCCACACACAACGCGTGAACACACCGCCCCACACACAACGCGTGAACATACCACCCCACACACAGCACGTGAACACACCGCCCCATACACAGCGCGTGAACACCCCGCCCCATACACAACGCGTGAACACATCGCCCCATGCACAAATATCTTCCAATTACGATTTCACGTCGTTCATGACTTCGCCACGGCTGAAGAAGCTTTGACTTTGATTTTTTTTTGTAAGAAACGAGCGTGATTGAACGTTGGATGAATTTACCTTGAGTCGAATAAGTGCGATCGTTTTACGTTGGCAAGCAAATCAATCGCAGCGATCGTTTCGTACATTTCCACGCGTGGCGGTCACCCAATATGAGCGCTGCCCAGGCTCGCACTTGCTTAGCTTTCGACATCTGGTGCGATCGGGCGTGTGTTATCATAGGCGAGCCGTCACTGTACGAATCAATATCAAAGCACACAGTGCGCTCGGAGAAGTTACGTCTGCCTGCCTTTAATCATAGATGCATGGGTCAGTGAAGGCTCATTACAAGTTCAAGTGAAGCTACGAATTGAGCGATCGTACACGTTTTAAATGCCACGCGCATTCACTGCTTTACAACACACACACACACCCACACGTCTCGCACCACCTCTGCCCCACGTACTGGAGCGTGTCTCTGTGGCGGAGAAAGGACGGTCCGATGACAATCTCGGGTCTCGCGCTGTGAAGCGGCGGTGACACATTTGGGGCCGTCCATAAATGACGTCACGCGATTTTGGACTATTTTGGACGATTTTTGACCCCCCCCCCCCCTTCGTCACACGGCGTCACAAAAAGTCAGATCCCCCCTTAAATATGACGTCACAAAGGTTCCCCCCCCCAAATATAACATGCTTCAAATCGTGTTTGTAAATGTTGAGGGGAAAACTGGAGGATCCGGAGAAAATTCTACGCGACCACGGGGAGAGATTGAGAGACACGCAAACCCCAAATATACAGCTGCAGCAGACGGGGTCGGGATTGAACCCACGACCTCCTGTATACCAGGCGAGGTAGTTAACATCTCCTAGCCACCGTCATGGTGAGAGAGAAAGAGAGAGACGCAAACTCTAAATACACAGCAGGCATCGTCGGGATCGAACCCACGACATCCTGTATACCAGGCGAGGTAGTTAACATCTCCTAGCCCCCCCCCCTGCCCACCCCACTACGACAATCTGCCAATGAACTCGACTTGTTTGTTATCGTGCTGAATTTAATTCTAGCTTCAACGGTATTGAAAGTCTCGTGGGAGATGCGTGCGCTGGAAATGTAATGGTTTGAAAGCGCTTGTTAAACACGAAAGTTGGGTGGAAATCAGGGCACGTTAGATAACTCCTTCGTGAATCATGTCCACTTTGGTCGGCCCCTATTAGTGCAGTATATATGCGACTGCTATGAAATGATGTGAGAATTATTCAACACTTTTTTTTATTGGCGGGGAAGTGTGGAGGGGGGGGTTACGTTTCCTAAAATCACATTAAACGAAATTTTTTATCTTTATTTTAATAATTCACGCATGCGAGGGTGAGTGTGACGAGGTTGTAGGCACGGCACCTGCACGTTGCGAGACAGGAAAGTGTCGATGATCTGCCAAGCTGGATGGAGCCCGGCTCCGGCTTCGATGTGTGGGGCCCTACGAGGTGGCCAGGGGCAGTGTGGCGCAGTGGTAAACCCGGTTACCCATTATCTGAACCGGTCTTGAGCCTCCCCTAGGTCGACTCAGCCTCAAATGAGTACCTGGTGGCGATGTGTTAACATTCAGTGGCCATGTGTTAACATCGCCACTGATCGATACATGTGTCATAGCAAGTATACACACTGATTGAACATGCTACACTTTGGTCACATGCGTATCGTGCCTTTCATTAAGTTCAGTTTCACCAATAGCACTCCAACATTCTCCAACGTTGAACCAACGTTGGTTTATTGAGGTCGGTGTTTTACGGAATTCCCTCCCGTCGTCTGTTCCCAAGTTCCTGCAGCCTCGTTTGACTAAAAAAAAACCCCACACCGACTCTTATATTTGCACCTCCAATTAAGAGTGCTGATCGTTGCTGGCCCCTGGGTACGTTGTCTCTTGTGGGCCTGTGCTCAGCAACCTTGCCTTGATACATCCATAATACAGGGGGTGGGGGTGGGGGGGTTGTGGTTTTTATTGGGTTACGGGATCTAACCCCAAGCAAACTGTATTATGGAGGATGATATTCGTCGCGAATGCCTACGTGTTAAACTAACCTTGCTACAAACAAACACACTTAATTACCCTTCCCACCGTGTTCTCCAGCAGACATCTCAATTTGTTTGTATTCCATTTGTTTTCACTTTACACCGCTCACCCCCCGCCTTAAATCGAAATCAATTCTTCACGCGTGCGATGCAATAGCGTGCAATACTCGCTGATTGGACGCGCAACACTGCGGCGATGGGGCCATCTCTCACATCCCACATCGATGACCGATCGACTGGCGCAAGTGCGGGCGCAAGGTGCAAGGCGCGCCACCACAGTACAGTACAACAATAACGAGCATACTAGTAGGGGTTTTCCCCTTTTTTCTGGCAACAAAAACTGACACCTTTTGCAAGGAATCATGCTTACATTAACCACAATACTTGCAGTCAAAAGGCGCACAGTTCAAAGACAACGCACTACACAACCCTATTAGTAGATGTTGCTGCTGGCAAAGGAGGTCCCATGATGTAGCTGCTCACCCCGAGCCCTCATCACTCTGGCAGTGCGTTGTCTTTGAACTGTGCGCCTTTTGGCGTCATCTGGTCGAACACCACATGAGACTAGGCTCTAAAGAAAGCTGTCTCTGGTGTGGACCAATCAGTTTCAAAGACAATGCATACGTTTATCAGAGTATTGTTTTTTGTTTGCATTTGACTGCAAGTATTGTGGTTAATGTAAGCATGATTCCTTGCAAAAGGTGTCAGTTTTTGTTGCCAGAAAAAAGGGGAAAAACCCTATTAGTATATTTTGGTACTGGCAAAGGAGGTCCCATGATGATGAAATAACGAGCATCCCATCCCTCCCACCTCATCCTCCCCGTGCGGCTCTTGGCGTTCGCGGGGCGTGGAACCGGCGTGAGAGCACGTGTCCCCCTCCTGCAGACCACGCCAGCCTCACCACAGCGATCGGCGGCTACGAAGCCGCAGAGCGGTGGCTACTTAAAGGACCGCTGCTTTCGTGATCTCATTCGTTATTTATTTAGGACCCCCCCCACCACCACCGCCCTACCACCACCCGGCTCGTATTCATCACGCAGTGTGCATTGCGGCTCTTGAAATATTGGGAGTTTTTTAACAACAACAAAAAAATCGAATTTGAATTAAACAAAACCGGATCTTCTTGTTCTTTTAGTTGTCAATACCTTGGTATGGGCCCCTACTGGACGGGAACGTAATTCCCACCCCGGTCAAACCCCTACCCTCTTCATAGACCGGCTCTTGCCGAGTAAACATAGAGCGTGAGGCCAACATTGGCATGACGCTGTCTTCCCGACAGACCTGTTCTTCACCTGAGGACGGCTGCGTTGTGGCCGAAACGTCGTGAGAATTATTTTATTATGTTTTATTTTTATTATTTATTATTTCCCTTCTACGTGACTTTACCGAAAGAACTAAGAAGATGTCGTTTGTGTTTAATTTGTTGTCCTTCCCGACTCCGCCCCCCCACCGCACCTCCGATTAGCACGGTCGACTACGTGACGGTGCGAAATCATTTCAAGGTACGTCCGGCTTGGGGTTGGAGCTGTTGGCACAGCGTTCGTGCCACGTGGCAGGCCGCTGTTGCAGCAGCAGCCGCGGTCTCCTGCGCAGTCAACGACTACGCCACCGTATTTTTGGTTCTTTCGGTAAAGTCACGTAGAAGGGAAATAATAAAATAATAAATATATTTAAACAATTAAAAATTATTACGACGTTTCGACTGCAACACAAGCAATCGTCATCAAGTGTGAAATCCACAGCAAGAACATTTTTTCATCAAGTGTGAATTCCACAGCAAGACATTTTTTTTGCTGTGGATTTCACACCTGATGATGATTGCTTGTGTTGCAGTAGAAACGTCGTGAGAATTTTTTCTTGTTTTTATATTTTTATTATTATCATCATCAGGTGTGAAATCCACAGCAAAAAAAAATTCTTGCTGTGGATTTCACACCTGATGATGATTTCTTGTGTTGCAGTCGAAACGTCGTGAGAATTTTTTATTGTTTTAATATTTATTATTATTTTATTATCTCCATTCTACGTGACTTTACCGAAAGAATCAAGAATATGAATCCCTGCAGTCACGAAAGCTTTAAATCAAAATTTGACTACGCCACCGGTTTAGAGTTTTTCAACATCGCTTGAGGTGGCTGAACTTTGGTGGCAGTGCACGGGCAGGTTCCACGCGATCAGACTTCATACCTGGCACGCTCGAGATGAGAGTCACCATTAGTGTCATTAAGATTTAGGTTTTTTTTTAGCAAATGTGGGAAAAGTATGTCAACCAAAACGGGGTGCTTCAAAACAATGTTAACACTTCTGAGAATTTGCAACAATATCGATAGTCCCATATAAGTCTTGACTTACAGCTTTCGTGACTGCAGGGATTCATATTCTTTGGATCTTTCGGTAAAGTCACGTAGATAATATCTTACATTGACATGCTAATCTCTCTCACTTTAATATCGCTAGCCCCGCCCATTTCGTTTATGACCCTTGGGCTACACCCATTTCAAACCTTAAAAACAGCCTGTTTCAGCAGCTTTTCCCCCTCTTTTTCACCTGATGACGATTGCTTGTGTTTCGATTAAAACGTCGTGATATTTTTTTTATTTTTTATTCACTTTATTTTCATTATTTTATTGTTCTATCTACGTGACTTTACCGAAAGACCCAAAGAAAATCCCATAGAAGTGTTAACACTTTTTTGAAGCGCCCTGTGTATACGGGACCCGTGTACGGTAATCATCTTTCTTGATAAGGGCGACACGCTCGTAATGTGCCGCAGGGTCGGTACGCGCGAGGATGAGCTGACTTTGTTCATTTACGCCGGGATGGGTGCTGGTTTGTGATGGTGGTGGTGACTCCACTTGCACTAATGCGTCAAACCATTGACTGCAATACAGAGGTCACGGTTTCTGAAACAGTAGAAAATTAGCCTCGAAATCTCACCGAGTGCATATTACTTGGGCGAGTTTGAAACGTTGATTGTGAAGTGTGTCATTTGTGGAATTGCCCTCGGGGAGTAGATTATCCGAATCCGCGTCATTTATTTTTCTTCCCTTAATTTGGTTTGTTTCAAGCTGCGTCGAGGATCATTAAGTGTCAATTTCACTCCACAAATGAGAACGTGTACCTCATAGTGTGTGTGCGTGTGGATACAAAATGACAAAGGGGAGAGGTGGCGCAGTGTTAGCACGCTGCACTACAAACCCGGCGACCCAAGTTCAATTCCCGATCGCGGCCAACTTCGGTGATAAATATCGGAAATGGTTCTGGGCCTTCCCTAGGTCGACTCAGCCTTAAACGAGTACCTGGTGCGGCGTGTAAACGTCACCTGGCGTGGTGCTGGCCCACCCATTCCCTCCTGTGCCTTTCCGTGCGTAACCTTCGAATTCGTACGTACGGCTGCTGATGTGGAATGAAGAGCAACAATTACATCTTCACATTTAGGTGGTCAAGCCAGACCACCATAGCGTCATGAGCTGTGATGTCTCCTTCGTATTTGTGGATCGGGGCATCGCGTCGTCATGTATTGTAGGGTCTCTGTTCCGGATGACCACAGTCATGGAACGCTACTGCTGGAGAGTTTTCCATTTTGCATTTGTGCATCGGGCATCCGCATCTGCCATGGTGTGTGCAGTGGATGCGGTTTAGGCTGGACCATGAGCTTCGTGGAAGATCAAACTTCAGGCATCGTCTGCGTTGGGTCTTTCACGGGGTATTTATTTCTCCGTTCTTTTGAACTCCATTAATAGGAGCTCGCTAACAGCACTTGCCCTAACAGGCTGTCTTTGCCTTTGGATTTGAAAAGGTCACTTGTAGATATATCCTAAACATATTCTTAGGTTTTTTCGGTAAAGTCACGTAGGTAAAACATCAAAATTAATAAAAATAAAATAAAATAAAAATCACGACGTGACTTTACCGAAAAAACCTAAGAATATGAATCCTTGCAGTCACGAAAGCTTCAAATCTAGAATATCCTAAACAATTCTGTAGGATCACCTTCTCAGTGCCACGTGACAACATACTCTATGAGAGTTGCCAACGGACGTTTCGTCTCACGATATTACGCCATTAGCACAATTGGAATGCATTCGGTGTCGGGGAGAGGAGGGGGGGGCGAATAAAATCAATGAGGTGTTGCGCAGAATCGTGGGCTGAATGAAGTTGTCATTACGATGAGTGATGGAAAGGATGTGAAACCATACTGCTGGGAGCCCCCTAGCAAGTAGGGCTCTGTCCATGCTGCCACTACTGGCTATGGTGTCCAGGTGGTATGCTGCTCATGGTGCTAATGTTGTTCATGTGCTAGTAAATATACGCTTCCAAGCTTGGTGGTGTTCATTCGGACACTGTCTTTCCGACAGACCTGTTCTTCACCTGAGGACGGCTGCTTGCGTTGTGGCCGAAACGTCGTGGGAATTATTTTATTATGTTTTATTTTTATTATTTTATCATTTCCCTTCTACGTGACTTTAGCGAAAGAACCAAGAAGAAGAGGTGCTAGTGTTGTTCATGGTGCTAGTACACTGTCCAATGACCAATGGATGGTGTTTACGTGTGCTCACGTAATACCGTCTTGTTTGTAATGTTAATTGTTTGGGGGGCGTGGAGGCAGAGGGAGGGGGGCAGGCTCGACCCATTAAATTCTATTTTTGTTCATCACGGTTTTCCCGCACCCATTGTTAGGCATGCAATTAAGCATTGAATCGCCAATTAACGTAGAATATATTTGCCAGCAGTGGATTAACCATTTCTGATGATATTTAAGCTCACAACACGTGTGTTGAATGAGGTGTGTAATCTGTGCTTTTATTCGTATGCTATAAGTTCGCGAGACGCATGTTGCCTTGTGAGGCTGCTACACTAGACATGTTCTTAAAAATAGCTTCATAGCTCATCGGATTCCTCCAGTATTAATACATATTCTAACATTCAGCGCAATGTAGAAAAGAAAAAAAAACCCAAATTGATTATTGGATCGAATCCTGACTCAGAATTGCGACGATCATTTAGATCGCTCGAGAGAGAGAGGGAGGGGGGTGCTGGGTCGTTACAGCAGCCCCACATCCCCAGCCTCCTTCCACGTGACGGACCGTGAGAAGCCCACGCGCTTAAGTGGAGGTCACTTTGAGTGATGAGTTCTAATAAAACTCCGTGATGCAACACGCAGGGCTGCAATGGCAAGCGTGCAGCCCGCATTTGCATCGTTCGCGTTTTTCCCTCCTCAACGCCGAGCTACTAATCCCGCATAATCGCCAACGCGTCGAGTGCGTAATAATATAACAAATCGCAACGCTTCTCCCCCCCCCCACCCCCTTTTTGTTATACAAGCGCTTGCTCGATGGCAACCCAGGTCAAATTTTAAAACTAATATTGTGCTTAATGGATCGCGTGCTGTCATCTCACGGACTATCGTATGATTGCTGTGAGCTTTGACCCATCCCAGGGCAGGTAGACGTTTCTGCCCTGGAAATTTCATGTTTTTTCTTTTTTCTCGGCACAGGGAAATCTTGAGACGTGTGCTTGAGACTCGAGTCTGTTTGGCCACGAGGATGATGCATCGAAGCCCACTGGTGACCTCGTTTCTGTCCACGTTGGTAATGGCGCTGAATAGTACATCTATCCGTTCCAGTGACAATGGACCGTAATGCGTGTGCCGGGCAGTGCATTTATTATTCTATTTTAATAATTCCTCACCTTGCACGTGTCATGCTCGTAAAACGATTTATTATATGAACACCAAAATACGCACCGATTCACCAGGTACCACCCCAAATCCCCCCCAGCGATTCTATCCAATTCCGCGATTCGGGTTCACGATGCGAGTGTTTGTTTTCCTGCCACATGGTGAGTGTGTCTGCCTCCGAGTTTTGCAGGTAGGGCAGTGGTGGTCACGCACGTTGTTTGTAGTCCAGCACTGTGGAGGCAGAAGCGAGGGTTGGTGGTTCACACACAGACGTCGCGAAACTCCCTGACTTGCCACGAGAAGGCGGAGCAGCCAAATGGGAACCAATGTCGGCTGTTCCTTGTGTACGAGGACAGAGTGTTTCTTCCTCTTGTTATTATTATTATATTATCTGGTAGCTACACGAGACCACCTGGACTCACGACACACAAGGCGTAACGATACGAATCTTAACAAACAAAGCAATCTCATACGCATTAATTATTCTGGGCCTGTATAGCGAGCCGACGAATCCACGTTAAAATATGAATTTATGCATCATCACGCTCCGTAACAATTTTTTTTGTGTATTGTTGTTACTATCGCTGCCGTCAATCAGTGAGCAACTGCTGCCAGTGTGCAAAGAGATCCCATGCGGTGCTCCCCCCATTGACGATGCCTGCTGCCGTCAGACGAAACACCCCCCACCCCCAACTCCAGCCCCACCGGAATGGCCTTCACGCCCCACGGCTTTGTCGCTCGCCAGACACGTCCCGCGCATAGCGAAGGTGACTCAAACGTGACACGAAAGGAGGTCCCATGATGTGACACGAATTGTTTGGGTGACGCTACCGGTGCGTCATCGGCACGGGTGGTTACACGCGAGCCTCACAGCGAGGAGGACCCAGGTTCGATTCCTGACTCGAGCGCCTTTGCGTGCTGGGTTTGTAGACGTTCTCTCCTGTTGTGCTTGGGTTTGTAGAGCTCCTCCGTTTCTCTCCCAAAGCTAAAATAAAGCAAGCACCACGTCACGCTGGTGTTGGTCAAACGTCCCAATGTTGAAAGTGTCGCTGCAAATCACTCCGCTGGGATCAGACACAACAGCAGCAGCAGCAGCATCGGCACTTTACTGAAAATCCTCGGCAGCACCCTCCTGAAAACGAGTCTTGAGACATGGTAAGAGAATCGCGTGTGAACAAGCTTCATATTTGATTTTTAAATTTCGATTTATAGCTTTCGTGACTGCAGGGATTCATCTTCTTGGTTTTTTCGGTAAAGTCACGTAGAAGGGAAATGATAAAATAATAAAAATAAAACATTATAAAATTATGTTTTATTTTTAAAAAAATATGTTTTATTTAAAAAATAATAATAATAAAATCTGGACAGCGTCTGAATGGACAGCGTCTACATTCAGACGCTGTCTTTCCGACAGACCTGTTCGGCTGCTTGCGTTGTGGCCGAAACATCGTGAGAATTGTATTTTATAATGATTTATTTTTTATTATTTTATTATTTCCCTTCTACGTGACTTTACCTTCATATTTTACTGAAAGCTTTCGTGACTGCAGGGATTCATATTCGTTGGGTCTTTATATTTTCTTTGAACCTATCCACGTGACTTTACCGAAAGACCCAAAGAATATGAGCGTATTACTATGAACAATACAGTCTCTGCATTGCTCTTATCAGGGTCCTTGCCTTCCTACCATCGGCTCGGCACTCTCGCAGCATATCAATGCGCGCATTAAT